>NC_064472.1:27700981-28037756 GCF_023343835.1 Lagopus muta
TTAAACCACGACAGCACTAGGCAATAGACGCACGTGCATCAAGATAACAACAGTAGTACGGTACGTGCACGTACTCCTAAAAGCGTGGACGCCAAAGGGGCCATCTGATCTTTTTAGTTCATGCTTTGGTGGCACTGTGTGGATGTTGAAATCAAGCAAGGTACACAAAGCAAAGACTGCTTTGGTTGGAGGAGGTCCTCAGCAGCAGAAAGAAAGTGGTGGCTACACCTGCCCCAGCCTTTGTGCTGAAAGCTCCGGTGGCTCCTGCAGTGTGCTTAAGGCACGCTGAAGCGTAGCTTGCACACATCACTTTGCAGCCCGTGGACAAAATGGGCACTAGAGTGTTCAACCAGCTGAATTTGTTTTTGCAACGGCTGGGTTTACTTGCCCGCTACGGGGCTTGTAATGCCGAGAAAAGGAAGCTCCTGGACACAGGCGGCCACAGCAGTTGCAATGGCACAAACACAGTCAGGGGGTGCAGGACACTTGTTCTCTCACCGTCCTGGTTAGGACAGGAACAGCCCTCCTGGCCAAGCAGAAAGGGGCCACCAACCCCCTCCCCAAACTCACTGCTAGCCATGCTCGTCCTCACGGACTTCACAGTTTCAGGAGCACTGGCTGCACGCAATAGGCACCAGAGCACCCCCTACCGCTTGGCCGGTGAGACGCCGAGCGGTGTGGATCGTGCAGCTGCTGCTGCTGCTGCTGCTGCTGGTGCTCCGCCAGGCGGCGCCTCCATCCTGCAGCTCTTGCCAGCTACCAGCTGGCGGCGCTGCGCAGAGTGCATGCCAGGGCAAGGAATGTTTTGGGAAGGAAGGGGAGGTGCCAGCGCTACTGGGCCAGCCCAGCGGCAGGAGTGGCCAGGACCGGAAATGCCTGCCCTCTACCTACACTGGGAGGCGCCATTTTGTTTCAGTCGGCATTCCAGAGTGAGCTGCCGCCATTTCGTGAAGCTTCAGGGGCGCCATTTGGTTTCAGTCCACAAGCCATAGGGAGGAGCCTCCATTTTGTGACACTGGGTAAGCCACGTGTTACCAGAGCGCTCAGTGATTGGCTTAGCAGCCCTTGTTTTAGCAGCTGTCATTTTCTCCGAAATGGCTCGGAGCGCTCGGATGCTTCCTCTGGAGCAGGAGGTGCTCAGATGTGACAAGACGCGTGCTCCTTCCTATGCACGTGTACGGGGTGCAGGTGCCCAGGTGCTGTCACTGGAGGCTGAAGGTGGCCTGTGAGGAGAAAGCGGGGCAGCCCTAGGGCAGGTGCAGTGCGTTGGATGCGCCTGCGGTGGCAGTGCCAGAGGGCAAAAGTGAGCCCAGCACGTGAGTTGGAGGGGCCCCGGGGCCACGTATCCAGATGGGAACACCAAGAGGAGAGCAGATACGGTCAGGCAGTTGGGAGAGAGGGAGGAAAAGTGTCAGAAACGGGCCCGCAAAAGTCAAGATGAGCAGAGGAGGAGCAGGAGGAGGAGCGAGAGGAGGGGCAGGCTGAGATGGAGAAAGATGAGGAATGGGAGGAGCCAGAGAGGGGGCAGCGGGAGGAGGTGGGGTGCTCCGGGAGCTGGGGCAGAGCTTCCCCTGCAGCTCCTGCAGCCCGAGGAGGAGAGCATGGCAGAGGAGGCTGATGTGTGCCGAGGGAAGCAGCAGCGCTGCGTTTACCCGCGTGGGTGCAGGGGAGAAGTGTTAGGAGGAAGGAGCGTCAGGAGAGGAGCTGTGACGGACCACCTGTGACGGCTGTGGGTCCCGAGGCAAGTGCAGAGGTGAGGTCCGGGCACTGAGTATTGAGGAGAGAGAGCGAGCCTGGGAAGGAGCGAGAGAGAGGGGGAGAGGTGGAAAACCTTTATGTACCTTGCAGTCCACCGCTGTTTGCAAC
The DNA here is from genome assembly GCF_023343835.1 of Lagopus muta. NCBI lineage: Eukaryota > Metazoa > Chordata > Aves > Galliformes > Phasianidae > Lagopus > Lagopus muta. The sequence goes on from NC_064472.1 coordinate 27,702,848, forward strand.
TGGCAATAAAATAAACGCACTCACTACACGTTGAGATTGTTTTGCGTGGGAAGGTGGTTGGTGAGTGAGCTCCCCGTGTCAGTGTTTGCGCTGGACATTTCCCATCTTATTCTTCACCCTCTCCTGCTGAGGACAGAGAGTGCGAGAGTGGCTGTGTGGGCATGGGTCTGCTGGCCAAGGTCAGGCCCGCACAGCAAAATGTGCTCACATCGACACCTAGGGAACGCACCTGATACACGGCAGTCAATCTATTGCATTTCCTTAGAAGTAGGTGCTCCAGAGACTGTCCTACACTCTGCAGTACTGCAGTACTCTAAGTGTTGTGCTTTGGCCTGGGATGGAGGGTCTGGGCCTTGCAGAGTCTCCCGGGTGCTGGTGATTGGATTCTTTTCACGAGAACACGGGTGCCTAAGACACGCACGTTTCTAGCTGTTGCAGAACAGTGCTTGCACAGAGCCACGGACTTTTCTGCTTCTCGTGCGGTTCATCCAGTTTGAGGAGGCAGGGGACAGAGCAGAAGCTGGGAGCGGCCCCAGCCAGGAGACAGAGCCACACAGCTGGCGGCCCAGCCTGGCCGGGATGTCACGCTCAGCAAGGAAAGCTGGAGGTGTCAAGCAGCAGGCATGGGTGAAGGTGGGATGGATGCTGTTGCCTTCCCAAGAGATTGTCCCGTGCCATGAGCCGCCCGTTCCTGGATGTGGCTGAATATTGGCCTGCCTGCGGATGGGAAGCAGCCTTTGTATTGCCCGTTTTCCTTGTTGTGCGGGCCGGGCTTTTGCTTTCCCCGAAAAAATGTCTGGCTCTCAGCCCCAGGAGTCCTCGCACCCTCACCTTGCCTCCTTTATCCCGGCTCCTGGCCTGGGGCCAGTGAGGGAGGGATGTTTTTCTGTCTGCCGGCTTAAACCACGACAGCACTAGGCAATAGACGCACGTGCATCAAGATAACAACAGTAGTACGGTACGTGCACGTACTCCTAAAAGCGTGGACGCCAAAGGGGCCATCTGATCTTTTTAGTTCATGCTTTGGTGGCACTGTGTGGATGTTGAAATCAAGCAAGGTACACAAAGCAAAGACTGCTTTGGTTGGAGGAGGTCCTCAGCAGCAGAAAGAAAGTGGTGGCTACACCTGCCCCAGCCTTTGTGCTGAAAGCTCCGGTGGCTCCTGCAGTGTGCTTAAGGCACGCTGAAGCGTAGCTTGCACACATCACTTTGCAGCCCGTGGACAAAATGGGCACTAGAGTGTTCAACCAGCTGAATTTGTTTTTGCAACGGCTGGGTTTACTTGCCCGCTACGGGGCTTGTAATGCCGAGAAAAGGAAGCTCCTGGACACAGGCGGCCACAGCAGTTGCAATGGCACAAACACAGTCAGGGGGTGCAGGACACTTGTTCTCTCACCGTCCCGGTTAGGACAGGAACAGCCCTCCTGGCCAAGCAGAAAGGGGCCACCAACCCCCTCCCCAAACTCACTGCTAGCCATGCTCGTCCTCACGGACTTCACAGTTTCAGGAGCACTGGCTGCACGCAATAGGCACCAGAGCACCCCCTACCGCTTGGCCGGTGAGACGCCGAGCGGTGTGGATCGTGCAGCTGCTGCTGCTGCTGCTGCTGCTGCTGCTGCTGCTGGTGCTCCGCCAGGCGGCGCCTCCATCCTGCAGCTCTTGCCAGCTACCAGCTGGCGGCGCTGCGCAGAGTGCATGCCAGGGCAAGGAATGTTTTGGGAAGGAAGGGGAGGTGCCAGCGCTACTGGGCCAGCCCAGCGGCAGGAGTGGCCAGGACCGGAAATGCCTGCCCTCTACCTACACTGGGAGGCGCCATTTTGTTTCAGTCGGCATTCCAGAGTGAGCTGCCGCCATTTCGTGAAGCTTCAGGGGCGCCATTTGGTTTCAGTCCACAAGCCATAGGGAGGAGCCTCCATTTTGTGACACTGGGTAAGCCACGTGTTACCAGAGCGCTCAGTGATTGGCTTAGCAGCCCTTGTTTTAGCAGCTGTCATTTTCTCCGAAATGGCTCGGAGCGCTCGGATGCTTCCTCTGGAGCAGGAGGTGCTCAGATGTGACAAGACGCGTGCTCCTTCCTATGCACGTGTACGGGGTGCAGGTGCCCAGGTGCTGTCACTGGAGGCTGAAGGTGGCCTGTGAGGAGAAAGCGGGGCAGCCCTAGGGCAGGTGCAGTGCGTTGGATGCGCCTGCGGTGGCAGTGCCAGAGGGCAAAAGTGAGCCCAGCACGTGAGTTGGAGGGGCCCCGGGGCCACGTATCCAGATGGGAACACCAAGAGGAGAGCAGATACGGTCAGGCAGTTGGGAGAGAGGGAGGAAAAGTGTCAGAAACGGGCCCGCAAAAGTCAAGATGAGCAGAGGAGGAGCAGGAGGAGGAGCGAGAGGAGGGGCAGGCTGAGATGGAGAAAGATGAGGAATGGGAGGAGCCAGAGAGGGGGCAGAGGGAGGAGGTGGGGTGCTCCGGGAGCTGGGGCAGAGCTTCCCCTGCAGCTCCTGCAGCCCGAGGAGGAGAGCATGGCAGAGGAGGCTGATGTGTGCCGAGGGAAGCAGCAGCGCTGCGTTTACCCACGTGGGTGCAGGGGAGAAGTGTTAGGAGGAAGGAGCGTCAGGAGAGGAGCTGTGACGGACCGCCTGTGACGGCTGTGGGTCCCGAGGCAAGTGCAGAGGTGAGGTCCGGGCACTGAGTATTGAGGAGAGAGAGCGAGCCTGGGAAGGAGCGAGAGAGAGGGGGAGAGGTGGAAAACCTTTATGTACCTTGCAGTCCACCGCTGTTTGCAACTGGCAATAAAATAAACGCACTCACTACACGTTGAGATTGTTTTGCGTGGGAAGGTGGTTGGTGAGTGAGCTCCCCGTGTCAGTGTTTGCACTGGACATTTCCCATCTTATTCTTCACCCTCTCCTGCTGAGGACAGAGAGTGCGAGAGTGGCTGTGTGGGCATGGGTCTGCTGGCCAAGGTCAGGCCCGCACAGCAAAATGTGCTCACATCGACACCTAGGGAACGCACCTGATACACGGCAGTCAATCTATTGCATTTCCTTAGAAGTAGGTGCTCCAGAGACTGTCCTACACTCTGCAGTACTGCAGTACTCTAAGTGTTGTGCTTTGGCCTGGGATGGAGGGTCTGGGCCTTGCAGAGTCTCCCGGGTGCTGGTGATTGGATTCTTTTCACGAGAACACGGGTGCCTAAGACACGCACGTTTCTAGCTGTTGCAGAACAGTGCTTGCACAGAGCCACGGACTTTTCTGCTTCTCGTGCGGTTCATCCAGTTTGAGGAGGCAGGGGACAGAGCAGAAGCTGGGAGCGGCCCCAGCCAGGAGACAGAGCCACACAGCTGGCGGCCCAGCCTGGCCGGGATGTCACGCTCAGCAAGGAAAGCTGGAGGTGTCAAGCAGCAGGCATGGGTGAAGGTGGGATGGATGCTGTTGCCTTCCCAAGAGATTGTCCCGTGCCATGAGCCGCCTGTTCCTGGATGTGGCTGAATATTGGCCTGCCTGCGGATGGGAAGCAGCCTTTGTATTGCCCGTTTTCCTTGTTGTGCGGGCCGGGCTTTTGCTTTCCCCGAAAAAATGTCTGGCTCTCAGCCCCAGGAGTCCTCGCACCCTCACCTTGCCTCCTTTATCCCGGCTCCTGGCCTGGGGCCAGTGAGGGAGGGATGTTTTTCTGTCTGCCGGCTTAAACCACGACAGCACTAGGCAATAGACGCACGTGCATCAAGATAACAACAGTAGTACGGTACGTGCACGTACTCCTAAAAGCGTGGACGCCAAAGGGGCCATCTGATCTTTTTAGTTCATGCTTTGGTGGCACTGTGTGGATGTTGAAATCAAGCAAGGTACACAAAGCAAAGACTGCTTTGGTTGGAGGAGGTCCTCAGCAGCAGAAAGAAAGTGGTGGCTACACCTGCCCCAGCCTTTGTGCTGAAAGCTCCGGTGGCTCCTGCAGTGTGCTTAAGGCACGCTGAAGCGTAGCTTGCACACATCACTTTGCAGCCCGTGGACAAAATGGGCACTAGAGTGTTCAACCAGCTGAATTTGTTTTTGCAACGGCTGGGTTTACTTGCCCGCTACGGGGCTTGTAATGCCGAGAAAAGGAAGCTCCTGGACACAGGCGGCCACAGCAGTTGCAATGGCACAAACACAGTCAGGGGGTGCAGGACACTTGTTCTCTCACCGTCCCGGTTAAGGACAGGAACAGCCCTCCTGGCCAAGCAGAACGGGGCCACCAACCCCCTCCCCAAACTCACTGCTAGCCATGCTCGTCCTCACGGACTTCACAGTTTCAGGAGCACTGGCTGCACGCAATAGGCACCAGAGCACCCCCTACCGCTTGGCCGGTGAGACGCCGAGCGGTGTGGATCGTGCAGCTGCTGCTGCTGCTGCTGCTGCTGGTGCTCCGCCAGGCGGCGCCTCCATCCTGCAGCTCTTGCCAGCTACCAGCTGGCGGCGCTGCGCAGAGTGCATGCCAGGGCAAGGAATGTTTTGGGAAGGAAGGGGAGGTGCCAGCGCTACTGGGCCAGCCCAGCGGCAGGAGTGGCCAGGACCGGAAATGCCTGCCCTCTACCTACACTGGGAGGCGCCATTTTGTTTCAGTCGGCATTCCAGAGTGAGCTGCCGCCATTTCGTGAAGCTTCAGGGGCGCCATTTGGTTTCAGTCCACAAGCCATAGGGAGGAGCCTCCATTTTGTGACACTGGGTAAGCCACGTGTTACCAGAGCGCTCAGTGATTGGCTTAGCAGCCCTTGTTTTAGCAGCTGTCATTTTCTCCGAAATGGCTCGGAGCGCTCGGATGCTTCCTCTGGAGCAGGAGGTGCTCAGATGTGACAAGACGCGTGCTCCTTCCTATGCACGTGTACGGGGTGCAGGTGCCCAGGTGCTGTCACTGGAGGCTGAAGGTGGCCTGTGAGGAGAAAGCGGGGCAGCCCTAGGGCAGGTGCAGTGCGTTGGATGCGCCTGCGGTGGCAGTGCCAGAGGGCAAAAGTGAGCCCAGCACGTGAGTTGGAGGGGCCCCGGGGCCACGTATCCAGATGGGAACACCAAGAGGAGAGCAGATACGGTCAGGCAGTTGGGAGAGAGGGAGGAAAAGTGTCAGAAACGGGCCCGCAAAAGTCAAGATGAGCAGAGGAGGAGCAGGAGGAGGAGCGAGAGGAGGGGCAGGCTGAGATGGAGAAAGATGAGGAATGGGAGGAGCCAGAGAGGGGGCAGAGGGAGGAGGTGGGGTGCTCCGGGAGCTGGGGCAGAGCTTCCCCTGCAGCTCCTGCAGCCCGAGGAGGAGAGCATGGCAGAGGAGGCTGATGTGTGCCGAGGGAAGCAGCAGCGCTGCGTTTACCCGCGTGGGTGCAGGGGAGAAGTGTTAGGAGGAAGGAGCGTCAGGAGAGGAGCTGTGACGGACCGCCTGTGACGGCTGTGGGTCCCGAGGCAAGTGCAGAGGTGAGGTCCGGGCACTGAGTATTGAGGAGAGAGAGCGAGCCTGGGAAGGAGCGAGAGAGAGGGGGAGAGGTGGAAAACCTTTATGTACCTTGCAGTCCACCGCTGTTTGCAACTGGCAATAAAATAAACGCACTCACTACACGTTGAGATTGTTTTGCGTGGGAAGGTGGTTGGTGAGTGAGCTCCCCGTGTCAGTGTTTGCACTGGACATTTCCCATCTTATTCTTCACCCTCTCCTGCTGAGGACAGAGAGTGCGAGAGTGGCTGTGTGGGCATGGGTCTGCTGGCCAAGGTCAGGCCCGCACAGCAAAATGTGCTCACATCGACACCTAGGGAACGCACCTGATACACGGCAGTCAATCTATTGCATTTCCTTAGAAGTAGGTGCTCCAGAGACTGTCCTACACTCTGCAGTACTGCAGTACTCTAAGTGTTGTGCTTTGGCCTGGGATGGAGGGTCTGGGCCTTGCAGAGTCTCCCGGGTGCTGGTGATTGGATTCTTTTCACGAGAACACGGGTGCCTAAGACACGCACGTTTCTAGCTGTTGCAGAACAGTGCTTGCACAGAGCCACGGACTTTTCTGCTTCTCGTGCGGTTCATCCAGTTTGAGGAGGCAGGGGACAGAGCAGAAGCTGGGAGCGGCCCCAGCCAGGAGACAGAGCCACACAGCTGGCGGCCCAGCCTGGCCGGGATGTCACGCTCAGCAAGGAAAGCTGGAGGTGTCAAGCAGCAGGCATGGGTGAAGGTGGGATGGATGCTGTTGCCTTCCCAAGAGATTGTCCCGTGCCATGAGCCGCCTGTTCCTGGATGTGGCTGAATATTGGCCTGCCTGCGGATGGGAAGCAGCCTTTGTATTGCCCGTTTTCCTTGTTGTGCGGGCCGGGCTTTTGCTTTCCCCGAAAAAATGTCTGGCTCTCAGCCCCAGGAGTCCTCGCACCCTCACCTTGCCTCCTTTATCCCGGCTCCTGGCCTGGGGCCAGTGAGGGAGGGATGTTTTTCTGTCTGCCGGCTTAAACCACGACAGCACTAGGCAATAGACGCACGTGCATCAAGATAACAACAGTAGTACGGTACGTGCACGTACTCCTAAAAGCGTGGACGCCAAAGGGGCCATCTGATCTTTTTAGTTCATGCTTTGGTGGCACTGTGTGGATGTTGAAATCAAGCAAGGTACACAAAGCAAAGACTGCTTTGGTTGGAGGAGGTCCTCAGCAGCAGAAAGAAAGTGGTGGCTACACCTGCCCCAGCCTTTGTGCTGAAAGCTCCGGTGGCTCCTGCAGTGTGCTTAAGGCACGCTGAAGCGTAGCTTGCACACATCACTTTGCAGCCCGTGGACAAAATGGGCACTAGAGTGTTCAACCAGCTGAATTTGTTTTTGCAACGGCTGGGTTTACTTGCCCGCTACGGGGCTTGTAATGCCGAGAAAAGGAAGCTCCTGGACACAGGCGGCCACAGCAGTTGCAATGGCACAAACACAGTCAGGGGGTGCAGGACACTTGTTCTCTCACCGTCCCGGTTAAGGACAGGAACAGCCCTCCTGGCCAAGCAGAACGGGGCCACCAACCCCCTCCCCAAACTCACTGCTAGCCATGCTCGTCCTCACGGACTTCACAGTTTCAGGAGCACTGGCTGCACGCAATAGGCACCAGAGCACCCCCTACCGCTTGGCCGGTGAGACGCCGAGCGGTGTGGATCGTGCAGCTGCTGCTGCTGCTGCTGCTGCTGGTGCTCCGCCAGGCGGCGCCTCCATCCTGCAGCTCTTGCCAGCTACCAGCTGGCGGCGCTGCGCAGAGTGCATGCCAGGGCAAGGAATGTTTTGGGAAGGAAGGGGAGGTGCCAGCGCTACTGGGCCAGCCCAGCGGCAGGAGTGGCCAGGACCGGAAATGCCTGCCCTCTACCTACACTGGGAGGCGCCATTTTGTTTCAGTCGGCATTCCAGAGTGAGCTGCCGCCATTTCGTGAAGCTTCAGGGGCGCCATTTGGTTTCAGTCCACAAGCCATAGGGAGGAGCCTCCATTTTGTGACACTGGGTAAGCCACGTGTTACCAGAGCGCTCAGTGATTGGCTTAGCAGCCCTTGTTTTAGCAGCTGTCATTTTCTCCGAAATGGCTCGGAGCGCTCGGATGCTTCCTCTGGAGCAGGAGGTGCTCAGATGTGACAAGACGCGTGCTCCTTCCTATGCACGTGTACGGGGTGCAGGTGCCCAGGTGCTGTCACTGGAGGCTGAAGGTGGCCTGTGAGGAGAAAGCGGGGCAGCCCTAGGGCAGGTGCAGTGCGTTGGATGCGCCTGCGGTGGCAGTGCCAGAGGGCAAAAGTGAGCCCAGCACGTGAGTTGGAGGGGCCCCGGGGCCACGTATCCAGATGGGAACACCAAGAGGAGAGCAGATACGGTCAGGCAGTTGGGAGAGAGGGAGGAAAAGTGTCAGAAACGGGCCCGCAAAAGTCAAGATGAGCAGAGGAGGAGCAGGAGGAGGAGCGAGAGGCGGGGCAGGCTGAGATGGAGAAAGATGAGGAATGGGAGGAGCCAGAGAGGGGGCAGAGGGAGGAGGTGGGGTGCTCCGGGAGCTGGGGCAGAGCTTCCCCTGCAGCTCCTGCAGCCCGAGGAGGAGAGCATGGCAGAGGAGGCTGATGTGTGCCGAGGGAAGCAGCAGCGCTGCGTTTACCCGCGTGGGTGCAGGGGAGAAGTGTTAGGAGGAAGGAGCGTCAGGAGAGGAGCTGTGACGGACCGCCTGTGACGGCTGTGGGTCCCGAGGCAAGTGCAGAGGTGAGGTCCGGGCACTGAGTATTGAGGAGAGAGAGCGAGCCTGGGAAGGAGCGAGAGAGAGGGGGAGAGGTGGAAAACCTTTATGTACCTTGCAGTCCACCGCTGTTTGCAACTGGCAATAAAATAAACGCACTCACTACACGTTGAGATTGTTTTGCGTGGGAAGGTGGTTGGTGAGTGAGCTCCCCGTGTCAGTGTTTGCACTGGACATTTCCCATCTTATTCTTCACCCTCTCCTGCTGAGGACAGAGAGTGCGAGAGTGGCTGTGTGGGCATGGGTCTGCTGGCCAAGGTCAGGCCCGCACAGCAAAATGTGCTCACATCGACACCTAGGGAACGCACCTGATACACGGCAGTCAATCTATTGCATTTCCTTAGAAGTAGGTGCTCCAGAGACTGTCCTACACTCTGCAGTACTGCAGTACTCTAAGTGTTGTGCTTTGGCCTGGGATGGAGGGTCTGGGCCTTGCAGAGTCTCCCGGGTGCTGGTGATTGGATTCTTTTCACGAGAACACGGGTGCCTAAGACACGCACGTTTCTAGCTGTTGCAGAACAGTGCTTGCACAGAGCCACGGACTTTTCTGCTTCTCGTGCGGTTCATCCAGTTTGAGGAGGCAGGGGACAGAGCAGAAGCTGGGAGCGGCCCCAGCCAGGAGACAGAGCCACACAGCTGGCGGCCCAGCCTGGCCGGGATGTCACGCTCAGCAAGGAAAGCTGGAGGTGTCAAGCAGCAGGCATGGGTGAAGGTGGGATGGATGCTGTTGCCTTCCCAAGAGATTGTCCCGTGCCATGAGCCGCCTGTTCCTGGATGTGGCTGAATATTGGCCTGCCTGCGGATGGGAAGCAGCCTTTGTATTGCCCGTTTTCCTTGTTGTGCGGGCCGGGCTTTTGCTTTCCCCGAAAAAATGTCTGGCTCTCAGCCCCAGGAGTCCTCGCACCCTCACCTTGCCTCCTTTATCCCGGCTCCTGGCCTGGGGCCAGTGAGGGAGGGATGTTTTTCTGTCTGCCGGCTTAAACCACGACAGCACTAGGCAATAGACGCACGTGCATCAAGATAACAACAGTAGTACGGTACGTGCACGTACTCCTAAAAGCGTGGACGCCAAAGGGGCCATCTGATCTTTTTAGTTCATGCTTTGGTGGCACTGTGTGGATGTTGAAATCAAGCAAGGTACACAAAGCAAAGACTGCTTTGGTTGGAGGAGGTCCTCAGCAGCAGAAAGAAAGTGGTGGCTACACCTGCCCCAGCCTTTGTGCTGAAAGCTCCGGTGGCTCCTGCAGTGTGCTTAAGGCACGCTGAAGCGTAGCTTGCACACATCACTTTGCAGCCCGTGGACAAAATGGGCACTAGAGTGTTCAACCAGCTGAATTTGTTTTTGCAACGGCTGGGTTTACTTGCCCGCTACGGGGCTTGTAATGCCGAGAAAAGGAAGCTCCTGGACACAGGCGGCCACAGCAGTTGCAATGGCACAAACACAGTCAGGGGGTGCAGGACACTTGTTCTCTCACCGTCCCGGTTAGGACAGGAACAGCCCTCCTGGCCAAGCAGAAAGGGGCCACCAACCCCCTCCCCAAACTCACTGCTAGCCATGCTCGTCCTCACGGACTTCACAGTTTCAGGAGCACTGGCTGCACGCAATAGGCACCAGAGCACCCCCTACCGCTTGGCCGGTGAGACGCCGAGCGGTGTGGATCGTGCAGCTGCTGCTGCTGCTGCTGCTGCTGGTGCTCCGCCAGGCGGCGCCTCCATCCTGCAGCTCTTGCCAGCTACCAGCTGGCGGCGCTGCGCAGAGTGCATGCCAGGGCAAGGAATGTTTTGGGAAGGAAGGGGAGGTGCCAGCGCTACTGGGCCAGCCCAGCGGCAGGAGTGGCCAGGACCGGAAATGCCTGCCCTCTACCTACACTGGGAGGCGCCATTTTGTTTCAGTCGGCATTCCAGAGTGAGCTGCTGCCATTTCGTGAAGCTTCAGGGGCGCCATTTGGTTTCAGTCCACAAGCCATAGGGAGGAGCCTCCATTTTGTGACACTGGGTAAGCCACGTGTTACCAGAGCGCTCAGTGATTGGCTTAGCAGCCCTTGTTTTAGCAGCTGTCATTTTCTCCGAAATGGCTCGGAGCGCTCGGATGCTTCCTCTGGAGCAGGAGGTGCTCAGATGTGACAAGACGCGTGCTCCTTCCTATGCACGTGTACGGGGTGCAGGTGCCCAGGTGCTGTCACTGGAGGCTGAAGGTGGCCTGTGAGGAGAAAGCGGGGCAGCCCTAGGGCAGGTGCAGTGCGTTGGATGCGCCTGCGGTGGCAGTGCCAGAGGGCAAAAGTGAGCCCAGCACGTGAGTTGGAGGGGCCCCGGGGCCACGTATCCAGATGGGAACACCAAGAGGAGAGCAGATACGGTCAGGCAGTTGGGAGAGAGGGAGGAAAAGTGTCAGAAACGAGCCCGCAAAAGTCAAGATGAGCAGAGGAGGAGCAGGAGGTGGATGGGGAGGAGGAGCAGGAGGAGGAGCGAGAGGAGGGGCAGGCTGAGATGGAGAAAGATGAGGAATGGGAGGAGCCAGAGAGGGGGCAGTGGGAGGAGGTAGGGTGCTCCGGGAGCTGGGGCAGAGCTTCCCCTGCAGCTCCTGCAGCCCGAGGAGGAGAGCATGGCAGAGGAGGCTGATGTGTGCCGAGGGAAGCAGCAGCGCTGCGTTTACCCACGTGGGTGCAGGGGAGAAGTGTTAGGAGGAAGGAGCGTCAGGAGAGGAGCTGTGACGGACCGCCTGTGACGGCTGTGGGTCCCGAGGCAAGTGCAGAGGTGAGGTCCGGGCACTGAGTATTGAGGAGAGAGAGCGAGCCTGGGAAGGAGCGAGAGAGAGGGGGAGAGGTGGAAAACCTTTATGTACCTTGCAGTCCACCGCTGTTTGCAACTGGCAATAAAATAAACGCACTCACTACACGTTGAGATTGTTTTGCGTGGGAAGGTGGTTGGTGAGTGAGCTCCCCGTGTCAGTGTTTGCGCTGGACATTTCCCATCTTATTCTTCACCCTCTCCTGCTGAGGACAGAGAGTGCGAGAGTGGCTGTGTGGGCATGGGTCTGCTGGCCAAGGTCAGGCCCGCGCAGCAAAATGTGCTCACATCGACACCTAGGGAACGCACCTGATACACGGCAGTCAATCTATTGCATTTCCTTAGAAGTAGGTGCTCCAGAGACTGTCCTACACTCTGCAGTACTGCAGTACTCTAAGTGTTGTGCTTTGGCCTGGGATGGAGGGTCTGGGCCTTGCAGAGTCTCCCGGGTGCTGGTGATTGGATTCTTTTCACGAGAACACGGGTGCCTAAGACACGCACGTTTCTAGCTGTTGCAGAACAGTGCTTGCACAGAGCCACGGACTTTTCTGCTTCTCGTGCGGTTCATCCAGTTTGAGGAGGCAGGGGACAGAGCAGAAGCTGGGAGCGGCCCCAGCCAGGAGACAGAGCCACACAGCTGGCGGCCCAGCCTGGCCGGGATGTCACACTCAGCAAGGAAAGCTGGAGGTGTCAAGCAGCAGGCATGGGTGAAGGTGGGATGGATGCTGTTGCCTTCCCAAGAGATTGTCCCGTGCCATGAGCCGCCTGTTCCTGGATGTGGCTGAATATTGGCCTGCCTGCGGATGGGAAGCAGCCTTTGTATTGCCCGTTTTCCTTGTTGTGCGGGCCGGGCTTTTGCTTTCCCCGAAAAAATGTCTGGCTCTCAGCCCCAGGAGTCCTCGCACCCTCACCTTGCCTCCTTTATCCCGGCTCCTGGCCTGGGGCCAGTGAGGGAGGGATGTTTTTCTGTCTGCCGGCTTAAACCACGACAGCACTAGGCAATAGACGCACGTGCATCAAGATAACAACAGTAGTACGGTACGTGCACGTACTCCTAAAAGCGTGGACGCCAAAGGGGCCATCTGATCTTTTTAGTTCATGCTTTGGTGGCACTGTGTGGATGTTGAAATCAAGCAAGGTACACAAAGCAAAGACTGCTTTGGTTGGAGGAGGTCCTCAGCAGCAGAAAGAAAGTGGTGGCTACACCTGCCCCAGCCTTTGTGCTGAAAGCTCCGGTGGCTCCTGCAGTGTGCTTAAGGCACGCTGAAGCGTAGCTTGCACACATCACTTTGCAGCCCGTGGACAAAATGGGCACTAGAGTGTTCAACCAGCTGAATTTGTTTTTGCAACGGCTGGGTTTACTTGCCCGCTACGGGGCTTGTAATGCCGAGAAAAGGAAGCTCCTGGACACAGGCGGCCACAGCAGTTGCAATGGCACAAACACAGTCAGGGGGTGCAGGACACTTGTTCTCTCACCGTCCCGGTTAGGACAGGAACAGCCCTCCTGGCCAAGCAGAAAGGGGCCACCAACCCCCTCCCCAAACTCACTGCTAGCCATGCTCGTCCTCACGGACTTCACAGTTTCAGGAGCACTGGCTGCACGCAATAGGCACCAGAGCACCCCCTACCGCTTGGCCGGTGAGACGCCGAGCAGTGTGGATCGTGCAGCTGCTGCTGCTGCTGCTGCTGCTGCTGGTGCTCCGCCAGGCGGCGCCTCCATCCTGCAGCTCTTGCCAGCTACCAGCTGGCGGCGCTGCGCAGAGTGCATGCCAGGGCAAGGAATGTTTTGGGAAGGAAGGGGAGGTGCCAGCGCTACTGGGCCAGCCCAGCGGCAGGAGTGGCCAGGACCGGAAATGCCTGCCCTCTACCTACACTGGGAGGCGCCATTTTGTTTCAGTCGGCGTTCCAGAGTGAGCTGCCGCCATTTCGTGAAGCTTCAGGGGCGCCATTTGGTTTCAGTCCACAAGCCATAGGGAGGAGCCTCCATTTTGTGACACTTGGTAAGCCACGTGTTACCAGAGCGCTCAGTGATTGGCTTAGCAGCCCTTGTTTTAGCAGCTGTCATTTTCTCCGAAATGGCTCGGAGCGCTCGGATGCTTCCTCTGGAGCAGGAGGTGCTCAGATGTGACAAGACGCGTGCTCCTTCCTATGCACGTGTACGGGGTGCAGGTGCCCAGGTGCTGTCACTGGAGGCTGATGGTGGCCTGTGAGGAGAAAGCGGGGCAGCCCTAGGGCAGGTGCAGTGCGTTGGATGCGCCTGCGGTGGCAGTGCCAGAGGGCAAAAGTGAGCCCAGCACGTGAGTTGGAGGGGCCCCGGGGCCACGTATCCAGATGGGAACACCAAGAGGAGAGCAGATACGGTCAGGCAGTTGGGAGAGAGGGAGGAAAAGTGTCAGAAACGAGCCCGCAAAAGTCAAGATGAGCAGAGGAGGAGCAGGAGGTGGATGGGGAGGAGGAGCAGGAGGAGGAGCGAGAGGAGGGGCAGGCTGAGATGGAGAAAGATGAGGAATGGGAGGAGCCAGAGAGGGGGCAGCGGGAGGAGGTGGGGTGCTCCGGGAGCTGGGGCAGAGCTTCCCCTGCAGCTCCTGCAGCCCGAGGAGGAGAGCATGGCAGAGGAGGCTAATGTGAGCCGAGGGAACCAGCAGCGCTGCGTTTACCCGCATGGGTGCAGGGGAGAAGTGTTAGGAGGAAGGAGCGTCAGGAGAGGAGCTGTGACGGACCGCCTGTGGCGGCTGTGGGTCCCGAGGCAAGTGCAGAGGTGAGGTCCGGGCACTGAGTATTGAGGAGAGAGAGCGAGCCTGGGAAGGAGCGAGAGAGAGGGGGAGAGGTGGAAAACCTTTATGTACCTTGCAGTCCACCGCTGTTTGCAACTGGCAATAAAATAAACGCACTCACTACACGTTGAGATTGTTTTGCGTGGGAAGGTGGTTGGTGAGTGAGCTCCCCGTGTCAGTGTTTGCGCTGGACATTTCCCATCTTATTCTTCACCCTCTCCTGCTGAGGACAGAGAGTGCGAGAGTGGCTGTGTGGGCATGGGTCTGCTGGCCAAGGTCAGGCCCGCGCAGCAAAATGTGCTCACATCGACACCTAGGGAACGCACCTGATACACGGCAGTCAATCTATTGCATTTCCTTAGAAGTAGGTGCTCCAGAGACTGTCCTACACTCTGCAGTACTGCAGTACTCTAAGTGTTGTGCTTTGGCCTGGGATGGAGGGTCTGGGCCTTGCAGAGTCTCCCGGGTGCTGGTGATTGGATTCTTTTCACGAGAACACGGGTGCCTAAGACACGCACGTTTCTAGCTGTTGCAGAACAGTGCTTGCACAGAGCCACGGACTTTTCTGCTTCTCGTGCGGTTCATCCAGTTTGAGGAGGCAGGGGACAGAGCAGAAGCTGGGAGCGGCCCCAGCCAGGAGACAGAGCCACACAGCTGGCGGCCCAGCCTGGCCGGGATGTCACGCTCAGCAAGGAAAGCTGGAGGTGTCAAGCAGCAGGCATGGGTGAAGGTGGGATGGATGCTGTTGCCTTCCCAAGAGATTGTCCCGTGCCATGAGCCGCCTGTTCCTGGATGTGGCTGAATATTGGCCTGCCTGCGGATGGGAAGCAGCCTTTGTATTGCCCGTTTTCCTTGTTGTGCGGGCCGGGCTTTTGCTTTCCCCGAAAAAATGTCTGGCTCTCAGCCCCAGGAGTCCTCGCACCCTCACCTTGCCTCCTTTATCCCGGCTCCTGGCCTGGGGCCAGTGAGGGAGGGATGTTTTTCTGTCTGCCGGCTTAAACCACGACAGCACTAGGCAATAGACGCACGTGCATCAAGATAACAACAGTAGTACGGTACGTGCACGTACTCCTAAAAGCGTGGACGCCAAAGGGGCCATCTGATCTTTTTAGTTCATGCTTTGGTGGCACTGTGTGGATGTTGAAATCAAGCAAGGTACACAAAGCAAAGACTGCTTTGGTTGGAGGAGGTCCTCAGCAGCAGAAAGAAAGTGGTGGCTACACCTGCCCCAGCCTTTGTGCTGAAAGCTCCGGTGGCTCCTGCAGTGTGCTTAAGGCACGCTGAAGCGTAGCTTGCACACATCACTTTGCAGCCCGTGGACAAAATGGGCACTAGAGTGTTCAACCAGCTGAATTTGTTTTTGCAACGGCTGGGTTTACTTGCCCGCTACGGGGCTTGTAATGCCGAGAAAAGGAAGCTCCTGGACACAGGCGGCCACAGCAGTTGCAATGGCACAAACACAGTCAGGGGGTGCAGGACACTTGTTCTCTCACCGTCCCGGTTAGGACAGGAACAGCCCTCCTGGCCAAGCAGAAAGGGGCCACCAACCCCCTCCCCAAACTCACTGCTAGCCATGCTCGTCCTCACGGACTTCACAGTTTCAGGAGCACTGGCTGCACGCAATAGGCACCAGAGCACCCCCTACCGCTTGGCCGGTGAGACGCCGAGCAGTGTGGATCGTGCAGCTGCTGCTGCTGCTGCTGCTGCTGGTGCTCCGCCAGGCGGCGCCTCCATCCTGCAGCTCTTGCCAGCTACCAGCTGGCGGCGCTGCGCAGAGTGCATGCCAGGGCAAGGAATGTTTTGGGAAGGAAGGGGAGGTGCCAGCGCTACTGGGCCAGCCCAGCGGCAGGAGTGGCCAGGACCGGAAATGCCTGCCCTCTACCTACACTGGGAGGCGCCATTTTGTTTCAGTCGGCGTTCCAGAGTGAGCTGCCGCCATTTCGTGAAGCTTCAGGGGCGCCATTTGGTTTCAGTCCACAAGCCATAGGGAGGAGCCTCCATTTTGTGACACTTGGTAAGCCACGTGTTACCAGAGCGCTCAGTGATTGGCTTAGCAGCCCTTGTTTTAGCAGCTGTCATTTTCTCCGAAATGGCTCGGAGCGCTCGGATGCTTCCTCTGGAGCAGGAGGTGCTCAGATGTGACAAGACGCGTGCTCCTTCCTATGCACGTGTACGGGGTGCAGGTGCCCAGGTGCTGTCACTGGAGGCTGATGGTGGCCTGTGAGGAGAAAGCGGGGCAGCCCTAGGGCAGGTGCAGTGCGTTGGATGCGCCTGCGGTGGCAGTGCCAGAGGGCAAAAGTGAGCCCAGCACGTGAGTTGGAGGGGTCCCGGGGCCACGTATCCAGATGGGAACACCAAGAGGAGAGCAGATACGGTCAGGCAGTTGGGAGAGAGGGAGGAAAAGTGTCAGAAACGAGCCCGCAAAAGTCAAGATGAGCAGAGGAGGAGCAGGAGGTGGATGGGGAGGAGGAGCAGGAGGAGGAGCGAGAGGAGGGGCAGGCTGAGATGGAGAAAGATGAGGAATGGGAGGAGCCAGAGAGGGGGCAGCGGGAGGAGGTGGGGTGCTCCGGGAGCTGGGGCAGAGCTTCCCCTGCAGCTCCTGCAGCCCGAGGAGGAGAGCATGGCAGAGGAGGCTAATGTGTGCCGAGGGAAGCAGCAGCGCTGCGTTTACCCGCATGGGTGCAGGGGAGAAGTGTTAGGAGGAAGGAGCGTCAGGAGAGGAGCTGTGACGGACCGCCTGTGGCGGCTGTGGGTCCCGAGGCAAGTGCAGAGGTGAGGTCCGGGCACTGAGTATTGAGGAGAGAGAGCGAGCCTGGGAAGGAGCGAGAGAGAGGGGGAGAGGTGGAAAACCTTTATGTACCTTGCAGTCCACCGCTGTTTGCAACTGGCAATAAAATAAACGCACTCACTACACGTTGAGATTGTTTTGCGTGGGAAGGTGGTTGGTGAGTGAGCTCCCCGTGTCAGTGTTTGCACTGGACATTTCCCATCTTATTCTTCACCCTCTCCTGCTGAGGACAGAGAGTGCGAGAGTGGCTGTGTGGGCATGGGTCTGCTGGCCAAGGTCAGGCCCGCACAGCAAAATGTGCTCACATCGACACCTAGGGAACGCACCTGATACACGGCAGTCAATCTATTGCATTTCCTTAGAAGTAGGTGCTCCAGAGACTGTCCTACACTCTGCAGTACTGCAGTACTCTAAGTGTTGTGCTTTGGCCTGGGATGGAGGGTCTGGGCCTTGCAGAGTCTCCCGGGTGCTGGTGATTGGATTCTTTTCACGAGAACACGGGTGCCTAAGACACGCACGTTTCTAGCTGTTGCAGAACAGTGCTTGCACAGAGCCACGGACTTTTCTGCTTCTCGTGCGGTTCATCCAGTTTGAGGAGGCAGGGGACAGAGCAGAAGCTGGGAGCGGCCCCAGCCAGGAGACAGAGCCACACAGCTGGTGGCCCAGCCTGGCCGGGATGTCACGCTCAGCAAGGAAAGCTGGAGGTGTCAAGCAGCAGGCATGGGTGAAGGTGGGATGGATGCTGTTGCCTTCCCAAGAGATTGTCCCGTGCCATGAGCCGCCTGTTCCTGGATGTGGCTGAATATTGGCCTGCCTGCGGATGGGAAGCAGCCTTTGTATTGCCCGTTTTCCTTGTTGTGCGGGCCGGGCTTTTGCTTTCCCCGAAAAAATGTCTGGCTCTCAGCCCCAGGAGTCCTCGCACCCTCACCTTGCCTCCTTTATCCCGGCTCCTGGCCTGGGGCCAGTGAGGGAGGGATGTTTTTCTGTCTGCCGGCTTAAACCACGACAGCACTAGGCAATAGACGCACGTGCATCAAGATAACAACAGTAGTACGGTACGTGCACGTACTCCTAAAAGCGTGGACGCCAAAGGGGCCATCTGATCTTTTTAGTTCATGCTTTGGTGGCACTGTGTGGATGTTGAAATCAAGCAAGGTACACAAAGCAAAGACTGCTTTGGTTGGAGGAGGTCCTCAGCAGCAGAAAGAAAGTGGTGGCTACACCTGCCCCAGCCTTTGTGCTGAAAGCTCCGGTGGCTCCTGCAGTGTGCTTAAGGCACGCTGAAGCGTAGCTTGCACACATCACTTTGCAGCCCGTGGACAAAATGGGCACTAGAGTGTTCAACCAGCTGAATTTGTTTTTGCAACGGCTGGGTTTACTTGCCCGCTACGGGGCTTGTAATGCCGAGAAAAGGAAGCTCCTGGACACAGGCGGCCACAGCAGTTGCAATGGCACAAACACAGTCAGGGGGTGCAGGACACTTGTTCTCTCACCGTCCCGGTTAAGGACAGGAACAGCCCTCCTGGCCAAGCAGAACGGGGCCACCAACCCCCTCCCCAAACTCACTGCTAGCCATGCTCGTCCTCACGGACTTCACAGTTTCAGGAGCACTGGCTGCATGCAATAGGCACCAGAGCACCCCCTACCGCTTGGCCGGTGAGACGCCGAGCGGTGTGGATCGTGCAGCTGCTGCTGCTGCTGCTGCTGCTGGTGCTCCGCCAGGCGGCGCCTCCATCCTGCAGCTCTTGCCAGCTACCAGCTGGCGGCGCTGCGCAGAGTGCATGCCAGGGCAAGGAATGTTTTGGGAAGGAAGGGGAGGTGCCAGCGCTACTGGGCCAGCCCAGCGGCAGGAGTGGCCAGGACCGGAAATGCCTGCCCTCTACCTACACTGGGAGGCGCCATTTTGTTTCAGTCGGCGTTCCAGAGTGAGCTGCCGCCATTTCGTGAAGCTTCAGGGGCGCCATTTGGTTTCAGTCCACAAGCCATAGGGAGGAGCCTCCATTTTGTGACACTTGGTAAGCCACGTGTTACCAGAGCGCTCAGTGATTGGCTTAGCAGCCCTTGTTTTAGCAGCTGTCATTTTCTCCGAAATGGCTCGGAGCGCTCGGATGCTTCCTCTGGAGCAGGAGGTGCTCAGATGTGACAAGACGCATGCTCCTTCCTATGCACGTGTACGGGGTGCAGGTGCCCAGGTGCTGTCACTGGAGGCTGAAGGTGGCCTGTGAGGAGAAAGCGGGGCAGCCCTAGGGCAGGTGCAGTGCGTTGGATGCGCCTGCGGTGGCAGTGCCAGAGGGCAAAAGTGAGCCCAGCACGTGAGTTGGAGGGGCCCCGGGGCCACGTATCCAGATGGGAACACCAAGAGGAGAGCAGATACGGTCAGGCAGTTGGGAGAGAGGGAGGAAAAAGTGTCAGAAACGAGCCCGCAAAAGTCAAGATGAGCAGAGGAGGAGCAGGAGGTGGATGGGGAGGAGGAGCAGGAGGAGGAGCGAGAGGAGGGGCAGGCTGAGATGGAGAAAGATGAGGAATGGGAGGAGCCAGAGAGGGGGCAGCGGGAGGAGGTGGGGTGCTCCGGGAGCTGGGGCAGAGCTTCCCCTGCAGCTCCTGCAGCCCGAGGAGGAGAGCATGGCAGAGGAGGCTGATGTGTGCCGAGGGAAGCAGCAGCGCTGCGTTTACCCGCATGGGTGCAGGGGAGAAGTGTTAGGAGGAAGGAGCGTCAGGAGAGGAGCTGTGACGGACCGCCTGTGGCGGCTGTGGGTCCCGAGGCAAGTGCAGAGGTGAGGTCCGGGCACTGAGTATTGAGGAGAGAGAGCGAGCCTGGGAAGGAGCGAGAGAGAGGGGGAGAGGTGGAAAACCTTTATGTACCTTGCCTACTGGCAATAAAATAAACGCACTCACTACATGTTGAGATTGTTTTGCGTGGGAAGGTGGTTGGTGAGTGAGCTCCCCGTGTCAGTGTTTGCGCTGGACATTTCCCATCTTATTCTTCACCCTCTCCTGCTGAGGACAGAGGGTGCGAGAGTGGCTGTGTGGGCATGGGGCTGCTGGCCAAGGTCAGGCCCGCACAGCAAAATGTGCTCACATCGACACCTAGGGAACGCACCTGATACGCGGCAGTCAATCTATTGCATTTCCTTAGAAGTAGGTGCTCCAGAGACTGTCCTACACTCTGCAGTACTGCAGTACTCTAAGTGTTGTGCTTTGGCCTGGGATGGAGGGTCTGGGCCTTGCAGAGTCTCCCGGGTGCTGGTGATTGGATTCTTTTCACGAGAACACGGGTGCCTAAGACACGCACGTTTCTAGCTGTTGCAGAACAGTGCTTGCACAGAGCCACGGACTTTTCTGCTTCTCGTCCGGTTCATCCAGTTTGAGGAGGCAAGGGACAGAGCAGAAGCTGGGAGCGGCCCCAGCCAGGAGACAGAGCCACACAGCTGGCGGCCCAGCCTGGCCGGGATGTCACGCTCAGCAAGGAAAGCTGGAGGTGTCAAGCAGCAGGCATGGGTGAAGGTGGGATGGATGCTGTTGCCTTCCCAAGAGATTGTCCCGTGCCATGAGCCGCCTGTTCCTGGATGTGGCTGAATATTGGCCTGCCTGCGGATGGGAAGCAGCCATTGTGTTGCCCGTTTTCCTTGTTGTGCGGGCCGGGCTTTTGCTTTCCCCGAAAAAATGTCTGGCTCTCAGCCCCAGGAGTCCTCGCACCCTCACCTTGCCTCCTTTATCCCGGCTCCTGGCCTGGGGCCAGTGAGGGAGGGATGTTTTTCTGTCTGCCGGCTTAAACCACGACAGCACTAGGCAATAGACGCACGTAGATCAAGATAACAACAGTAGTACGGTACGTGCACGTACTCCTAAAAGCGTGGACGCCAAAGGGGCCATCTGATCTTTTTAGTTCATGCTTTGGTGGCACTGTGTGGATGTTGAAATCAAGCAAGGTACACAAAGCAAAGACTGCTTTGGTTGGAGGAGGTCCTCAGCAGCAGAAAGAAAGTGGTGGCTACACCTGCCCCAGCCTTTGTGCTGAAAGCTCCGGTGGCTCCTGCAGTGTGCTTAAGGCACGCTGAAGCGTAGCTTGCACACATCACTTTGCAGCCCGTGGACAAAATGGGCACTAGAGTGTTCAACCAGCTGAATTTGTTTTTGCAACGGCTGGGTTTACTTGCCCGCTACGGGGCTTGTAATGCCGAGAAAAGGAAGCTCCTGGACACAGGCGGCCACAGCAGTTGCAATGGCACAAACACAGTCAGGGGGTGCAGGACACTTGTTCTCTCACCGTCCCGGTTAGGACAGGAACAGCCCTCCTGGCCAAGCAGAACGGGGCCACCAACCCCCTCCCCAAACTCACTGCTAGCCATGCTCGTCCTCACGGACTTCACAGTTTCAGGAGCACTGGCTGCACACAATAGGCACCAGAGCACCCCCTACCGCTTGGCCGGTGAGACGCCGAGCGGTGTGGATCGTGCAGCTGCTGCTGCTGCTGCTGCTGCTGCTGGTGCTCCGCCAGGCGGCGCCTCCATCCTGCAGCTCTTGCCAGCTACCAGCTGGCGGCGCTGCGCAGAGTGCATGCCAGGGCAAGGAATGTTTTGGGAAGGAAGGGGAGGTGCCAGCGCTACTGGGCCAGCCCAGCGGCAGGAGTGGCCAGGACCGGAAATGCCTGCCCTCTACCTACACTGGGAGGCGCCATTTTGTTTCAGTCGGCATTCCAGAGTGAGCTGCCGCCATTTCGTGAAGCTTCAGGGGCGCCATTTGGTTTCAGTCCACAAGCCATAGGGAGGAGCCTCCATTTTGTGACACTGGGTAAGCCACGTGTTACCAGAGCGCTCAGTGATTGGCTTAGCAGCCCTTGTTTTAGCAGCTGTCATTTTCTCCGAAATGGCTCGGAGCGCTCGGATGCTTCCTCTGGAGCAGGAGGTGCTCAGATGTGACAAGACGCGTGCTCCTTCCTATGCACGTGTACGGGGTGCAGGTGCCCAGGTGCTGTCACTGGAGGCTGAAGGTGGCCTGTGAGGAGAAAGAGGGGCAGCCCTAAGGCAGGTGCAGTGCGTTGATTGTGCCTGCGGTGGCAGTGCCAGAGGGCAAAAGTGAGCCCAGCACGTGAGTTGGAGGGGCCCTGGGGCCACGTATCCAGATGGGAACACCAAGAGGAGAGCAGATACGGTCAGGCAGTTGGGAGAGAGGGAGGAAAAGTGTCAGAAACGGGCCCGCAAAAGTCAAGATGAGCAGAGGAGGAGCAGGAGGTGGATGGGGAGGAGGAGCAGGAGGAGGAGCGAGAGGAGGAGCAGGCTGAGATGGTAGAAAGATGAGGAAGGGGAGGAGGAGGAGCCAGAGAGGGGGCAGCGGGAGGAGGTGTGGTGCTCCGGAAGCTGGGGCAGAGCTTCCCCTGCAGCTCCTGCAGCCCGAGGAGGAGAGCATGGCAGAGGAGGCTGATGTGTGCCGAGGGAAGCAGCAGCGCTGCATTTACCCGCGTGGGTGCAGGGGAGAAGTGTTAGGAGGAAGGAGCGTCAGGAGAGGAGCTGTGACGGACCGCCTGTGACGGCTGTGGGTCCCGGGGCAAGTGCAGAGGTGAGGTCCGGGCACTAAGTATTGAGGAGAGAGAGCGAGCCTGGGAAGGAGCGAGAGAGAGGGGGAGAGGTGGAAAACCTTTATGTACCTTGCAGTCCACAGCTGTTTGCAACTGGCAATAAAATAAACGCACTCACTACACGTTTGTGTACCTTGCTTGATTTCAACATCCACACAGTGCCACCAAAGCATGAACTAAAATGATCAGATGGCCCCTTTGGCGTACACGCTTTTGGGAGTACGTGCACGTACCGTACTACTGTTGTT
Organism: Lagopus muta; assembly: GCF_023343835.1. Taxonomy (NCBI): domain Eukaryota; kingdom Metazoa; phylum Chordata; class Aves; order Galliformes; family Phasianidae; genus Lagopus; species Lagopus muta. The sequence goes on from NC_064472.1 coordinate 27,725,247, forward strand.
ATCTTGATGCACGTGCGTCTATTGCCTAGTGCTGTCGTGGTTTAAGCCGGCAGACAGAAAAACATCCCTCCCTCACTGGCCCCAGGCCAGGAGCCGGGATAAAGGAGGCAAGGTGAGGGTGCGAGGACTCCTGGGGCTGAGAGCCAGACATTTTTTCGGGGAAAGCAAAAGCCCGGCCCGCACAACAAGGAAAACGGGCAACACAATGGCTGCTTCCCATCCGCAGGCAGGCCAATATTCAGCCACATCCAGGAACGGACGGCTCATGGCACGGGACAATCTCTTGGGAAGGCAACAGCATCCATCCCACCTTCACCCATGCCTGCTGCTTGACACCTCCAGCTTTCCTTGCTGAGCGTGACATCCCGGCCAGGCTGGGCCGCCAGCTGTGTGGCTCTGTCTCCTGGCTGGGGCCGCTCCCAGCTTCTGCTCTGTCCCCTGCCTCCTCAAACTGGATGAACCGCACGAGAAGCAGAAAAGTCCGTGGCTCTGTGCAAGCACTGTTCTGCAACAGCTAGAAACGTGCGTGTCTTAGGCACCCGTGTTCTCGTGAAAAGAATCCAATCACCAGCACCCGGGAGACTCTGCAAGGCCCAGACCCTCCATCCCAGGCCAAAGCACAACACTTAGAGTACTGCAGTACTGCAGAGTGTAGGACAGTCTCTGGAGCACCTACTTCTAAGGAAATGCAATAGATTGACTGCCGTGTATCAGGTGCGTTCCCTAGGTGTCGACGTGAGCACATTTTGCTGCGCGGGCCTGACCTTGGCCGGCAGCCCCATGCCCACACAGCCACTCTCGCACTCTCTGTCCTCAGCAGGAGAGGGTGAAGAACAAGATGGGAAATGTCCAGCGCAAACACTGACACAGGGAGCTCACTCACCAACCACCTTCCCACGCAAAACAATCTCAACGTGTAGTGAGTGCGTTTATTTTATTGCCAGTTGCAAACAGCGGTGGACTGCAAGGTACATAAAGGTTTTCCACCTCTCCCCCTCTCTCTCGCTCCTTCCCAGGCTCGCTCTCTCTCCTCAATACTCAGTGCCCGGACCTCACCTCTGCACTTGCCCCGGGACCCACAGCCGTCACAGGCGGTCCGTCACAGCTCCTCTCCTGACGCTCCTTCCTCCTAACACTTCTCCCCTGCACCCACGCGGGTAAACGCAGCGCTGCTGCTTCCCTCGGCACACATCAGCCTCCTCTGCCATGCTCTCCTCCTCGGGCTGCAGGAGCTGCAGGGGAAGCTCTGCCCCAGCTCCCGGAGCACCCTACCTCCTCCCACTGCCCCCTCTCTGGCTCCTCCTCCTCCCCTTCCTCATCTTTCTACCATCTCAGCCTGCCCCTCCTCTCGCTCCTCCTCCTGCTCCTCCTCCCCATCCACCTCCTGCTCCTCCTCTGCTCATCTTGACTTTTGCGGGCTCGTTTCTGACACTTTTCCTCCCTCTCTCCCAACTGCCTGACCGTATCTGCTCTCCTCTTGGTGTTCCCATCTGGATACATGGCCCCGGGGCCCCTCCAACTCACGTGCTGGGCTCACTTTTGCCCTCTGGCACTGCCACCGCAGGCGCATCCAACGCACTGCACCTGCCTTAGGGCTGCCCCGCTTTCTCCTCACAGGCCACCTTCAGCCTCCAGTGACAGCACCTGGGCACCTGCACCCCGTACACGTGCATAGGAAGGAGCACGCGTCTTGTCACATCTGAGCACCGCCTGCTCCAGAGGAAGCATCCGAGCGCTCCGAGCCATTTCGGAGAAAATGACAGCTGCTAAAACAAGGGCTGCTAAGCCAATCACTGAGCGCTCTGGTAACACGTGGCTTACCCAGTGTCACAAAATGGAGGCTCCTCCCTATGGCTTGTGGACTGAAACCAAATGGCGCCCCTGAAGCTTCACGAAATGGCGGCAGCTCACTCTGGAACGCCGACTGAAACAAAATGGCGCCTCCCAGTGTAGGTAGAGGGCAGGCATTTCCGGTCCTGGCCACTCCTGCCGCTGGGCTGGCCCAGTAGCGCTGGCACCTCCCCTTCCTTCCCAAAACATTCCTTGCCCTGGCATGCACTCTGCGCAGCGCCGCCAGCTGGTAGCTGGCAAGAGCTGCAGGATGGAGGCGCCGCCTGGCGGAGCACCAGCAGCAGCAGCAGCAGCAGCAGCAGCTGCCAGATCCACACCGCTCGGCGTCTCACCGGCCAAGCGGTAGGGGGTGCTCTGGTGCCTATTGTGTGCAGCCAGTGCTCCTGAAACTGTGAAGTCCGTGAGGACGAGCATGGCTAGCAGTGAGTTTGGGGAGGGGGTTGGTGGCCCCGTTCTGCTTGGCCAGGAGGGCTGTTCCTGTCCTTAACCGGGACGGTGAGAGAACAAGTGTCCTGCACCCCCTGACTGTGTTTGTGCCATTGCAACTGCTGTGGCCGCCTGTGTCCAGGAGCTTCCTTTTCTCGGCATTACAAGCCCCGTAGCGGGCAAGTAAACCCAGCCGTTGCAAAAACAAATTCAGCTGGTTGAACACTCTAGTGCCCATTTTGTCCACGGGCTGCAAAGTGATGTGTGCAAGCTACGCTTCAGCGTGCCTTAAGCACACTGCAGGAGCCACCGGAGCTTTCAGCACAAAGGCTGGGGCAGGTGTAGCCACCACTTTCTTTCTGCTGCTGAGGACCTCCTCCAACCAAAGCAGTCTTTGCTTTGTGTACCTTGCTTGATTTCAACATCCACACAGTGCCACCAAAGCATGAACTAAAAAGATCAGATGGCCCCTTTGGCGTCCACGCTTTTAGGAGTACGTGCACGTACCGTACTACTGTTGTTATCTTGATGCACGTGCGTCTATTGCCTAGTGCTGTCGTGGTTTAAGCCGGCAGACAGAAAAACATCCCTCCCTCACTGGCCCCAGGCCAGGAGCCGGGATAAAGGAGGCAAGGTGAGGGTGCGAGGACTCCTGGGGCTGAGAGCCAGACATTTTTTCGGGGAAAGCAAAAGCCCGGCCCGCACGACAAGGAAAACGGGCAACACAATGGCTGCTTCCCATCCGCAGGCAGGCCAATATTCAGCCACATCCAGGAACGGACGGCTCATGGCACGGGACAATCTCTTGGGAAGGCAACAGCATCCATCCCACCTTCACCCATGCCTGCTGCTTGACACCTCCAGCTTTCCTTGCTGAGCGTGACATCCCGGCCAGGCTGGGCCGCCAGCTGTGTGGCTCTGTCTCCTGGCTGGGGCCGCTCCCAGCTTCTGCTCTGTCCCCTGCCTCCTCAAACTGGATGAACCGCACGAGAAGCAGAAAAGTCCGTGGCTCTGTGCAAGCACTGTTCTGCAACAGCTAGAAACGTGCGTGTCTTAGGCACCCGTGTTCTCGTGAAAAGAATCCAAACACCAGCACCCGGGAGACTCTGCAAGGCCCAGACCCTCCATCCCAGGCCAAAGCACAACACTTAGAGTACTGCAGTACTGCAGAGTGTAGGACAGTCTCTGGAGCACCTACTTCTAAGGAAATGCAATAGATTGACTGCCGTGTATCAGGTGCGTTCCCTAGGTGTCGACGTGAGCACATTTTGCTGCGCGGGCCTGACCTTGGCCGGCAGCCCCATGCCCACACAGCCACTCTCGCACTCTCTGTCCTCAGCAGGAGAGGGTGAAGAACAAGATGGGAAATGTCCAGCGCAAACACTGACACGGGGAGCTCACTCACCAACCACCTTCCCACGCAAAACAATCTCAACGTGTAGTGAGTGCGTTTATTTTATTGCCAGTTGCAAACAGCGGTGGACTGCAAGGTACATAAAGGTTTTCCACCTCTCCCCCTCTCTCTCGCTCCTTCCCAGGCTCGCTCTCTCTCCTCAATACTCAGTGCCCGGACCTCACCTCTGCACTTGCCCCGGGACCCACAGCCGTCACAGGCGGTCCGTCACAGCTCCTCTCCTGACGCTCCTTCCTCCTAACACTTCTCCCCTGCACCCACGCGGGTAAACGCAGCGCTGCTGCTTCCCTCGGCACACATCAGCCTCCTCTGCCATGCTCTCCTCCTCGGGCTGCAGGAGCTGCAGGGGAAGCTCTGCCCCAGCTCCCGGAGCACCCCACCTCCTCCCGCTGCCCCCTCTCTGGCTCCTCCTCCTCCCCTTCCTCATCTTTCTACCATCTCAGCCTGCCCCTCCTCTCGCTCCTCCTCCTGCTCCTCCTCCCCATCCACCTCCTGCTCCTCCTCTGCTCATCTTGACTTTTGCGGGCTCGTTTCTGACACTTTTCCTCCCTCTCTCCCAACTGCCTGACCGTATCTGCTCTCCTCTTGGTGTTCCCATCTGGATACGTGGCCCCGGGGCCCCTCCAACTCACGTGCTGGGCTCACTTTTGCCCTCTGGCACTGCCACCGCAGGCGCATCCAACGCACTGCACCTGCCTTAGGGCTGCCCCGCTTTCTCCTCACAGGCCACCTTCAGCCTCCAGTGACAGCACCTGGGCACCTGCACCCCGTACACGTGCATAGGAAGGAGCACGCGTCTTGTCACATCTGAGCACCGCCTGCTCCAGAGGAAGCATCCGAGCGCTCCGAGCCATTTCGGAGAAAATGACAGCTGCTAAAACAAGGGCTGCTAAGCCAATCACTGAGCGCTCTGGTAACACGTGGCTTACCCAGTGTCACAAAATGGAGGCTCCTCCCTATGGCTTGTGGACTGAAACCAAATGGCGCCCCTGAAGCTTCACGAAATGGCGGCAGCTCACTCTGGAACGCCGACTGAAACAAAATGGCGCCTCCCAGTGTAGGTAGAGGGCAGGCATTTCCGGTCCTGGCCACTCCTGCCGCTGGGCTGGCCCAGTAGCGCTGGCACCTCCCCTTCCTTCCCAAAACATTCCTTGCCCTGGCATGCACTCTGCGCAGCGCCGCCAGCTGGTAGCTGGCAAGAGCTGCAGGATGGAGGCGCCGCCTGGCGGAGCACCAGCAGCAGCAGCAGCAGCAGCAGCAGCTGCCAGATCCACACCGCTCGGCGTCTCACCGGCCAAGCGGTAGGGGGTGCTCTGGTGCCTATTGTGTGCAGCCAGTGCTCCTGAAACTGTGAAGTCCGTGAGGACGAGCATGGCTAGCAGTGAGTTTGGGGAGGGGGTTGGTGGCCCCGTTCTGCTTGGCCAGGAGGGCTGTTCCTGTCCTTAACCGGGACGGTGAGAGAACAAGTGTCCTGCACCCCCTGACTGTGTTTGTGCCATTGCAACTGCTGTGGCCGCCTGTGTCCAGGAGCTTCCTTTTCTCGGCATTACAAGCCCCGTAGCGGGCAAGTAAACCCAGCCGTTGCAAAAACAAATTCAGCTGGTTGAACACTCTAGTGCCCATTTTGTCCACGGGCTGCAAAGTGATGTGTGCAAGCTACGCTTCAGCGTGCCTTAAGCACACTGCAGGAGCCACCGGAGCTTTCAGCACAAAGGCTGGGGCAGGTGTAGCCACCACTTTCTTTCTGCTGCTGAGGACCTCCTCCAACCAAAGCAGTCTTTGCTTTGTGTACCTTGCTTGATTTCAACATCCACACAGTGCCACCAAAGCATGAACTAAAAAGATCAGATGGCCCCTTTGGCGTCCACGCTTTTAGGAGTACGTGCACGTACCGTACTACTGTTGTTATCTTGATGCACGTGCGTCTATTGCCTAGTGCTGTCGTGGTTTAAGCCGGCAGACAGAAAAACATCCCTCCCTCACTGGCCCCAGGCCAGGAGCCGGGATAAAGGAGGCAAGGTGAGGGTGCGAGGACTCCTGGGGCTGAGAGCCAGACATTTTTTCGGGGAAAGCAAAAGCCCGGCCCGCACGACAAGGAAAACGGGCAACACAATGGCTGCTTCCCATCCGCAGGCAGGCCAATATTCAGCCACATCCAGGAACGGACGGCTCATGGCACGGGACAATCTCTTGGGAAGGCAACAGCATCCATCCCACCTTCACCCATGCCTGCTGCTTGACACCTCCAGCTTTCCTTGCTGAGCGTGACATCCCGGCCAGGCTGGGCCGCCAGCTGTGTGGCTCTGTCTCCTGGCTGGGGCCGCTCCCAGCTTCTGCTCTGTCCCCTGCCTCCTCAAACTGGATGAACCACACGAGAAGCAGAAAAGTCCGTGGCTCTGTGCAAGCACTGTTCTGCAACAGCTAGAAACGTGCGTGTCTTAGGCACCCGTGTTCTCGTGAAAAGAATCCAATCACCAGCACCCGGGAGACTCTGCAAGGCCCAGACCCTCCATCCCAGGCCAAAGCACAACACTTAGAGTACTGCAGTACTGCAGAGTGTAGGACAGTCTCTGGAGCACCTACTTCTAAGGAAATGCAATAGATTGACTGCCGTGTATCAGGTGCGTTCCCTAGGTGTCGACGTGAGCACATTTTGCTGCGCGGGCCTGACCTTGGCCGGCAGCCCCATGCCCACACAGCCACTCTCGCACTCTCTGTCCTCAGCAGGAGAGGGTGAAGAACAAGATGGGAAATGTCCAGCGCAAACACTGACACAGGGAGCTCACTCACCAACCACCTTCCCACGCAAAACAATCTCAACGTGTAGTGAGTGCGTTTATTTTATTGCCAGTTGCAAACAGCGGTGGACTGCAAGGTACATAAAGGTTTTCCACCTCTCCCCCTCTCTCTCGCTCCTTCCCAGGCTCGCTCTCTCTCCTCAATACTCAGTGCCCGGACCTCACCTCTGCACTTGCCCCGGGACCCACAGCCGTCACAGGCGGTCCGTCACAGCTCCTCTCCTGACGCTCCTTCCTCCTAACACTTCTCCCCTGCACCCACGCGGGTAAACGCAGCGCTGCTGCTTCCCTCGGCACACATCAGCCTCCTCTGCCATGCTCTCCTCCTCGGGCTGCAGGAGCTGCAGGGGAAGCTCTGCCCCAGCTCCCGGAGCACCCTACCTCCTCCCACTGCCCCCTCTCTGGCTCCTCCTCCTCCCCTTCCTCATCTTTCTACCATCTCAGCCTGCCCCTCCTCTCGCTCCTCCTCCTGCTCCTCCTCCCCATCCACCTCCTGCTCCTCCTCTGCTCATCTTGACTTTTGCGGGCTCGTTTCTGACACTTTTCCTCCCTCTCTCCCAACTGCCTGACCGTATCTGCTCTCCTCTTGGTGTTCCCATCTGGATACATGGCCCCGGGGCCCCTCCAACTCACGTGCTGGGCTCACTTTTGCCCTCTGGCACTGCCACCGCAGGCGCATCCAACGCACTGCACCTGCCTTAGGGCTGCCCCGCTTTCTCCTCACAGGCCACCTTCAGCCTCCAGTGACAGCACCTGGGCACCTGCACCCCGTACACGTGCATAGGAAGGAGCACGCGTCTTGTCACATCTGAGCACCGCCTGCTCCAGAGGAAGCATCCGAGCGCTCCGAGCCATTTCGGAGAAAATGACAGCTGCTAAAGCAAGGGCTGCTAAGCCAATCACTGAGCGCTCTGGTAACACGTGGCTTACCCAGTGTCACAAAATGGAGGCTCCTCCCTATGGCTTGTGGACTGAAACCAAATGGCGCCCCTGAAGCTTCACGAAATGGCGGCAGCTCACTCTGGAACGCCGACTGAAACAAAATGGCGCCTCCCAGTGTAGGTAGAGGGCAGGCATTTCCGGTCCTGGCCACTCCTGCCGCTGGGCTGGCCCAGTAGCGCTGGCACCTCCCCTTCCTTCCCAAAACATTCCTTGCCCTGGCATGCACTCTGCGCAGCGCCGCCAGCTGGTAGCTGGCAAGAGCTGCAGGATGGAGGCGCCGCCTGGCGGAGCACCAGCAGCAGCAGCAGCAGCAGCAGCAGCTGCCAGATCCACACCGCTCGGCGTCTCACCGGCCAAGCGGTAGGGGGTGCTCTGGTGCCTATTGTGTGCAGCCAGTGCTCCTGAAACTGTGAAGTCCGTGAGGACGAGCATGGCTAGCAGTGAGTTTGGGGAGGGGGTTGGTGGCCCCGTTCTGCTTGGCCAGGAGGGCTGTTCCTGTCCTTAACCGGGACGGTGAGAGAACAAGTGTCCTGCACCCCCTGACTGTGTTTGTGCCATTGCAACTGCTGTGGCCGCCTGTGTCCAGGAGCTTCCTTTTCTCGGCATTACAAGCCCCGTAGCGGGCAAGTAAACCCAGCCGTTGCAAAAACAAATTCAGCTGGTTGAACACTCTAGTGCCCATTTTGTCCACGGGCTGCAAAGTGATGTGTGCAAGCTACGCTTCAGCGTGCCTTAAGCACACTGCAGGAGCCACCGGAGCTTTCAGCACAAAGGCTGGGGCAGGTGTAGCCACCACTTTCTTTCTGCTGCTGAGGACCTCCTCCAACCAAAGCAGTCTTTGCTTTGTGTACCTTGCTTGATTTCAACATCCACACAGTGCCACCAAAGCATGAACTAAAAAGATCAGATGGCCCCTTTGGCGTCCACGCTTTTAGGAGTACGTGCACGTACCGTACTACTGTTGTTATCTTGATGCACGTGCGTCTATTGCCTAGTGCTGTCGTGGTTTAAGCCGGCAGACAGAAAAACATCCCTCCCTCACTGGCCCCAGGCCAGGAGCCGGGATAAAGGAGGCAAGGTGAGGGTGCGAGGACTCCTGGGGCTGAGAGCCAGACATTTTTTCGGGGAAAGCAAAAGCCCGGCCCGCACGACAAGGAAAACGGGCAACACAATGGCTGCTTCCCATCCGCAGGCAGGCCAATATTCAGCCACATCCAGGAACGGACGGCTCATGGCACGGGACAATCTCTTGGGAAGGCAACAGCATCCATCCCACCTTCACCCATGCCTGCTGCTTGACACCTCCAGCTTTCCTTGCTGAGCGTGACATCCCGGCCAGGCTGGGCCGCCAGCTGTCTGGCTCTGTCTCCTGGCTGGGGCCGCTCCCAGCTTCTGCTCTGTCCCCTGCCTCCTCAAACTGGATGAACCGCACGAGAAGCAGAAAAGTCCGTGGCTCTGTGCAAGCACTGTTCTGCAACAGCTAGAAACGTGCGTGTCTTAGGCACCCGTGTTCTCGTGAAAAGAATCCAATCACCAGCACCCGGGAGACTCTGCAAGGCCCAGACCCTCCATCCCAGGCCAAAGCACAACACTTAGAGTACTGCAGTACTGCAGAGTGTAGGACAGTCTCTGGAGCACCTACTTCTAAGGAAATGCAATAGATTGACTGCCGTGTATCAGGTGCGTTCCCTAGGTGTCGACGTGAGCACATTTTGCTGCGCGGGCCTGACCTTGGCCGGCAGCCCCATGCCCACACAGCCACTCTCGCACTCTCTGTCCTCAGCAGGAGAGGGTGAAGAACAAGATGGGAAATGTCCAGCGCAAACACTGACACGGGGAGCTCACTCACCAACCACCTTCCCACGCAAAACAATCTCAACGTGTAGTGAGTGCGTTTATTTTATTGCCAGTTGCAAACAGCGGTGGACTGGAAGGTACATAAAGGTTTTCCACCTCTCCCCCTCTCTCTCGCTCCTTCCCAGGCTCGCTCTCTCTCCTCAATACTCAGTGCCCGGACCTCACCTCTGCACTTGCCCCGGGACCCACAGCCGTCACAGGCGGTCCGTCACAGCTCCTCTCCTGACGCTCCTTCCTCCTAACACTTCTCCCCTGCACCCACGCGGGTAAACGCAGCGCTGCTGCTTCCCTCGGCACACATCAGCCTCCTCTGCCATGCTCTCCTCCTCGGGCTGCAGGAGCTGCAGGGGAAGCTCTGCCCCAGCTCCCGGAGCACCCCACCTCCTCCCGCTGCCCCCTCTCTGGCTCCTCCTCCTCCCCTTCCTCATCTTTCTACCATCTCAGCCTGCCCCTCCTCTCGCTCCTCCTCCTGCTCCTCCTCCCCATCCACCTCCTGCTCCTCCTCTGCTCATCTTGACTTTTGCGGGCTCGTTTCTGACACTTTTCCTCCCTCTCTCCCAACTGCCTGACCGTATCTGCTCTCCTCTTGGTGTTCCCATCTGGATACGTGGCCCCGGGGCCCCTCCAACTCACGTGCTGGGCTCACTTTTGCCCTCTGGCACTGCCACCGCAGGCGCATCCAACGCACTGCACCTGCCTTAGGGCTGCCCCGCTTTCTCCTCACAGGCCACCTTCAGCCTCCAGTGACAGCACCTGGGCACCTGCACCCCGTACACGTGCATAGGAAGGAGCACGCGTCTTGTCACATCTGAGCACCGCCTGCTCCAGAGGAAGCATCCGAGCGCTCCGAGCCATTTCGGAGAAAATGACAGCTGCTAAAACAAGGGCTGCTAAGCCAATCACTGAGCGCTCTGGTAACACGTGGCTTACCCAGTGTCACAAAATGGAGGCTCCTCCCTATGGCTTGTGGACTGAAACCAAATGGCGCCCCTGAAGCTTCACGAAATGGCGGCAGCTCACTCTGGAACGCCGACTGAAACAAAATGGCGCCTCCCAGTGTAGGTAGAGGGCAGGCATTTCCGGTCCTGGCCACTCCTGCCGCTGGGCTGGCCCAGTAGCGCTGGCACCTCCCCTTCCTTCCCAAAACATTCCTTGCCCTGGCATGCACTCTGCGCAGCGCCGCCAGCTGGTAGCTGGCAAGAGCTGCAGGATGGAGGCGCCGCCTGGCGGAGCACCAGCAGCAGCAGCAGCAGCAGCAGCTGCACGATCCACACCGCTCGGCGTCTCACCGGCCAAGCGGTAGGGGGTGCTCTGGTGCCTATTGCGTGCAGCCAGTGCTCCTGAAACTGTGAAGTCCGTGAGGACGAGCATGGCTAGCAGTGAGTTTGGGGAGGGGGTTGGTGGCCCCATTCTGCTTGGCCAGGAGGGCTGTTCCTGTCCTTAACCGGGACGGTGAGAGAACAAGTGTCCTGCACCCCCTGACTGTGTTTGTGCCATTGCAACTGCTGTGGCCGCCTGTGTCCAGGAGCTTCCTTTTCTCGGCATTACAAGCCCCGTAGCGGGCAAGTAAACCCAGCCGTTGCAAAAACAAATTCAGCTGGTTGAACACTCTAGTGCCCATTTTGTCCACGGGCTGCAAAGTGATGTGTGCAAGCTACGCTTCAGCGTGCCTTAAGCACACTGCAGGAGCCACCGGAGCTTTCAGCACAAAGGCTGGGGCAGGTGTAGCCACCACTTTCTTTCTGCTGCTGAGGACCTCCTCCAACCAAAGCAGTCTTTGCTTTGTGTACCTTGCTTGATTTCAACATCCACACAGTGCCACCAAAGCATGAACTAAAAAGATCAGATGGCCCCTTTGGCGTCCACGCTTTTAGGAGTACGTGCACGTACCGTACTACTGTTGTTATCTTGATGCACGTGCGTCTATTGCCTAGTGCTGTCGTGGTTTAAGCCGGCAGACAGAAAAACATCCCTCCCTCACTGGCCCCAGGCCAGGAGCCGGGATAAAGGAGGCAAGGTGAGGGTGCGAGGACTCCTGGGGCTGAGAGCCAGACATTTTTTCGGGGAAAGCAAAAGCCCGGCCCGCACAACAAGGAAAACGGGCAATACAAAGGCTGCTTCCCATCCGCAGGCAGGCCAATATTCAGCCACATCCAGGAACGGACGGCTCATGGCACGGGACAATCTCTTGGGAAGGCAACAGCATCCATCCCACCTTCACCCATGCCTGCTGCTTGACACCTCCAGCTTTCCTTGCTGAGCGTGACATCCCGGCCAGGCTGGGCCGCCAGCTGTCTGGCTCTGTCTCCTGGCTGGGGCCGCTCCCAGCTTCTGCTCTGTCCCCTGCCTCCTCAAACTGGATGAACCGCAAGACAAGCGGAAAAGTCCTTGGCCCTGTGCAAGCACTGTTCTGCAACAGCTAGAAACGTGCGTGTCTTAGGCACCCGTGTTCTCGTGAAAAGAATCCAATCACCAGCACCCGGGAGACTCTGCAAGGCCCAGACCCTCCATCCCAGGCCAAAGCACAACACTTAGAGTACTGCAGTACTGCAGAGTGTAGGACAGTCTCTGGAGCACCTACTTCTAAGGAAATGCAATAGATTGACTGCCGTGTATCAGGTGCGTTCCCTAGGTGTCGACGTGAGCACATTTTGCTGCGCGGGCCTGACCTTGGCCGGCAGCCCCATGCCCACACAGCCACTCTCGCACTCTCTGTCCTCAGCAGGAGAGGGTGAAGAACAAGATGGGAAATGTCCAGCGCAAACACTGACACGGGGAGCTCACTCACCAACCACCTTCCCACGCAAAACAATCTCAACGTGTAGTGAGTGCGTTTATTTTATTGCCAGTTGCAAACAGCGGTGGACTGCAAGGTACATAAAGGTTTTTCACCTCTCCCCCTCTCTCTCGCTCCTTCCCAGGCTCGCTCTCTCTCCTCAATACTCAGTGCCCGGACCTCACCTCTGCACTTGCCCCGGGACCCACAGCCGTCACAGGCGGTCCGTCACAGCTCCTCTCCTGACGCTCCTTCCTCCTAACACTTCTCCCCTGCACCCACGCGGGTAAACGCAGCGCTGCTGCTTCCCTCGGCACACATCAGCCTCCTCTGCCATGCTCTCCTCCTCGGGCTGCAGGAGCTGCAGGGGAAGCTCTGCCCCAGCTCCCGGAGCACCCCACCTCCTCCCGCTGCCCCCTCTCTGGCTCCTCCTCCTCCCCTTCCTCATCTTTCTACCATCTCAGCCTGCCCCTCCTCTCGCTCCTCCTCCTGCTCCTCCTCCCCATCCACCTCCTGCTCCTCCTCTGCTCATCTTGACTTTTGCGGGCTCGTTTCTGACACTTTTCCTCCCTCTCTCCCAACTGCCTGACCGTATCTGCTCTCCTCTTGGTGTTCCCATCTGGATACGTGGCCCCGGGGCCCCTCCAACTCACGTGCTGGGCTCACTTTTGCCCTCTGGCACTGCCACCGCAGGCGCATCCAACGCACTGCACCTGCCTTAGGGCTGCCCCGCTTTCTCCTCACAGGCCACCTTCAGCCTCCAGTGACAGCACCTGGGCACCTGCACCCCGTACACGTGCATAGGAAGGAGCACGCGTCTTGTCACATACGAGCACCGCCTGCTCCAGAGGAAGCATCCGAGCGCTCCGAGCCATTTCGGAGAAAATGACAGCTGCTAAAACAAGGGCTGCTAAGCCAATCACTGAGCGCTCTGGTAACACGTGGCTTACCCAGTGTCACAAAATGGAGGCTCCTCCCTATGGCTTGTGGACTGAAACCAAATGGCACCCCTGAAGCTTCACGAAATGGCGGCAGCTCACTCTGGAACGCCGACTGAAACAAAATGGCGCCTCCCAGTGTAGGTAGAGGGCAGGCATTTCCGGTCCTGGCCACTCCTGCCGCTGGGCTGGCCCAGTAGCGCTGGCACCTCCCCTTCCTTCCCAAAACATTCCTTGCCCTGGCATGCACTCTGCGCAGCGCCGCCAGCTGGTAGCTGGCAAGAGCTGCAGGATGGAGGCGCCGCCTGGCGGAGCACCAGCAGCAGCAGCAGCAGCAGCAGCTGCACGATCCACACCGCTCGGCGTCTCACCGGCCAAGCGGTAGGGGGTGCTCTGGTGCCTATTGCGTGCAGCCAGTGCTCCTGAAACTGTGAAGTCCGTGAGGACGAGCATGGCTAGCAGTGAGTTTGGGGAGGGGGTTGGTGGCCCCGTTCTGCTTGGCCAGGAGGGCTGTTCCTGTCCTTAACCGGGACGGTGAGAGAACAAGTGTCCTGCACCCCCTGACTGTGTTTGTGCCATTGCAACTGCTGTGGCCGCCTGTGTCCAGGAGCTTCCTTTTCTCGGCATTACAAGCCCCGTAGCGGGCAAGTAAACCCAGCCGTTGCAAAAACAAATTCAGCTGGTTGAACACTCTAGTGCCCATTTTGTCCACGGGCTGCAAAGTGATGTGTGCAAGCTACGCTTCAGCGTGCCTTAAGCACACTGCAGGAGCCACCGGAGCTTTCAGCACAAAGGCTGGGGCAGGTGTAGCCACCACTTTCTTTCTGCTGCTGAGGACCTCCTCCAACCAAAGCAGTCTTTGCTTTGTGTACCTTGCTTGATTTCAACATCCACACAGTGCCACCAAAGCATGAACTAAAAAGATCAGATGGCCCCTTTGGCGTCCACGCTTTTAGGAGTACGTGCACGTACCGTACTACTGTTGTTATCTTGATGCACGTGCGTCTATTGCCTAGTGCTGTCGTGGTTTAAGCCGGCAGACAGAAAAACATCCCTCCCTCACTGGCCCCAGGCCAGGAGCCGGGATAAAGGAGGCAAGGTGAGGGTGCGAGGACTCCTGGGGCTGAGAGCCAGACATTTTTTCGGGGAAAGCAAAAGCCCGGCCCGCACGACAAGGAAAACGGGCAACACAATGGCTGCTTCCCATCCGCAGGCAGGCCAATATTCAGCCACATCCAGGAACGGACGGCTCATGGCACGGGACAATCTCTTGGGAAGGCAACAGCATCCATCCCACCTTCACCCATGCCTGCTGCTTGACACCTCCAGCTTTCCTTGCTGAGCGTGACATCCCGGCCAGGCTGGGCCGCCAGCTGTGTGGCTCTGTCTCCTGGCTGGGGCCGCTCCCAGCTTCTGCTCTGTCCCCTGCCTCCTCAAACTGGATGAACCGCAAGACAAGTGGAAAAGTCCTTGGCCCTGTGCAAGCACTGTTCTGCAACAGCTAGAAACGTGCGTGTCTTAGGCACCCGTGTTCTCGTGAAAAGAATCCAATCACCAGCACCCGGGAGACTCTGCAAGGCCCAGACCCTCCATCCCAGGCCAAAGCACAACGCTTAGAGTACTGCAGTACTGCAGAGTGTAGGACAGTCTCTGGAGCACCTACTTCTAAGGAAATGCAATAGATTGACTGCCGTGTATCAGGTGCGTTCCCTAGGTGTCGACGTGAGCACATTTTGCTGCGCGGGCCTGACCTTGGCCGGCTGCCCCATGCCCACACAGCCACTCTCGCACTCTCTGTCCTCAGCAGGAGAGGGTGAAGAACAAGATGGGAAACGTCCAGCGCAAACACTGACACAGGGAGCTCACTCACCAACCACCTTCCCACGCAAAACAATCTCAACGTGTAGTGAGTGCGTTTATTTTATTGCCAGTTGCAAACAGCGGTGGACTGCAAGGTACATAAAGGTTTTCCACCTCTCCCCCTCTCTCTCGCTCCTTCCCAGGCTCGCTCTCTCTCCTCAATACTCAGTGCCCGGACCTCACCTCTGCACTTGCCCCGGGACCCACAGCCGTCACAGGCGGTCCGTCACAGCTCCTCTCCTGACGCTCCTTCCTCCTAACACTTCTCCCCTGCACCCACGCGGGTAAACGCAGCGCTGCTGCTTCCCTCGGCACACATCAGCCTCCTCTGCCATGCTCTCCTCCTCGGGCTGCAGGAGCTGCAGGGGAAGCTCTGCCCCAGCTCCCGGAGCACCCCACCTCCTCCCGCTGCCCCCTCTCTGGCTCCTCCTCCTCCCCTTCCTCATCTTTCTACCATCTCAGCCTGCCCCTCCTCTCGCTCCTCCTCCTGCTCCTCCTCCCCATCCACCTCCTGCTCCTCCTCTGCTCATCTTGACTTTTGCGGGCTCGTTTCTGACACTTTTCCTCCCTCTCTCCCAACTGCCTGACCGTATCTGCTCTCCTCTTGGTGTTCCCATCTGGATACGTGGCCCCGGGGCCCCTCCAACTCACGTGCTGGGCTCACTTTTGCCCTCTGGCACTGCCACCGCAGGCGCATCCAACGCACTGCACCTGCCTTAGGGCTGCCCCGCTTTCTCCTCACAGGCCACCTTCAGCCTCCAGTGACAGCACCTGGGCACCTGCACCCCGTACACGTGCATAGGAAGGAGCACGCGTCTTGTCACATCTGAGCACCGCCTGCTCCAGAGGAAGCATCCGAGCGCTCCGAGCCATTTCGGAGAAAATGACAGCTGCTAAAACAAGGGCTGCTAAGCCAATCACTGAGCGCTCTGGTAACACGTGGCTTACCCAGTGTCACAAAATGGAGGCTCCTCCCTATGGCTTGTGGACTGAAACCAAATGGCACCCCTGAAGCTTCACGAAATGGCGGCAGCTCACTCTGGAACGCCGACTGAAACAAAATGGCGCCTCCCAGTGTAGGTAGAGGGCAGGCATTTCCGGTCCTGGCCACTCCTGCCGCTGGGCTGGCCCAGTAGCGCTGGCACCTCCCCTTCCTTCCCAAAACATTCCTTGCCCTGGCATGCACTCAGCGCAGCGCCGCCAGCTGGTAGCTGGCAAGAGCTGCAGGATGGAGGCGCCGCCTGGCGGAGCACCAGCAGCAGCAGCAGCAGCAGCAGCTGCACGATCCACACCGCTCGGCGTCTCACCGGCCAAGCGGTAGGGGGTGCTCTGGTGCCTATTGCGTGCAGCCAGTGCTCCTGAAACTGTGAAGTCCGTGAGGACGAGCATGGCTAGCAGTGAGTTTGGGGAGGGGGTTGGTGGCCCCGTTCTGCTTGGCCAGGAGGGCTGTTCCTGTCCTTAACCGGGACGGTGAGAGAACAAGTGTCCTGCACCCCCTGACTGTGTTTGTGCCATTGCAACTGCTGTGGCCGCCTGTGTCCAGGAGCTTCCTTTTCTCGGCATTACAAGCCCCGTAGCGGGCAAGTAAACCCAGCCGTTGCAAAAACAAATTCAGCTGGTTGAACACTCTAGTGCCCATTTTGTCCACGGGCTGCAAAGTGATGTGTGCAAGCTACGCTTCAGCGTGCCTTAAGCACACTGCAGGAGCCACCGGAGCTTTCAGCACAAAGGCTGGGGCAGGTGTAGCCACCACTTTCTTTCTGCTGCTGAGGACCTCCTCCAACCAAAGCAGTCTTTGCTTTGTGTACCTTGCTTGATTTCAACATCCACACAGTGCCACCAAAGCATGAACTAAAAAGATCAGATGGCCCCTTTGGCGTCCACGCTTTTAGGAGTACGTGCACGTACCGTACTACTGTTGTTATCTTGATGCACGTGCGTCTATTGCCTAGTGCTGTCGTGGTTTAAGCCGGCAGACAGAAAAACATCCCTCCCTCACTGGCCCCAGGCCAGGAGCCGGGATAAAGGAGGCAAGGTGAGGGTGCGAGGACTCCTGGGGCTGAGAGCCAGACATTTTTTCGGGGAAAGCAAAAGCCCGGCCCGCACGACAAGGAAAACGGGCAACACAATGGCTGCTTCCCATCCGCAGGCAGGCCAATATTCAGCCACATCCAGGAACGGGCGGCTCATGGCACGGGACAATCTCTTGGGAAGGCAACAGCATCCATCCCACCTTCACCCATGCCTGCTGCTTGACACCTCCAGCTTTCCTTGCTGAGCGTGACATCCCGGCCAGGCTGGGCCGCCAGCTGTGTGGCTCTGTCTCCTGGCTGGGGCCGCTCCCAGCTTCTGCTCTGTCCCCTGCCTCCTCAAACTGGATGAACCGCAAGACAAGCGGAAAAGTCCTTGGCCCTGTGCAAGCACTGTTCTGCAACAGCTAGAAACGTGCGTGTCTTAGGCACCCGTGTTCTCGTGAAAAGAATCCAATCACCAGCACCCGGGAGACTCTGCAAGGCCCAGACCCTCCATCCCAGGCCAAAGCACAACGCTTAGAGTACTGCAGTACTGCAGAGTGTAGGACAGTCTCTGGAGCACCTACTTCTAAGGAAATGCAATAGATTGACTGCCGTGTATCAGGTGCGTTCCCTAGGTGTCGACGTGAGCACATTTTGCTGCGCGGGCCTGACCTTGGCCGGCTGCCCCATGCCCACACAGCCACTCTCGCACTCTCTGTCCTCAGCAGGAGAGGGTGAAGAACAAGATGGGAAACGTCCAGCGCAAACACTGACACAGGGAGCTCACTCACCAACCACCTTCCCACGCAAAACAATCTCAACGTGTAGTGAGTGCGTTTATTTTATTGCCAGTTGCAAACAGCGGTGGACTGCAAGGTACATAAAGGTTTTCCACCTCTCCCCCTCTCTCTCGCTCCTTCCCAGGCTCGCTCTCTCTCCTCAATACTCAGTGCCCGGACCTCACCTCTGCACTTGCCCCGGGACCCACAGCCGTCACAGGCGGTCCGTCACAGCTCCTCTCCTGACGCTCCTTCCTCCTAACACTTCTCCCCTGCACCCACGCGGGTAAACGCAGCGCTGCTGCTTCCCTCGGCACACCTCAGCCTCCTCTGCCATGCTCTCCTCCTCGGGCTGCAGGAGCTGCAGGGGAAGCTCTGCCCCAGCTCCCGGAGCACCCCACCTCCTCCCGCTGCCCCCTCTCTGGCTCCTCCTCCTCCCCTTCCTCATCTTTCTACCATCTCAGCCTGCCCCTCCTCTCGCTCCTCCTCCTGCTCCTCCTCCCCATCCACCTCCTGCTCCTCCTCTGCTCATCTTGACTTTTGCGGGCTCGTTTCTGACACTTTTCCTCCCTCTCTCCCAACTGCCTGACCGTATCTGCTCTCCTCTTGGTGTTCCCATCTGGATACGTGGCCCCGGGGCCCCTCCAACTCACGTGCTGGGCTCACTTTTGCCCTCTGGCACTGCCACCGCAGGCGCATCCAACGCACTGCACCTGCCTTAGGGCTGCCCCGCTTTCTCCTCACAGGCCACCTTCAGCCTCCAGTGACAGCACCTGGGCACCTGCACCCCGTACACGTGCATAGGAAGGAGCACGCGTCTTGTCACATCTGAGCACCGCCTGCTCCAGAGGAAGCATCCGAGCGCTCCGAGCCATTTCGGAGAAAATGACAGCTGCTAAAACAAGGGCTGCTAAGCCAATCACTGAGCGCTCTGGTAACACGTGGCTTACCCAGTGTCACAAAATGGAGGCTCCTCCCTATGGCTTGTGGACTGAAACCAAATGGCACCCCTGAAGCTTCACGAAATGGCGGCAGCTCACTCTGGAACGCCGACTGAAACAAAATGGCGCCTCCCAGTGTAGGTAGAGGGCAGGCATTTCCGGTCCTGGCCACTCCTGCCGCTGGGCTGGCCCAGTAGCGCTGGCACCTCCCCTTCCTTCCCAAAACATTCCTTGCCCTGGCATGCACTCTGCGCAGCGCCGCCAGCTGGTAGCTGGCAAGAGCTGCAGGATGGAGGCGCCGCCTGGCGGAGCACCAGCAGCAGCAGCAGCAGCAGCAGCTGCACGATCCACACCGCTCGGCGTCTCACCGGCCAAGCGGTAGGGGGTGCTCTGGTGCCTATTGCGTGCAGCCAGTGCTCCTGAAACTGTGAAGTCCGTGAGGACGAGCATGGCTAGCAGTGAGTTTGGGGAGGGGGTTGGTGGCCCCGTTCTGCTTGGCCAGGAGGGCTGTTCCTGTCCTTAACCGGGACGGTGAGAGAACAAGTGTCCTGCACCCCCTGACTGTGTTTGTGCCATTGCAACTGCTGTGGCCGCCTGTGTCCAGGAGCTTCCTTTTCTCGGCATTACAAGCCCCGTAGCGGGCAAGTAAACCCAGCCGTTGCAAAAACAAATTCAGCTGGTTGAACACTCTAGTGCCCATTTTGTCCACGGGCTGCAAAGTGATGTGTGCAAGCTACGCTTCAGCGTGCCTTAAGCACACTGCAGGAGCCACCGGAGCTTTCAGCACAAAGGCTGGGGCAGGTGTAGCCACCACTTTCTTTCTGCTGCTGAGGACCTCCTCCAACCAAAGCAGTCTTTGCTTTGTGTACCTTGCTTGATTTCAACATCCACACAGTGCCACCAAAGCATGAACTAAAAAGATCAGATGGCCCCTTTGGCGTCCACGCTTTTAGGAGTACGTGCACGTACCGTACTACTGTTGTTATCTTGATGCACGTGCGTCTATTGCCTAGTGCTGTCGTGGTTTAAGCCGGCAGACAGAAAAACATCCCTCCCTCACTGGCCCCAGGCCAGGAGCCGGGATAAAGGAGGCAAGGTGAGGGTGCGAGGACTCCTGGGGCTGAGAGCCAGACATTTTTTCGGGGAAAGCAAAAGCCCGGCCCGCACGACAAGGAAAACGGGCAACACAATGGCTGCTTCCCATCCGCAGGCAGGCCAATATTCAGCCACATCCAGGAACGGACGGCTCATGGCACGGGACAATCTCTTGGGAAGGCAACAGCATCCATCCCACCTTCACCCATGCCTGCTGCTTGACACCTCCAGCTTTCCTTGCTGAGCGTGACATCCCGGCCAGGCTGGGCCGCCAGCTGTGTGGCTCTGTCTCCTGGCTGGGGCCGCTCCCAGCTTCTGCTCTGTCCCCTGCCTCCTCAAACTGGATGAACCGCAAGACAAGCGGAAAAGTCCTTGGCTCTGTGCAAGCACTGTTCTGCAACAGCTAGAAACGTGCGTGTCTTAGGCACCCGTGTTCTCGTGAAAAGAATCCAATCACCAGCACCCGGGAGACTCTGCAAGGCCCAGACCCTCCATCCCAGGCCAAAGCACAACGCTTAGAGTACTGCAGTACTGCAGAGTGTAGGACAGTCTCTGGAGCACCTACTTCTAAGGAAATGCAATAGATTGACTGCCGTGTATCAGGTGCGTTCCCTAGGTGTCGACGTGAGCACATTTTGCTGCGCGGGCCTGACCTTGGCCGGCAGCCCCATGCCCACACAGCCACTCTCGCACTCTCTGTCCTCAGCAGGAGAGGGTGAAGAATAAGATGGGAAACGTCCAGCGCAAACACTTACACAGGGAGCTCACTCACCAACCACCTTCCCACGCAAAACAATCTCAACGTGTAGTGAGTGCGTTTATTTTATTGCCAGTTGCAAACAGCGGTGGACTGCAAGGTACATAAAGGTTTTCCACCTCTCCCCCTCTCTCTCGCTCCTTCCCAGGCTCGCTCTCTCTCCTCAATACTCAGTGCCCGGACCTCACCTCTGCACTTGCCCCGGGACCCACAGCCGTCACAGGCGGTCCGTCACAGCTCCTCTCCTGACGCTCCTTCCTCCTAACACTTCTCCCCTGCACCCATGCGGGTAAACGCAGCGCTGCTGCTTCCCTCGGCACACATCAGCCTCCTCTGCCATGCTCTCCTCCTCGGGCTGCAGGAGCTGCAGGGGAAGCTCTGCCCCAGCTCCCGGAGCACCCCACCTCCTCCCGCTGCCCCCTCTCTGGCTCCTCCTCCTCCCCTTCCTCATCTTTCTACCATCTCAGCCTGCCCCTCCTCTCGCTCCTCCTCCTGCTCCTCCTCCCCATCCACCTCCTGCTCCTCCTCTGCTCATCTTGACTTTTGCGGGCTCGTTTCTGACACTTTTCCTCCCTCTCTCCCAACTGCCTGACCGTATCTGCTCTCCTCTTGGTGTTCCCATCTGGATACGTGGCCCCGGGGCCCCTCCAACTCACGTGCTGGGCTCACTTTTGCCCTCTGGCACTGCCACCGCAGGCGCATCCAACGCACTGCACCTGCCTTAGGGCTGCCCCGCTTTCTCCTCACAGGCCACCTTCAGCCTCCAGTGACAGCACCTGGGCACCTGCACCCCGTACACGTGCATAGGAAGGAGCACGCGTCTTGTCACATCTGAGCACCGCCTGCTCCAGAGGAAGCATCCGAGCGCTCCGAGCCATTTCGGAGAAAATGACAGCTGCTAAAACAAGGGCTGCTAAGCCAATCACTGAGCGCTCTGGTAACACGTGGCTTACCCAGTGTCACAAAATGGAGGCTCCTCCCTATGGCTTGTGGACTGAAACCAAATGGCGCCCCTGAAGCTTCACGAAATGGCGGCAGCTCACTCTGGAACGCCGACTGAAACAAAATGGCGCCTCCCAGTGTAGGTAGAGGGCAGGCATTTCCGGTCCTGGCCACTCCTGCCGCTGGGCTGGCCCAGTAGCGCTGGCACCTCCCCTTCCTTCCCAAAACATTCCTTGCCCTGGCATGCACTCAGCGCAGCGCCGCCAGCTGGTAGCTGGCAAGAGCTGCAGGATGGAGGCGCCGCCTGGCGGAGCACCAGCAGCAGCAGCAGCAGCAGCAGCAGCTGCCAGATCCACACCGCTCGGCGTCTCACCGGCCAAGCGGTAGGGGGTGCTCTGGTGCCTATTGCGTGCAGCCAGTGCTCCTGAAACTGTGAAGTCCGTGAGGACGAGCATGGCTAGCAGTGAGTTTGGGGAGGGGGTTGGTGGCCCCGTTCTGCTTGGCCAGGAGGGCTGTTCCTGTCCTTAACCGGGACGGTGAGAGAACAAGTGTCCTGCACCCCCTGACTGTGTTTGTGCCATTGCAACTGCTGTGGCCGCCTGTGTCCAGGAGCTTCCTTTTCTCAGCATTACAAGCCCCGTAGCGGGCAAGTAAACCCAGCCGTTGCAAAAACAAATTCAGCTGGTTGAACACTCTAGTGCCCATTTTGTCCACGGGCTGCAAAGTGATGTGTGCAAGCTACGCTTCAGCGTGCCTTAAGCACACTGCAGGAGCCACCGGAGCTTTCAGCACAAAGGCTGGGGCAGGTGTAGCCACCACTTTCTTTCTGCTGCTGAGGACCTCCTCCAACCAAAGCAGTCTTTGCTTTGTGTACCTTGCTTGATTTCAACATCCACACAGTGCCACCAAAGCATGAACTAAAAAGATCAGATGGCCCCTTTGGCGTCCACGCTTTTAGGAGTACGTGCACGTACCGTACTACTGTTGTTATCTTGATGCACGTGCGTCTATTGCCTAGTGCTGTCGTGGTTTAAGCCGGCAGACAGAAAAACATCCCTCCCTCACTGGCCCCAGGCCAGGAGCCGGGATAAAGGAGGCAAGGTGAGGGTGCGAAGACTCCTGGGGCTGAGCCAGACATTTTTTCGGGGAAAGCAAAAGCCCGGCCCGCACGACAAGGAAAACGGGCAACACAATGGCTGCTTCCCATCCGCAGGCAGGCCAATATTCAGCCACATCCAGGAACAGGCGGCTCATGGCACGGGACAATCTCTTGGGAAGGCAACAGCATCCATCCCACCTTCACCCATGCCTGCTGCTTGACACCTCCAGCTTTCCTTGCTGAGCGTGACATCCCGGCCAGGCTGGGCCGCCAGCTGTGTGGCTCTGTCTCCTGGCTGGGGCCGCTCCCAGCTTCTGCTCTGTCCCCTGCCTCCTCAAACTGGATGAACCGCAAGACAAGCGGAAAAGTCCTTGGCCCTGTGCAAGCACTGTTCTGCAACAGCTAGAAACGTGCGTGTCTTAGGCACCCGCGTTCTCGTGAAAAGAATCCAATCACCAGCACCCGGGAGACTCTGCAAGGCCCAGACCCTCCATCCCAGGCCAAAGCACAACGCTTAGAGTACTGCAGTACTGCAGAGTGTAGGACAGTCTCTGGAGCACCTACTTCTAAGGAAATGCAATAGATTGACTGCCGTGTATCAGGTGCGTTCCCTAGGTGTCGACGTGAGCACATTTTGCTGCGCGGGCCTGAACTTGGCCGGCTGCCCCATGCCCACACAGCCACTCTCGCACTCTCTGTCCTCAGCAGGAGAGGGTGAAGAACAAGATGGGAAACGTCCAGCGCAAACACTGACACAGGGAGCTCACTCACCAACCACCTTCCCACGCAAAACAATCTCAACGTGTAGTGAGTGCGTTTATTTTATTGCCAGTTGCAAACAGCGGTGGACTGCAAGGTACATAAAGGTTTTCCACCTCTCCCCCTCTCTCTCGCTCCTTCCCAGGCTCGCTCTCTCTCCTCAATACTCAGTGCCCGGACCTCACCTCTGCACTTGCCCCGGGACCCACAGCCGTCACAGGCGGTCCGTCACAGCTCCTCTCCTGACGCTCCTTCCTCCTAACACTTCTCCCCTGCACCCACGCGGGTAAACGCAGCGCTGCTGCTTCCCTCGGCACACCTCAGCCTCCTCTGCCATGCTCTCCTCCTCGGGCTGCAGGAGCTGCAGGGGAAGCTCTGCCCCAGCTCCCGGAGCACCCCACCTCCTCCCGCTGCCCCCTCTCTGGCTCCTCCTCCTCCCCTTCCTCATCTTTCTTCCATCTCAGCCTGCTCCTCCTCTCGCTCCTCCTCCTGCTCCTCCTCCCCATCCACCTCCTGCTCCTCCTCTGCTCATCTTGACTTTTGCGGGCTCGTTTCTGACACTTTTCCTCCCTCTCTCCCAACTGCCTGACCGTATCTGCTCTCCTCTTGGTGTTCCCATCTGGATACGTGGCCCCGGGGCCCCTCCAACTCACGTGCTGGGCTCACTTTTGCCCTCTGGCACTGCCACCGCAGGCGCATCCAATGCACTGCACCTGCCTTAGGGCTGCCCCGCTTTCTCCTCACAGGCCACCTTCAGCCTCCAGTGACAGCACCTGGGCACCTGCACCCCGTACACGTGCATAGGAAGGAGCACGCGTCTTGTCACATCTGAGCACCGCCTGCTCCAGAGGAAGCATCCGAGCGCTCCGAGCCATTTCGGAGAAAATGACAGCTGCTAAAACAAGGGCTGCTAAGCCAATCACTGAGCGCTCTGGTAACACGTGGCTTACCCAGTGTCACAAAATGGAGGCTCCTCCCTATGGCTTGTGGACTGAAACCAAATGGCGCCCCTGAAGCTTCACGAAATGGCGGCAGCTCACTCTGGAACGCCGACTGAAACAAAATGGCGCCTCCCAGTGTAGGTAGAGGGCAGGCATTTCCGGTCCTGGCCACTCCTGCCACTGGGCTGGCCCAGTAGCGCTGGCACCTCCCCTTCCTTCCCAAAACATTCCTTGCCCTGGCATGCACTCAGCGCAGCGCCGCCAGCTGGTAGCTGGCAAGAGCTGCAGGATGGAGGCGCCGCCTGGCGGAGCACCAGCAGCAGCAGCAGCAGCTGCACGATCCACACCGCTCGGCGTCTCACCGGCCAAGCGGTAGGGGGTGCTCTGGTGCCTATTGCGTGCAGCCAGTGCTCCTGAAACTGTGAAGTCCGTGAGGACGAGCATGGCTAGCAGTGAGTTTGGGGAGGGGGTTGGTGGCCCCGTTCTGCTTGGCCAGGAGGGCTGTTCCTGTCCTTAACCGGGACGGTGAGAGAACAAGTGTCCTGCACCCCCTGACTGTGTTTGTGCCATTGCAACTGCTGTGGCCGCCTGTGTCCAGGAGCTTCCTTTTCTCGGCATTACAAGCCCCGTAGCGGGCAAGTAAACCCAGCCGTTGCAAAAAAAAATTCAGCTGGTTGAACACTCTAGTGCCCATTTTGTCCACGGGCTGCAAAGTGATGTGTGCAAGCTACGCTTCAGCGTGCCTTAAGCACACTGCAGGAGCCACCGGAGCTTTCAGCACAAAGGCTGGGGCAGGTGTAGCCACCACTTTCTTTCTGCTGCTGAGGACCTCCTCCAACCAAAGCAGTCTTTGCTTTGTGTACCTTGCTTGATTTCAACATCCACACAGTGCCACCAAAGCATGAACTAAAAAGATCAGATGGCCCCTTTGGCGTCCACGCTTTTAGGAGTACGTGCACGTACCGTACTACTGTTGTTATCTTGATGCACGTGCGTCTATTGCCTAGTGCTGTCGTGGTTTAAGCCGGCAGACAGAAAAACATCCCTCCCTCACTGGCCCCAGGCCAGGAGCCGGGATAAAGGAGGCAAGGTGAGGGTGCGAGGACTCCTGGGGCTGAGAGCCAGACATTTTTTCGGGGAAAGCAAAAGCCCGGCCCGCACGACAAGGAAAACGGGCAACACAATGGCTGCTTCCCATCCGCAGGCAGGCCAATATTCAGCCACATCCAGGAACGGGCGGCTCATGGCACGGGACAATCTCTTGGGAAGGCAACAGCATCCATCCCACCTTCACCCATGCCTGCTGCTTGACACCTCCAGCTTTCCTTGCTGAGCGTGACATCCCGGCCAGGCTGGGCCGCCAGCTGTGTGGCTCTGTCTCCTGGCTGGGGCCGCTCCCAGCTTCTGCTCTGTCCCCTGCCTCCTCAAACTGGATGAACCACACGACAAGCGGAAAAGTCCTTGGCTCTGTGCAAGCACTGTTCTGCAACAGCTAGAAACGTGCGTGTCTTAGGCACCCGTGTTCTCGTGAAAAGAATCCAATCACCAGCACCCGGGAGACTCTGCAAGGCCCAGACCCTCCATCCCAGGCCAAAGCACAACGCTTAGAGTACTGCAGTACTGCAGAGTGTAGGACAGTCTCTGGAGCACCTACTTCTAAGGAAATGCAATAGATTGACTGCCGTGTATCAGGTGCGTTCCCTAGGTGTCGACGTGAGCACATTTTGCTGCGCGGGCCTGACCTTGGCCGGCTGCCCCATGCCCACACAGCCACTCTCGCACTCTCTGTCCTCAGCAGGAGAGGGTGAAGAACAAGATGGGAAATGTCCAGCGCAAACACTGACACAGGGAGCTCACTCACCAACCACCTTCCCACGCAAAACAATCTCAACGTGTAGTGAGTGCGTTTATTTTATTGCCAGTTGCAAACAGCGGTGGACTGCAAGGTACATAAAGGTTTTCCACCTCTCCCCCTCTCTCTCGCTCCTTCCCAGGCTCGCTCTCTCTCCTCAATACTCAGTGCCCGGACCTCACCTCTGCACTTGCCCCGGGACCCACAGCCGTCACAGGCGGTCCGTCACAGCTCCTCTCCTGACGCTCCTTCCTCCTAACACTTCTCCCCTGCACCCACGCGGGTAAACGCAGCGCTGCTGCTTCCCTCGGCACACATCAGCCTCCTCTGCCATGCTCTCCTCCTCGGGCTGCAGGAGCTGCAGGGGAAGCTCTGCCCCAGCTCCCGGAGCACCCCACCTCCTCCCGCTGCCCCCTCTCTGGCTCCTCCTCCTCCCCTTCCTCATCTTTCTACCATCTCAGCCTGCCCCTCCTCTCGCTCCTCCTCCTGCTCCTCCTCCCCATCCACCTCCTGCTCCTCCTCTGCTCATCTTGACTTTTGCGGGCTCGTTTCTGACACTTTTCCTCCCTCTCTCCCAACTGCCTGACCGTATCTGCTCTCCTCTTGGTGTTCCCATCTGGATACGTGGCCCCGGGGCCCCTCCAACTCACGTGCTGGGCTCACTTTTGCCCTCTGGCACTGCCACCGCAGGCGCATCCAACGCACTGCACCTCCTTAGGGCTGCCCCGCTTTCTCCTCACAGGCCACCTTCAGCCTCCAGTGACAGCACCTGGGCACCTGCACCCCGTACACGTGCATAGGAAGGAGCACGCGTCTTGTCACATCTGAGCACCGCCTGCTCCAGAGGAAGCATCCGAGCGCTCCGAGCCATTTCGGAGAAAATGACAGCTGCTAAAACAAGGGCTGCTAAGCCAATCACTGAGCGCTCTGGTAACACGTGGCTTACCCAGTGTCACAAAATGGAGGCTCCTCCCTATGGCTTGTGGACTGAAACCAAATGGCGCCCCTGAAGCTTCACGAAATGGCGGCAGCTCACTCTGGAACGCCGACTGAAACAAAATGGCGCCTCCCAGTGTAGGTAGAGGGCAGGCATTTCCGGTCCTGGCCACTCCTGCCACTGGGCTGGCCCAGTAGCGCTGGCACCTCCCCTTCCTTCCCAAAACATTCCTTGCCCTGGCATGCACTCTGCGCAGCGCCGCCAGCTGGTAGCTGGCAAGAGCTGCAGGATGGAGGCGCCGCCTGGCGGAGCACCAGCAGCAGCAGCAGCAGCAGCAGCAGCTGCCAGATCCACACCGCTCGGCGTCTCACCGGCCAAGCGGTAGGGGGTGCTCTGGTGCCTATTGTGTGCAGCCAGTGCTCCTGAAACTGTGAAGTCCGTGAGGACGAGCATGGCTAGCAGTGAGTTTGGGGAGGGGGTTGGTGGCCCCGTTCTGCTTGGCCAGGAGGGCTGTTCCTGTCCTTAACCGGGACGGTGAGAGAACAAGTGTCCTGCACCCCCTGACTGTGTTTGTGCCATTGCAACTGCTGTGGCCGCCTGTGTCCAGGAGCTTCCTTTTCTCGGCATTACAAGCCCCGTAGCGGGCAAGTAAACCCAGCCATTGCAAAAACAAATTCAGCTGGTTGAACACTCTAGTGCCCATTTTGTCCACGGGCTGCAAAGTGATGTGTGCAAGCTACGCTTCAGCGTGCCTTAAGCACACTGCAGGAGCCACCGGAGCTTTCAGCACAAAGGCTGGGGCAGGTGTAGCCACCACTTTCTTTCTGCTGCTGAGGACCTCCTCCAACCAAAGCAGTCTTTGCTTTGTGTACCTTGCTTGATTTCAACATCCACACAGTGCCACCAAAGCATGAACTAAAAAGATCAGATGGCCCCTTTGGCGTCCACGCTTTTAGGAGTACGTGCACGTACCGTACTACTGTTGTTATCTTGATGCACGTGCGTCTATTGCCTAGTGCTGTCGTGGTTTAAGCCGGCAGACAGAAAAACATCCCTCCCTCACTGGCCCCAGGCCAGGAGCCGGGATAAAGGAGGCAAGGTGAGGGTGCGAGGACTCCTGGGGCTGAGAGCCAGACATTTTTTCGGGGAAAGCAAAAGCC
This sequence comes from Lagopus muta, assembly GCF_023343835.1. NCBI lineage: Eukaryota > Metazoa > Chordata > Aves > Galliformes > Phasianidae > Lagopus > Lagopus muta. Next base: position 27,753,386 of record NC_064472.1, read on the forward strand.
CGGCCCGCACGACAAGGAAAACGGGCAACACAATGGCTGCTTCCCATCCGCAGGCAGGCCAATATTCAGCCACATCCAGGAACGGACGGCTCATGGCACGGGACAATCTCTTGGGAAGGCAACAGCATCCATCCCACCTTCACCCATGCCTGCTGCTTGACACCTCCAGCTTTCCTTGCTGAGCGTGACATCCCGGCCAGGCTGGGCCGCCAGCTGTGTGGCTCTGTCTCCTGGCTGGGGCCGCTCCCAGCTTCTGCTCTGTCCCCTGCCTCCTCAAACTGGATGAACCACACGACAAGCGGAAAAGTCCTTGGCTCTGTGCAAGCACTGTTCTGCAACAGCTAGAAACGTGCGTGTCTTAGGCACCCGTGTTCTCGTGAAAAGAATCCAATCACCAGCACCCGGGAGACTCTGCAAGGCCCAGACCCTCCATCCCAGGCCAAAGCACAACACTTAGAGTACTGCAGTACTGCAGAGTGTAGGACAGTCTCTGGAGCACCTACTTCTAAGGAAATGCAATAGATTGACTGCCGTGTATCAGGTGCGTTCCCTAGGTGTCGACGTGAGCACATTTTGCTGCGCGGGCCTGACCTTGGCCGGCTGCCCCATGCCCACACAGCCACTCTCGCACTCTCTGTCCTCAGCAGGAGAGGGTGAAGAACAAGATGGGAAACGTCCAGCGCAAACACTGACACAGGGAGCTCACTCACCAACCACCTTCCCACGCAAAACAATCTCAACGTGTAGTGAGTGCGTTTATTTTATTGCCAGTTGCAAACAGCGGTGGACTGCAAGGTACATAAAGGTTTTCCACCTCTCCCCCTCTCTCTCGCTCCTTCCCAGGCTCGCTCTCTCTCCTCAATACTCAGTGCCCGGACCTCACCTCTGCACTTGCCCCGGGACCCACAGCCGTCACAGGCGGTCCGTCACAGCTCCTCTCCTGACGCTCCTTCCTCCTAACACTTCTCCCCTGCACCCACGCGGGTAAACGCAGCGCTGCTGCTTCCCTCGGCACACATCAGCCTCCTCTGCCATGCTCTCCTCCTCGGGCTGCAGGAGCTGCAGGGGAAGCTCTGCCCCAGCTCCCGGAGCACCCCACCTCCTCCCGCTGCCCCCTCTCTGGCTCCTCCTCCTCCCCTTCCTCATCTTTCTACCATCTCAGCCTGCCCCTCCTCTCGCTCCTCCTCCTGCTCCTCCTCCCCATCCACCTCCTGCTCCTCCTCTGCTCATCTTGACTTTTGCGGGCTCGTTTCTGACACTTTTCCTCCCTCTCTCCCAACTGCCTGACCGTATCTGCTCTCCTCTTGGTGTTCCCATCTGGATACGTGGCCCCGGGGCCCCTCCAACTCACGTGCTGGGCTCACTTTTGCCCTCTGGCACTGCCACCGCAGGCGCATCCAACGCACTGCACCTGCCTTAGGGCTGCCCCGCTTTCTCCTCACAGGCCACCTTCAGCCTCCAGTGACAGCACCTGGGCACCTGCACCCCGTACACGTGCATAGGAAGGAGCACGCGTCTTGTCACATCTGAGCACCGCCTGCTCCAGAGGAAGCATCCGAGCGCTCCGAGCCATTTCGGAGAAAATGACAGCTGCTAAAACAAGGGCTGCTAAGCCAATCACTGAGCGCTCTGGTAACACGTGGCTTACCCAGTGTCACAAAATGGAGGCTCCTCCCTATGGCTTGTGGACTGAAACCAAATGGCGCCCCTGAAGCTTCACGAAATGGCGGCAGCTCACTCTGGAACGCCGACTGAAACAAAATGGCGCCTCCCAGTGTAGGTAGAGGGCAGGCATTTCCGGTCCTGGCCACTCCTGCCGCTGGGCTGGCCCAGTAGCGCTGGCACCTCCCCTTCCTTCCCAAAACATTCCTTGCCCTGGCATGCACTCAGCGCAGCGCCGCCAGCTGGTAGCTGGCAAGAGCTGCAGGATGGAGGCGCCGCCTGGCGGAGCACCAGCAGCAGCAGCAGCAGCAGCAGCAGCTGCCAGATCCACACCGCTCGGCGTCTCACCGGCCAAGCGGTAGGGGGTGCTCTGGTGCCTATTGCGTGCAGCCAGTGCTCCTGAAACTGTGAAGTCCGTGAGGACGAGCATGGCTAGCAGTGAGTTTGGGGAGGGGGTTGGTGGCCCCGTTCTGCTTGGCCAGGAGGGCTGTTCCTGTCCTTAACCGGGACGGTGAGAGAACAAGTGTCCTGCACCCCCTGACTGTGTTTGTGCCATTGCAACTGCTGTGGCCGCCTGTGTCCAGGAGCTTCCTTTTCTCAGCATTACAAGCCCCGTAGCGGGCAAGTAAACCCAGCCGTTGCAAAAACAAATTCAGCTGGTTGAACACTCTAGTGCCCATTTTGTCCACGGGCTGCAAAGTGATGTGTGCAAGCTACGCTTCAGCGTGCCTTAAGCACACTGCAGGAGCCACCGGAGCTTTCAGCACAAAGGCTGGGGCAGGTGTAGCCACCACTTTCTTTCTGCTGCTGAGGACCTCCTCCAACCAAAGCAGTCTTTGCTTTGTGTACCTTGCTTGATTTCAACATCCACACAGTGCCACCAAAGCATGAACTAAAAAGATCAGATGGCCCCTTTGGCGTCCACGCTTTTAGGAGTACGTGCACGTACCGTACTACTGTTGTTATCTTGATGCACGTGCGTCTATTGCCTAGTGCTGTCGTGGTTTAAGCCGGCAGACAGAAAAACATCCCTCCCTCACTGGCCCCAGGCCAGGAGCCGGGATAAAGGAGGCAAGGTGAGGGTGCGAAGACTCCTGGGGCTGAGCCAGACATTTTTTCGGGGAAAGCAAAAGCCCGGCCCGCACGACAAGGAAAACGGGCAACACAATGGCTGCTTCCCATCCGCAGGCAGGCCAATATTCAGCCACATCCAGGAACAGGCGGCTCATGGCACGGGACAATCTCTTGGGAAGGCAACAGCATCCATCCCACCTTCACCCATGCCTGCTGCTTGACACCTCCAGCTTTCCTTGCTGAGCGTGACATCCCGGCCAGGCTGGGCCGCCAGCTGTGTGGCTCTGTCTCCTGGCTGGGGCCGCTCCCAGCTTCTGCTCTGTCCCCTGCCTCCTCAAACTGGATGAACCGCAAGACAAGCGGAAAAGTCCTTGGCCCTGTGCAAGCACTGTTCTGCAACAGCTAGAAACGTGCGTGTCTTAGGCACCCGCGTTCTCGTGAAAAGAATCCAATCACCAGCACCCGGGAGACTCTGCAAGGCCCAGACCCTCCATCCCAGGCCAAAGCACAACGCTTAGAGTACTGCAGTACTGCAGAGTGTAGGACAGTCTCTGGAGCACCTACTTCTAAGGAAATGCAATAGATTGACTGCCGTGTATCAGGTGCGTTCCCTAGGTGTCGACGTGAGCACATTTTGCTGCGCGGGCCTGAACTTGGCCGGCTGCCCCATGCCCACACAGCCACTCTCGCACTCTCTGTCCTCAGCAGGAGAGGGTGAAGAACAAGATGGGAAACGTCCAGCGCAAACACTGACACAGGGAGCTCACTCACCAACCACCTTCCCACGCAAAACAATCTCAACGTGTAGTGAGTGCGTTTATTTTATTGCCAGTTGCAAACAGCGGTGGACTGCAAGGTACATAAAGGTTTTCCACCTCTCCCCCTCTCTCTCGCTCCTTCCCAGGCTCGCTCTCTCTCCTCAATACTCAGTGCCCGGACCTCACCTCTGCACTTGCCCCGGGACCCACAGCCGTCACAGGCGGTCCGTCACAGCTCCTCTCCTGACGCTCCTTCCTCCTAACACTTCTCCCCTGCACCCACGCGGGTAAACGCAGCGCTGCTGCTTCCCTCGGCACACATCAGCCTCCTCTGCCATGCTCTCCTCCTCGGGCTGCAGGAGCTGCAGGGGAAGCTCTGCCCCAGCTCCCGGAGCACCCCACCTCCTCCCGCTGCCCCCTCTCTGGCTCCTCCTCCTCCCCTTCCTCATCTTTCTTCCATCTCAGCCTGCTCCTCCTCTCGCTCCTCCTCCTGCTCCTCCTCCCCATCCACCTCCTGCTCCTCCTCTGCTCATCTTGACTTTTGCGGGCTCGTTTCTGACACTTTTCCTCCCTCTCTCCCAACTGCCTGACCGTATCTGCTCTCCTCTTGGTGTTCCCATCTGGATACGTGGCCCCGGGGCCCCTCCAACTCACGTGCTGGGCTCACTTTTGCCCTCTGGCACTGCCACCGCAGGCGCATCCAATGCACTGCACCTGCCTTAGGGCTGCCCCGCTTTCTCCTCACAGGCCACCTTCAGCCTCCAGTGACAGCACCTGGGCACCTGCACCCCGTACACGTGCATAGGAAGGAGCACGCGTCTTGTCACATCTGAGCACCGCCTGCTCCAGAGGAAGCATCCGAGCGCTCCGAGCCATTTCGGAGAAAATGACAGCTGCTAAAACAAGGGCTGCTAAGCCAATCACTGAGCGCTCTGGTAACACGTGGCTTACCCAGTGTCACAAAATGGAGGCTCCTCCCTATGGCTTGTGGACTGAAACCAAATGGCGCCCCTGAAGCTTCACGAAATGGCGGCAGCTCACTCTGGAACGCCGACTGAAACAAAATGGCGCCTCCCAGTGTAGGTAGAGGGCAGGCATTTCCGGTCCTGGCCACTCCTGCCACTGGGCTGGCCCAGTAGCGCTGGCACCTCCCCTTCCTTCCCAAAACATTCCTTGCCCTGGCATGCACTCAGCGCAGCGCCGCCAGCTGGTAGCTGGCAAGAGCTGAAGGATGGAGGCGCCGCCTGGCGGAGCACCAGCAGCAGCAGCAGCAGCTGCACGATCCACACCGCTCGGCGTCTCACCGGCCAAGCGGTAGGGGGTGCTCTGGTGCCTATTGCGTGCAGCCAGTGCTCCTGAAACTGTGAAGTCCGTGAGGACGAGCATGGCTAGCAGTGAGTTTGGGGAGGGGGTTGGTGGCCCCGTTCTGCTTGGCCAGGAGGGCTGTTCCTGTCCTTAACCGGGACGGTGAGAGAACAAGTGTCCTGCACCCCCTGACTGTGTTTGTGCCATTGCAACTGCTGTGGCCGCCTGTGTCCAGGAGCTTCCTTTTCTCGGCATTACAAGCCCCGTAGCGGGCAAGTAAACCCAGCCGTTGCAAAAAAAAATTCAGCTGGTTGAACACTCTAGTGCCCATTTTGTCCACGGGCTGCAAAGTGATGTGTGCAAGCTACGCTTCAGCGTGCCTTAAGCACACTGCAGGAGCCACCGGAGCTTTCAGCACAAAGGCTGGGGCAGGTGTAGCCACCACTTTCTTTCTGCTGCTGAGGACCTCCTCCAACCAAAGCAGTCTTTGCTTTGTGTACCTTGCTTGATTTCAACATCCACACAGTGCCACCAAAGCATGAACTAAAAAGATCAGATGGCCCCTTTGGCGTCCACGCTTTTAGGAGTACGTGCACGTACCGTACTACTGTTGTTATCTTGATGCACGTGCGTCTATTGCCTAGTGCTGTCGTGGTTTAAGCCGGCAGACAGAAAAACATCCCTCCCTCACTGGCCCCAGGCCAGGAGCCGGGATAAAGGAGGCAAGGTGAGGGTGCGAGGACTCCTGGGGCTGAGAGCCAGACATTTTTTCGGGGAAAGCAAAAGCCCGGCCCGCACGACAAGGAAAACGGGCAACACAATGGCTGCTTCCCATCCGCAGGCAGGCCAATATTCAGCCACATCCAGGAACGGGCGGCTCATGGCACGGGACAATCTCTTGGGAAGGCAACAGCATCCATCCCACCTTCACCCATGCCTGCTGCTTGACACCTCCAGCTTTCCTTGCTGAGCGTGACATCCCGGCCAGGCTGGGCCGCCAGCTGTGTGGCTCTGTCTCCTGGCTGGGGCCGCTCCCAGCTTCTGCTCTGTCCCCTGCCTCCTCAAACTGGATGAACCACACGACAAGCGGAAAAGTCCTTGGCTCTGTGCAAGCACTGTTCTGCAACAGCTAGAAACGTGCGTGTCTTAGGCACCCGTGTTCTCGTGAAAAGAATCCAATCACCAGCACCCGGGAGACTCTGCAAGGCCCAGACCCTCCATCCCAGGCCAAAGCACAACGCTTAGAGTACTGCAGTACTGCAGAGTGTAGGACAGTCTCTGGAGCACCTACTTCTAAGGAAATGCAATAGATTGACTGCCGTGTATCAGGTGCGTTCCCTAGGTGTCGACGTGAGCACATTTTGCTGCGCGGGCCTGACCTTGGCCGGCTGCCCCATGCCCACACAGCCACTCTCGCACTCTCTGTCCTCAGCAGGAGAGGGTGAAGAACAAGATGGGAAATGTCCAGCGCAAACACTGACACAGGGAGCTCACTCACCAACCACCTTCCCACGCAAAACAATCTCAACGTGTAGTGAGTGCGTTTATTTTATTGCCAGTTGCAAACAGCGGTGGACTGCAAGGTACATAAAGGTTTTCCACCTCTCCCCCTCTCTCTCGCTCCTTCCCAGGCTCGCTCTCTCTCCTCAATACTCAGTGCCCGGACCTCACCTCTGCACTTGCCCCGGGACCCACAGCCGTCACAGGCGGTCCGTCACAGCTCCTCTCCTGACGCTCCTTCCTCCTAACACTTCTCCCCTGCACCCACGCGGGTAAACGCAGCGCTGCTGCTTCCCTCGGCACACATCAGCCTCCTCTGCCATGCTCTCCTCCTCGGGCTGCAGGAGCTGCAGGGGAAGCTCTGCCCCAGCTCCCGGAGCACCCCACCTCCTCCCGCTGCCCCCTCTCTGGCTCCTCCTCCTCCCCTTCCTCATCTTTCTACCATCTCAGCCTGCCCCTCCTCTCGCTCCTCCTCCTGCTCCTCCTCCCCATCCACCTCCTGCTCCTCCTCTGCTCATCTTGACTTTTGCGGGCTCGTTTCTGACACTTTTCCTCCCTCTCTCCCAACTGCCTGACCGTATCTGCTCTCCTCTTGGTGTTCCCATCTGGATACGTGGCCCCGGGGCCCCTCCAACTCACGTGCTGGGCTCACTTTTGCCCTCTGGCACTGCCACCGCAGGCGCATCCAACGCACTGCACCTCCTTAGGGCTGCCCCGCTTTCTCCTCACAGGCCACCTTCAGCCTCCAGTGACAGCACCTGGGCACCTGCACCCCGTACACGTGCATAGGAAGGAGCACGCGTCTTGTCACATCTGAGCACCGCCTGCTCCAGAGGAAGCATCCGAGCGCTCCGAGCCATTTCGGAGAAAATGACAGCTGCTAAAACAAGGGCTGCTAAGCCAATCACTGAGCGCTCTGGTAACACGTGGCTTACCCAGTGTCACAAAATGGAGGCTCCTCCCTATGGCTTGTGGACTGAAACCAAATGGCGCCCCTGAAGCTTCACGAAATGGCGGCAGCTCACTCTGGAACGCCGACTGAAACAAAATGGCGCCTCCCAGTGTAGGTAGAGGGCAGGCATTTCCGGTCCTGGCCACTCCTGCCGCTGGGCTGGCCCAATAGCGCTGGCACCTCCCCTTCCTTCCCAAAACATTCCTTGCCCTGGCATGCACTCTGCGCAGCGCCGCCAGCTGGTAGCTGGCAAGAGCTGCAGGATGGAGGCGCCGCCTGGCGGAGCACCAGCAGCAGCAGCAGCAGCAGCAGCAGCTGCCAGATCCACACCGCTCGGCGTCTCACCGGCCAAGCGGTAGGGGGTGCTCTGGTGCCTATTGTGTGCAGCCAGTGCTCCTGAAACTGTGAAGTCCGTGAGGACGAGCATGGCTAGCAGTGAGTTTGGGGAGGGGGTTGGTGGCCCCGTTCTGCTTGGCCAGGAGGGCTGTTCCTGTCCTTAACCGGGACGGTGAGAGAACAAGTGTCCTGCACCCCCTGACTGTGTTTGTGCCATTGCAACTGCTGTGGCCGCCTGTGTCCAGGAGCTTCCTTTTCTCGGCATTACAAGCCCCGTAGCGGGCAAGTAAACCCAGCCATTGCAAAAACAAATTCAGCTGGTTGAACACTCTAGTGCCCATTTTGTCCACGGGCTGCAAAGTGATGTGTGCAAGCTACGCTTCAGCGTGCCTTAAGCACACTGCAGGAGCCACCGGAGCTTTCAGCACAAAGGCTGGGGCAGGTGTAGCCACCACTTTCTTTCTGCTGCTGAGGACCTCCTCCAACCAAAGCAGTCTTTGCTTTGTGTACCTTGCTTGATTTCAACATCCACACAGTGCCACCAAAGCATGAACTAAAAAGATCAGATGGCCCCTTTGGCGTCCACGCTTTTAGGAGTACGTGCACGTACCGTACTACTGTTGTTATCTTGATGCACGTGCGTCTATTGCCTAGTGCTGTCGTGGTTTAAGCCGGCAGACAGAAAAACATCCCTCCCTCACTGGCCCCAGGCCAGGAGCCGGGATAAAGGAGGCAAGGTGAGGGTGCGAGGACTCCTGGGGCTGAGAGCCAGACATTTTTTCGGGGAAAGCAAAAGCCCGGCCCGCACGACAAGGAAAACGGGCAACACAATGGCTGCTTCCCATCCGCAGGCAGGCCAATATTCAGCCACATCCAGGAACGGACGGCTCATGGCACGGGACAATCTCTTGGGAAGGCAACAGCATCCATCCCACCTTCACCCATGCCTGCTGCTTGACACCTCCAGCTTTCCTTGCTGAGCGTGACATCCCGGCCAGGCTGGGCCGCCAGCTGTGTGGCTCTGTCTCCTGGCTGGGGCCGCTCCCAGCTTCTGCTCTGTCCCCTGCCTCCTCAAACTGGATGAACCACACGACAAGCGGAAAAGTCCTTGGCTCTGTGCAAGCACTGTTCTGCAACAGCTAGAAACGTGCGTGTCTTAGGCACCCGTGTTCTCGTGAAAAGAATCCAATCACCAGCACCCGGGAGACTCTGCAAGGCCCAGACCCTCCATCCCAGGCCAAAGCACAACACTTAGAGTACTGCAGTACTGCAGAGTGTAGGACAGTCTCTGGAGCACCTACTTCTAAGGAAATGCAATAGATTGACTGCCGTGTATCAGGTGCGTTCCCTAGGTGTCGACGTGAGCACATTTTGCTGCGCGGGCCTGACCTTGGCCGGCTGCCCCATGCCCACACAGCCACTCTCGCACTCTCTGTCCTCAGCAGGAGAGGGTGAAGAACAAGATGGGAAATGTCCAGCGCAAACACTGACACAGGGAGCTCACTCACCAACCACCTTCCCACGCAAAACAATCTCAACGTGTAGTGAGTGCGTTTATTTTATTGCCAGTTGCAAACAGCGGTGGACTGCAAGGTACATAAAGGTTTTCCACCTCTCCCCCTCTCTCTCGCTCCTTCCCAGGCTCGCTCTCTCTCCTCAATACTCAGTGCCCGGACCTCACCTCTGCACTTGCCCCGGGACCCACAGCCGTCACAGGCGGTCCGTCACAGCTCCTCTCCTGACGCTCCTTCCTCCTAACACTTCTCCCCTGCACCCACGCGGGTAAACGCAGCGCTGCTGCTTCCCTCGGCACACATCAGCCTCCTCTGCCATGCTCTCCTCCTCGGGCTGCAGGAGCTGCAGGGGAAGCTCTGCCCCAGCTCCCGGAGCACCCCACCTCCTCCCGCTGCCCCCTCTCTGGCTCCTCCTCCTCCCCTTCCTCATCTTTCTACCATCTCAGCCTGCCCCTCCTCTCGCTCCTCCTCCTGCTCCTCCTCCCCATCCACCTCCTGCTCCTCCTCTGCTCATCTTGACTTTTGCGGGCTTGTTTCTGACACTTTTCCTCCCTCTCTCCCAACTGCCTGACCGTATCTGCTCTCCTCTTGGTGTTCCCATCTGGATACGTGGCCCCAGGGCCCCTCCAACTCACGTGCTGGGCTCACTTTTGCCCTCTGGCACTGCCACCGCAGGCGCATCCAACGCACTGCACCTGCCTTAGGGCTGCCCCGCTTTCTCCTCACAGGCCACCTTCAGCCTCCAGTGACAGCACCTGGGCACCTGCACCCCGTACACGTGCATAGGAAGGAGCACGCGTCTTGTCACATCTGAGCACCGCCTGCTCCAGAGGAAGCATCCGAGCGCTCCGAGCCATTTCGGAGAAAATGACAGCTGCTAAAACAAGGGCTGCTAAGCCAATCACTGAGCGCTCTGGTAACACGTGGCTTACCCAGTGTCACAAAATGGAGGCTCCTCCCTATGGCTTGTGGACTGAAACCAAATGGCGCCCCTGAAGCTTCACGAAATGGCGGCAGCTCACTCTGGAACGCCGACTGAAACAAAATGGCGCCTCCCAGTGTAGGTAGAGGGCAGGCATTTCCGGTCCTGGCCACTCCTGCCGCTGGGCTGGCCCAGTAGCGCTGGCACCTCCCCTTCCTTCCCAAAACATTCCTTGCCCTGGCATGCACTCTGCGCAGCGCCGCCAGCTGGTAGCTGGCAAGAGCTGCAGGATGGAGGCGCCGCCTGGCGGAGCACCAGCAGCAGCAGCAGCAGCAGCAGCAGCTGCACGATCCACACCGCTCGGCGTCTCACCGGCCAAGCGGTAGGGGGTGCTCTGGTGCCTATTGTGTGCAGCCAGTGCTCCTGAAACTGTGAAGTCCGTGAGGACGAGCATGGCTAGCAGTGAGTTTGGGGAGGGGGTTGGTGGCCCCGTTCTGCTTGGCCAGGAGGGCTGTTCCTGTCCTTAACCGGGACGGTGAGAGAACAAGTGTCCTGCACCCCCTGACTGTGTTTGTGCCATTGCAACTGCTGTGGCCGCCTGTGTCCAGGAGCTTCCTTTTCTCGGCATTACAAGCCCCGTAGCGGGCAAGTAAACCCAGCCGTTGCAAAAACAAATTCAGCTGGTTGAACACTCTAGTGCCCATTTTGTCCACGGGCTGCAAAGTGATGTGTGCAAGCTACGCTTCAGCGTGCCTTAAGCACACTGCAGGAGCCACCGGAGCTTTCAGCACAAAGGCTGGGGCAGGTGTAGCCACCACTTTCTTTCTGCTGCTGAGGACCTCCTCCAACCAAAGCAGTCTTTGCTTTGTGTACCTTGCTTGATTTCAACATCCACACAGTGCCACCAAAGCATGAACTAAAAAGATCAGATGGCCCCTTTGGCGTCCACGCTTTTAGGAGTACGTGCACGTACCGTACTACTGTTGTTATCTTGATGCACGTGCGTCTATTGCCTAGTGCTGTCGTGGTTTAAGCCGGCAGACAGAAAAACATCCCTCCCTCACTGGCCCCAGGCCAGGAGCCGGGATAAAGGAGGCAAGGTGAGGGTGCGAGGACTCCTGGGGCTGAGAGCCAGACATTTTTTCGGGGAAAGCAAAAGCCCGGCCCGCACGACAAGGAAAACGGGCAACACAATGGCTGCTTCCCATCCGCAGGCAGGCCAATATTCAGCCACATCCAGGAACGGGCGGCTCATGGCACGGGACAATCTCTTGGGAAGGCAACAGCATCCATCCCACCTTCACCCATGCCTGCTGCTTGACACCTCCAGCTTTCCTTGCTGAGCGTGACATCCCGGCCAGGCTGGGCCGCCAGCTGTGTGGCTCTGTCTCCTGGCTGGGGCCGCTCCCAGCTTCTGCTCTGTCCCCTGCCTCCTCAAACTGGATGAACCGCACGAGAAGCAGAAAAGTCCGTGGCTCTGTGCAAGCACTGTTCTGCAACAGCTAGAAACGTGCGTGTCTTAGGCACCCGTGTTCTCGTGAAAAGAATCCAATCACCAGCACCCGGGAGACTCTGCAAGGCCCAGACCCTCCATCCCAGGCCAAAGCACAACACTTAGAGTACTGCAGTACTGCAGAGTGTAGGACAGTCTCTGGAGCACCTACTTCTAAGGAAATGCAATAGATTGACTGCCGCGTATCAGGTGCGTTCCCTAGGTGTCGATGTGACCACAAATTGCTGCGCGGGCCTGACCTTGGCCAGCAGCCCCATGCCCACACAGCCACTCTCGCACCCTCTGTCCTCAGCAGGAGAGGGTGAAGAATAAGATGGGAAATGTCCAGCGCAAACACTGACACAGGGAGCTCACTCACCAACCACCTTCCCACGCAAAACAATCTCAACGTGTAGTGAGTGCGTTTATTTTATTGCCAGTTGCAAACAGCGGTGGACTGCAAGGTACATAAAGGTTTTCCACCTCTCCCCCTCTCTCTCGCTCCTTCCCAGGCTCGCTCTCTCTCCTCAATACTCAGTGCCCGGACCTCACCTCTGCACTTGCCCCGGGACCCACAGCCGTCACAGGCGGTCCGTCACAGCTCCTCTCCTGACGCTCCTTCCTCCTAACACTTCTCCCCTGCACCCACGCGGGTAAACGCAGCGCTGCTGCTTCCCTCGGCACACATCAGCCTCCTCTGCCATGCTCTCCTCCTCGGGCTGCAGGAGCTGCAGGGGAAGCTCTGCCCCAGCTCCCGGAGCACCCCACCTCCTCCCGCTGCCCCCTCTCTGGCTCCTCCTCCTCCCCTTCCTCATCTTTCTACCATCTCAGCCTGCCCCTCCTCTCGCTCCTCCTCCTGCTCCTCCTCCCCATCCACCTCCTGCTCCTCCTCTGCTCATCTTGACTTTTGCGGGCTCGTTTCTGACACTTTTCCTCCCTCTCTCCCAACTGCCTGACCGTATCTGCTCTCCTCTTGGTGTTCCCATCTGGATACGTGGCCCCGGGGCCCCTCCAACTCACGTGCTGGGCTCACTTTTGCCCTCTGGCACTGCCACCTCAGGCGCATCCAACGCACTGCACCTCCTTAGGGCTGCCCCGCTTTCTCCTCACAGGCCACCTTCAGCCTCCAGTGACAGCACCTGGGCACCTGCACCCCGTACACGTGCATAGGAAGGAGCACGCGTCTTGTCACATCTGAGCACCGCCTGCTCCAGAGGAAGCATCCGAGCGCTCCGAGCCATTTCGGAGAAAATGACAGCTGCTAAAACAAGGGCTGCTAAGCCAATCACTGAGCGCTCTGGTAACACGTGGCTTACCCAGTGTCACAAAATGGAGGCTACTCCCTATGGCTTGTGGACTGAAACCAAATGGCGCCCCTGAAGCTTCACGAAATGGCGGCAGCTCACTCTGGAACGCCGACTGAAACAAAATGGCGCCTCCCAGTGTAGGTAGAGGGCAGGCATTTCCGGTCCTGGCCACTCCTGCCGCTGGGCTGGCCCAGTAGCGCTGGCACCTCCCCTTCCTTCCCAAAACATTCCTTGCCCTGGCATGCACTCTGCGCAGCGCCGCCAGCTGGTAGCTGGCAAGAGCTGCAGGATGGAGGCGCCGCCTGGCGGAGCACCAGCAGCAGCAGCAGCAGCAGCAGCTGCACGATCCACACCGCTCGGCGTCTCACCGGCCAAGCGGTAGGGGGTGCTCTGGTGCCTATTGTGTGCAGCCAGTGCTCCTGAAACTGTGAAGTCCGTGAGGACGAGCATGGCTAGCAGTGAGTTTGGGGAGGGGGTTGGTGGCCCCGTTCTGCTTGGCCAGGAGGGCTGTTCCTGTCCTTAACCGGGACGGTGAGAGAACAAGTGTCCTGCACCCCCTGACTGTGTTTGTGCCATTGCAACTGCTGTGGCCGCCTGTGTCCAGGAGCTTCCTTTTCTCGGCATTACAAGCCCCGTAGCGGGCAAGTAAACCCAGCCGTTGCAAAAACAAATTCAGCTGGTTGAACACTCTAGTGCCCATTTTGTCCACGGGCTGCAAAGTGATGTGTGCAAGCTACGCTTCAGCGTGCCTTAAGCACACTGCAGGAGCCACCGGAGCTTTCAGCACAAAGGCTGGGGCAGGTGTAGCCACCACTTTCTTTCTGCTGCTGAGGACCTCCTCCAACCAAAGCAGTCTTTGCTTTGTGTACCTTGCTTGATTTCAACATCCACACAGTGCCACCAAAGCATGAACTAAAAAGATCAGATGGCCCCTTTGGCGTCCACGCTTTTAGGAGTACGTGCACGTACCGTACTACTGTTGTTATCTTGATGCACGTGCGTCTATTGCCTAGTGCTGTCGTGGTTTAAGCCGGCAGACAGAAAAACATCCCTCCCTCACTGGCCCCAGGCCAGGAGCCGGGATAAAGGAGGCAAGGTGAGGGTGCGAGGACTCCTGGGGCTGAGAGCCAGACATTTTTTCGGGGAAAGCAAAAGCCCGGCCCGCACGACAAGGAAAACGGGCAACACAATGGCTGCTTCCCATCCGCAGGCAGGCCAATATTCAGCCACATCCAGGAACGGGCGGCTCATGGCACGGGACAATCTCTTGGGAAGGCAACAGCATCCATCCCACCTTCACCCATGCCTGCTGCTTGACACCTCCAGCTTTCCTTGCTGAGCGTGACATCCCGGCCAGGCTGGGCCGCCAGCTGTGTGGCTCTGTCTCCTGGCTGGGGCCGCTCCCAGCTTCTGCTCTGTCCCCTGCCTCCTCAAACTGGATGAACCGCACGAGAAGCAGAAAAGTCCGTGGCTCTGTGCAAGCACTGTTCTGCAACAGCTAGAAACGTGCGTGTCTTAGGCACCCGTGTTCTCGTGAAAAGAATCCAATCACCAGCACCCGGGAGACTCTGCAAGGCCCAGACCCTCCATCCCAGGCCAAAGCACAACACTTAGAGTACTGCAGTACTGCAGAGTGTAGGACAGTCTCTGGAGCACCTACTTCTAAGGAAATGCAATAGATTGACTGCCGCGTATCAGGTGCGTTCCCTAGGTGTCGATGTGACCACAAATTGCTGCGCGGGCCTGACCTTGGCCAGCAGCCCCATGCCCACACAGCCACTCTCGCACCCTCTGTCCTCAGCAGGAGAGGGTGAAGAATAAGATGGGAAATGTCCAGCGCAAACACTGACACAGGGAGCTCACTCACCAACCACCTTCCCACGCAAAACAATCTCAACGTGTAGTGAGTGCGTTTATTTTATTGCCAGTTGCAAACAGCGGTGGACTGCAAGGTACATAAAGGTTTTCCACCTCTCCCCCTCTCTCTCGCTCCTTCCCAGGCTCGCTCTCTCTCCTCAATACTCAGTGCCCGGACCTCACCTCTGCACTTGCCCCGGGACCCACAGCCGTCACAGGCGGTCCGTCACAGCTCCTCTCCTGACGCTCCTTCCTCCTAACACTTCTCCCCTGCACCCACGCGGGTAAACGCAGCGCTGCTGCTTCCCTCGGCACACATCAGCCTCCTCTGCCATGCTCTCCTCCTCGGGCTGCAGGAGCTGCAGGGGAAGCTCTGCCCCAGCTCCCGGAGCACCCCACCTCCTCCCGCTGCCCCCTCTCTGGCTCCTCCTCCTCCCCTTCCTCATCTTTCTACCATCTCAGCCTGCCCCTCCTCTCGCTCCTCCTCCTGCTCCTCCTCCCCATCCACCTCCTGCTCCTCCTCTGCTCATCTTGACTTTTGCGGGCTCGTTTCTGACACTTTTCCTCCCTCTCTCCCAACTGCCTGACCGTATCTGCTCTCCTCTTGGTGTTCCCATCTGGATACGTGGCCCCGGGGCCCCTCCAACTCACGTGCTGGGCTCACTTTTGCCCTCTGGCACTGCCACCTCAGGCGCATCCAACGCACTGCACCTCCTTAGGGCTGCCCCGCTTTCTCCTCACAGGCCACCTTCAGCCTCCAGTGACAGCACCTGGGCACCTGCACCCCGTACACGTGCATAGGAAGGAGCACGCGTCTTGTCACATCTGAGCACCGCCTGCTCCAGAGGAAGCATCCGAGCGCTCCGAGCCATTTCGGAGAAAATGACAGCTGCTAAAACAAGGGCTGCTAAGCCAATCACTGAGCGCTCTGGTAACACGTGGCTTACCCAGTGTCACAAAATGGAGGCTACTCCCTATGGCTTGTGGACTGAAACCAAATGGCGCCCCTGAAGCTTCACGAAATGGCGGCAGCTCACTCTGGAACGCCGACTGAAACAAAATGGCGCCTCCCAGTGTAGGTAGAGGGCAGGCATTTCCGGTCCTGGCCACTCCTGCCGCTGGGCTGGCCCAGTAGCGCTGGCACCTCCCCTTCCTTCCCAAAACATTCCTTGCCCTGGCATGCACTCTGCGCAGCGCCGCCAGCTGGTAGCTGGCAAGAGCTGCAGGATGGAGGCGCCGCCTGGCGGAGCACCAGCAGCAGCAGCAGCAGCAGCAGCAGCTGCCAGATCCACACCGCTCGGCGTCTCACCGGCCAAGCGGTAGGGGGTGCTCTGGTGCCTATTGTGTGCAGCCAGTGCTCCTGAAACTGTGAAGTCCGTGAGGACGAGCATGGCTAGCAGTGAGTTTGGGGAGGGGGTTGGTGGCCCCGTTCTGCTTGGCCAGGAGGGCTGTTCCTGTCCTTAACCGGGACGGTGAGAGAACAAGTGTCCTGCACCCCCTGACTGTGTTTGTGCCATTGCAACTGCTGTGGCCGCCTGTGTCCAGGAGCTTCCTTTTCTCGGCATTACAAGCCCCGTAGCGGGCAAGTAAACCCAGCCGTTGCAAAAACAAATTCAGCTGGTTGAACACTCTAGTGCCCATTTTGTCCACGGGCTGCAAAGTGATGTGTGCAAGCTACGCTTCAGCGTGCCTTAAGCACACTGCAGGAGCCACCGGAGCTTTCAGCACAAAGGCTGGGGCAGGTGTAGCCACCACTTTCTTTCTGCTGCTGAGGACCTCCTCCAACCAAAGCAGTCTTTGCTTTGTGTACCTTGCTTGATTTCAACATCCACACAGTGCCACCAAAGCATGAACTAAAAAGATCAGATGGCCCCTTTGGCGTCCACGCTTTTAGGAGTACGTGCACGTACCGTACTACTGTTGTTATCTTGATGCACGTGCGTCTATTGCCTAGTGCTGTCGTGGTTTAAGCCGGCAGACAGAAAAACATCCCTCCCTCACTGGCCCCAGGCCAGGAGCCGGGATAAAGGAGGCAAGGTGGGGGTGCGAGGACTCCTGGGGCTGAGAGCCAGACATTTTTTCGGGGAAAGCAAAAGCCCGGCCCGCACGACAAGGAAAACGGGCAACACAATGGCTGCTTCCCATCCGCAGGCAGGCCAATATTCAGCCACATCCAGGAACGGGCGGCTCATGGCACGGGACAATCTCTTGGGAAGGCAACAGCATCCATCCCACCTTCACCCATGCCTGCTGCTTGACACCTCCAGCTTTCCTTGCTGAGCGTGACATCCCGGCCAGGCTGGGCCGCCAGCTGTGTGGCTCTGTCTCCTGGCTGGGGCCGCTCCCAGCTTCTGCTCTGTCCCCTGCCTCCTCAAACTGGATGAACCGCACGACAAGCGGAAAAGTCCTTGGCTCTGTGCAAGCACTGTTCTGCAACAGCTAGAAACGTGCGTGTCTTAGGCACCCGTGTTCTCGTGAAAAGAATCCAATCACCAGCACCCGGGAGACTCTGCAAGGCCCAGACCCTCCATCCCAGGCCAAAGCACAACACTTAGAGTACTGCAGTACTGCAGAGTGTAGGACAGTCTCTGGAGCACCTACTTCTAAGGAAATGCAATAGATTGACTGCCGTGTATCAGGTGCGTTCCCTAGGTGTCGACGTGAGCACATTTTGCTGCGCGGGCCTGACCTTGGCCGGCAGCCCCATGCCCACACAGCCACTCTCGCACTCTCTGTCCTCAGCAGGAGAGGGTGAAGAATAAGATGGGAAATGTCCAGCGCAAACACTGACACAGGGAGCTCACTCACCAACCACCTTCCCACGCAAAACAATCTCAACGTGTAGTGAGTGCGTTTATTTTATTGCCAGTTGCAAACAGCGGTGGACTGCAAGGTACATAAAGGTTTTCCACCTCTCCCCCTCTCTCTCGCTCCTTCCCAGGCTCGCTCTCTCTCCTCAATACTCAGTGCCCGGACCTCACCTCTGCACTTGCCCCGGGACCCACAGCCGTCACAGGCGGTCCGTCACAGCTCCTCTCCTGACGCTCCTTCCTCCTAACACTTCTCCCCTGCACCCACGCGGGTAAACGCAGCGCTGCTGCTTCCCTCGGCACACATCAGCCTCCTCTGCCATGCTCTCCTCCTCGGGCTGCAGGAGCTGCAGGGGAAGCTCTGCCCCAGCTCCCGGAGCACCACACCTCCTCCCGCTGCCCCCTCTCTGGCTCCTCCTCCTCCCCTTCCTCATCTTTCTACCATCTCAGCCTGCCCCTCCTCTCGCTCCTCCTCCTGCTCCTCCTCCCCATCCACCTCCTGCTCCTCCTCTGCTCATCTTGACTTTTGCGGGCTCGTTTCTGACACTTTTCCTCCCTCTCTCCCAACTGCCTGACCGTATCTGCTCTCCTCTTGGTGTTCCCATCTGGATACGTGGCCCCGGGGCCCCTCCAACTCACGTGCTGGGCTCACTTTTGCCCTCTGGCACTGCCACCGCAGGCGCATCCAACGCACTGCACCTCCTTAGGGCTGCCCCGCTTTCTCCTCACAGGCCACCTTCAGCCTCCAGTGACAGCACCTGGGCACCTGCACCCCGTACACGTGCATAGGAAGGAGCACGCGTCTTGTCACATCTGAGCACCGCCTGCTCCAGAGGAAGCATCCGAGCGCTCCGAGCCATTTCGGAGAAAATGACAGCTGCTAAAACAAGGGCTGCTAAGCCAATCACTGAGCGCTCTGGTAACACGTGGCTTACCCAGTGTCACAAAATGGAGGCTCCTCCCTATGGCTTGTGGACTGAAACCAAATGGCGCCCCTGAAGCTTCACGAAATGGCGGCAGCTCACTCTGGAACGCCGACTGAAACAAAATGGCGCCTCCCAGTGTAGGTAGAGGGCAGGCATTTCCGGTCCTGGCCACTCCTGCCGCTGGGCTGGCCCAGTAGCGCTGGCACCTCCCCTTCCTTCCCAAAACATTCCTTGCCCTGGCATGCACTCTGCGCAGCGCCGCCAGCTGGTAGCTGGCAAGAGCTGCAGGATGGAGGCGCCGCCTGGCGGAGCACCAGCAGCAGCAGCAGCAGCAGCAGCAGCTGCACGATCCACACCGCTCGGCGTCTCACCGGCCAAGCGGTAGGGGGTGCTCTGGTGCCTATTGTGTGCAGCCAGTGCTCCTGAAACTGTGAAGTCCGTGAGGACGAGCATGGCTAGCAGTGAGTTTGGGGAGGGGGTTGGTGGCCCCGTTCTGCTTGGCCAGGAGGGCTGTTCCTGTCCTTAACCGGGACGGTGAGAGAACAAGTGTCCTGCACCCCCTGACTGCGTTTGTGCCATTGCAACTGCTGTGGCCGCCTGTGTCCAGGAGCTTCCTTTTCTCGGCATTACAAGCCCCGTAGCGGGCAAGTAAACCCAGCCGTTGCAAAAACAAATTCAGCTGGTTGAACACTCTAGTGCCCATTTTGTCCACGGGCTGCAAAGTGATGTGTGCAAGCTACGCTTCAGCGTGCCTTAAGCACACTGCAGGAGCCACCGGAGCTTTCAGCACAAAGGCTGGGGCAGGTGTAGCCACCACTTTCTTTCTGCTGCTGAGGACCTCCTCCAACCAAAGCAGTCTTTGCTTTGTGTACCTTGCTTGATTTCAACATCCACACAGTGCCACCAAAGCATGAACTAAAAAGATCAGATGGCCCCTTTGGCGTCCACGCTTTTAGGAGTACGTGCACGTACCGTACTACTGTTGTTATCTTGATGCACGTGCGTCTATTGCCTAGTGCTGTCGTGGTTTAAGCCGGCAGACAGAAAAACATCCCTCCCTCACTGGCCCCAGGCCAGGAGCCGGGATAAAGGAGGCAAGGTGGGGGTGCGAGGACTCCTGGGGCTGAGAGCCAGACATTTTTTCGGGGAAAGCAAAAGCCCGGCCCGCACGACAAGGAAAACGGGCAACACAATGGCTGCTTCCCATCCGCAGGCAGGCCAATATTCAGCCACATCCAGGAACGGGCGGCTCATGGCACGGGACAATCTCTTGGGAAGGCAACAGCATCCATCCCACCTTCACCCATGCCTGCTGCTTGACACCTCCAGCTTTCCTTGCTGAGCGTGACATCCCGGCCAGGCTGGGCCGCCAGCTGTGTGGCTCTGTCTCCTGGCTGGGGCCGCTCCCAGCTTCTGCTCTGTCCCCTGCCTCCTCAAACTGGATGAACCGCACGACAAGCGGAAAAGTCCTTGGCTCTGTGCAAGCACTGTTCTGCAACAGCTAGAAACGTGCGTGTCTTAGGCACCCGTGTTCTCGTGAAAAGAATCCAATCACCAGCACCCGGGAGACTCTGCAAGGCCCAGACCCTCCATCCCAGGCCAAAGCACAACACTTAGAGTACTGCAGTACTGCAGAGTGTAGGACAGTCTCTGGAGCACCTACTTCTAAGGAAATGCAATAGATTGACTGCCGTGTATCAGGTGCGTTCCCTAGGTGTCGACGTGAGCACATTTTGCTGCGCGGGCCTGACCTTGGCCGGCAGCCCCATGCCCACACAGCCACTCTCGCACTCTCTGTCCTCAGCAGGAGAGGGTGAAGAATAAGATGGGAAATGTCCAGCGCAAACACTGACACAGGGAGCTCACTCACCAACCACCTTCCCACGCAAAACAATCTCAACGTGTAGTGAGTGCGTTTATTTTATTGCCAGTTGCAAACAGCGGTGGACTGCAAGGTACATAAAGGTTTTCCACCTCTCCCCCTCTCTCTCGCTCCTTCCCAGGCTCGCTCTCTCTCCTCAATACTCAGTGCCCGGACCTCACCTCTGCACTTGCCCCGGGACCCACAGCCGTCACAGGCGGTCCGTCACAGCTCCTCTCCTGACGCTCCTTCCTCCTAACACTTCTCCCCTGCACCCACGCGGGTAAACGCAGCGCTGCTGCTTCCCTCGGCACACATCAGCCTCCTCTGCCATGCTCTCCTCCTCGGGCTGCAGGAGCTGCAGGGGAAGCTCTGCCCCAGCTCCCGGAGCACCCCACCTCCTCCCGCTGCCCCCTCTCTGGCTCCTCCTCCTCCCCTTCCTCATCTTTCTACCATCTCAGCCTGCCCCTCCTCTCGCTCCTCCTCCTGCTCCTCCTCCCCATCCACCTCCTGCTCCTCCTCTGCTCATCTTGACTTTTGCGGGCTCGTTTCTGACACTTTTCCTCCCTCTCTCCCAACTGCCTGACCGTATCTGCTCTCCTCTTGGTGTTCCCATCTGGATACGTGGCCCCGGGGCCCCTCCAACTCACGTGCTGGGCTCACTTTTGCCCTCTGGCACTGCCACCGCAGGCGCATCCAACGCACTGCACCTCCTTAGGGCTGCCCCGCTTTCTCCTCACAGGCCACCTTCAGCCTCCAGTGACAGCACCTGGGCACCTGCACCCCGTACACGTGCATAGGAAGGAGCACGCGTCTTGTCACATCTGAGCACCGCCTGCTCCAGAGGAAGCATCCGAGCGCTCCGAGCCATTTCGGAGAAAATGACAGCTGCTAAAACAAGGGCTGCTAAGCCAATCACTGAGCGCTCTGGTAACACGTGGCTTACCCAGTGTCACAAAATGGAGGCTCCTCCCTATGGCTTGTGGACTGAAACCAAATGGCGCCCCTGAAGCTTCACGAAATGGCGGCAGCTCACTCTGGAACGCCGACTGAAACAAAATGGCGCCTCCCAGTGTAGGTAGAGGGCAGGCATTTCCGGTCCTGGCCACTCCTGCCGCTGGGCTGGCCCAGTAGCGCTGGCACCTCCCCTTCCTTCCCAAAACATTCCTTGCCCTGGCATGCACTCTGCGCAGCGCCGCCAGCTGGTAGCTGGCAAGAGCTGCAGGATGGAGGCGCCGCCTGGCGGAGCACCAGCAGCAGCAGCAGCAGCAGCAGCAGCTGCACGATCCACACCGCTCGGCGTCTCACCGGCCAAGCGGTAGGGGGTGCTCTGGTGCCTATTGTGTGCAGCCAGTGCTCCTGAAACTGTGAAGTCCGTGAGGACGAGCATGGCTAGCAGTGAGTTTGGGGAGGGGGTTGGTGGCCCCGTTCTGCTTGGCCAGGAGGGCTGTTCCTGTCCTTAACCGGGACGGTGAGAGAACAAGTGTCCTGCACCCCCTGACTGCGTTTGTGCCATTGCAACTGCTGTGGCCGCCTGTGTCCAGGAGCTTCCTTTTCTCGGCATTACAAGCCCCGTAGCGGGCAAGTAAACCCAGCCGTTGCAAAAACAAATTCAGCTGGTTGAACACTCTAGTGCCCATTTTGTCCACGGGCTGCAAAGTGATGTGTGCAAGCTACGCTTCAGCGTGCCTTAAGCACACTGCAGGAGCCACCGGAGCTTTCAGCACAAAGGCTGGGGCAGGTGTAGCCACCACTTTCTTTCTGCTGCTGAGGACCTCCTTCAACCAAAGCAGTCTTTGCTTTGTGTACCTTGCTTGATTTCAACATCCACACAGTGCCACCAAAGCATGAACTAAAAAGATCAGATGGCCCCTTTGGCGTCCACGCTTTTAGGAGTACGTGCACGTACCGTACTACTGTTGTTATCTTGATGCACGTGCGTCTATTGCCTAGTGCTGTCGTGGTTTAAGCCGGCAGACAGAAAAACATCCCTCCCTCACTGGCCCCAGGCCAGGAGCCGGGATAAAGGAGGCAAGGTGGGGGTGCGAGGACTCCTGGGGCTGAGAGCCAGACATTTTTTCGGGGAAAGCAAAAGCCCGGCCCGCACGACAAGGAAAACGGGCAACACAATGGCTGCTTCCCATCCGCAGGCAGGCCAATATTCAGCCACATCCAGGAACGGGCGGCTCATGGCACGGGACAATCTCTTGGGAAGGCAACAGCATCCATCCCACCTTCACCCATGCCTGCTGCTTGACACCTCCAGCTTTCCTTGCTGAGCGTGACATCCCGGCCAGGCTGGGCCGCCAGCTGTGTGGCTCTGTCTCCTGGCTGGGGCCGCTCCCAGCTTCTGCTCTGTCCCCTGCCTCCTCAAACTGGATGAACCGCACGACAAGCGGAAAAGTCCTTGGCTCTGTGCAAGCACTGTTCTGCAACAGCTAGAAACGTGCGTGTCTTAGGCACCCGTGTTCTCGTGAAAAGAATCCAATCACCAGCACCCGGGAGACTCTGCAAGGCCCAGACCCTCCATCCCAGGCCAAAGCACAACACTTAGAGTACTGCAGTACTGCAGAGTGTAGGACAGTCTCTGGAGCACCTACTTCTAAGGAAATGCAATAGATTGACTGCCGTGTATCAGGTGCGTTCCCTAGGTGTCGACGTGAGCACATTTTGCTGCGCGGGCCTGACCTTGGCCGGCAGACCCATGCCCACACAGCCACTCTCGCACTCTCTGTCCTCAGCAGGAGAGGGTGAAGAATAAGATGGGAAATGTCCAGCGCAAACACTGACACAGGGAGCTCACTCACCAACCACCTTCCCACGCAAAACAATCTCAACGTGTAGTGAGTGCGTTTATTTTATTGCCAGTTGCAAACAGCAGTGGACTGCAAGGTACATAAAGGTTTTCCACCTCTCCCCCTCTCTCTCGCTCCTTCCCAGGCTCGCTCTCTCTCCTCAATACTCAGTGCCCGGACCTCACCTCTGCACTTGCCCCGGGACCCACAGCCGTCACAGGCGGTCCGTCACAGCTCCTCTCCTGACGCTCCTTCCTCCTAACACTTCTCCCCTGCACCCACGCGGGTAAACGCAGCGCTGCTGCTTCCCTCGGCACACATCAGCCTCCTCTGCCATGCTCTCCTCCTCGGGCTGCAGGAGCTGCAGGGGAAGCTCTGCCCCAGCTCCCGGAGCACCACACCTCCTCCCGCTGCCCCCTCTCTGGCTCCTCCTCCTCCCCTTCCTCATCTTTCTACCATCTCAGCCTGCCCCTCCTCTCGCTCCTCCTCCTGCTCCTCCTCCCCATCCACCTCCTGCTCCTCCTCTGCTCATCTTGACTTTTGCGGGCTCGTTTCTGACACTTTTCCTCCCTCTCTCCCAACTGCCTGACCGTATCTGCTCTCCTCTTGGTGTTCCCATCTGGATACGTGGCCCCGGGGCCCCTCCAACTCACGTGCTGGGCTCACTTTTGCCCTCTGGCACTGCCACCGCAGGCGCATCCAACGCACTGCACCTGCCTTAGGGCTGCCCCGCTTTCTCCTCACAGGCCACCTTCAGCCTCCAGTGACAGCACCTGGGCACCTGCACCCCGTACACGTGCATAGGAAGGAGCACGCGTCTTGTCACATCTGAGCACCTCCTGCTCCAGAGGAAGCATCCGAGCGCTCCGAGCCATTTCGGAGAAAATGACAGCTGCTAAAACAAGGGCTGCTAAGCCAATCACTGAGCGCTCTGGTAACACGTGGCTTACCCAGTGTCACAAAATGGAGGCTCCTCCCTATGGCTTGTGGACTGAAACCAAATGGCGCCCCTGAAGCTTCACGAAATGGCGGCAGCTCACTCTGGAACGCCGACTGAAACAAAATGGCGCCTCCCAGTGTAGGTAGAGGGCAGGCATTTCCGGTCCTGGCCACTCCTGCCGCTGGGCTGGCCCAATAGCGCTGGCACCTCCCCTTCCTTCCCAAAACATTCCTTGCCCTGGCATGCACTCTGCGCAGCGCCGCCAGCTGGTAGCTGGCAAGAGCTGCAGGATGGAGGCGCCGCCTGGCGGAGCACCAGCAGCAGCAGCAGCAGCAGCAGCAGCTGCACGATCCACACCGCTCGGCGTCTCACCGGCCAAGCGGTAGGGGGTGCTCTGGTGCCTATTGCGTGCAGCCAGTGCTCCTGAAACTGTGAAGTCCGTGAGGACGAGCATGGCTAGCAGTGAGTTTGGGGAGGGGGTTGGTGGCCCCGTTCTGCTTGGCCAGGAGGGCTGTTCCTGTCCTTAACCGGGACGGTGAGAGAACAAGTGTCCTGCACCCCCTGACTGTGTTTGTGCCATTGCAACTGCTGTGGCCGCCTGTGTCCAGGAGCTTCCTTTTCTCGGCATTACAAGCCCCGTAGCGGGCAAGTAAACCCAGCCATTGCAAAAACAAATTCAGCTGGTTGAACACTCTAGTGCCCATTTTGTCCACGGGCTGCAAAGTGATGTGTGCAAGCTACGCTTCAGCGTGCCTTAAGCACACTGCAGGAGCCACCGGAGCTTTCAGCACAAAGGCTGGGGCAGGTGTAGCCACCACTTTCTTTCTGCTGCTGAGGACCTCCTCCAACCAAAGCAGTCTTTGCTTTGTGTACCTTGCTTGATTTCAACATCCACACAGTGCCACCAAAGCATGAACTAAAAAGATCAGATGGCCCCTTTGGCGTCCACGCTTTTAGGAGTACGTGCACGTACCGTACTACTGTTGTTATCTTGATGCACGTGCGTCTATTGCCTAGTGCTGTCGTGGTTTAAGCCGGCAGACAGAAAAACATCCCTCCCTCACTGGCCCCAGGCCAGGAGCCGGGATAAAGGAGGCAAGGTGAGGGTGCGAGGACTCCTGGGGCTGAGAGCCAGACATTTTTTCGGGGAAAGCAAAAGCCCGGTCCGCACGACAAGGAAAACGGGCAACACAATGGCTGCTTCCCATCCGCAGGCAGGCCAATATTCAGCCACATCCAGGAACGGACGGCTCATGGCACGGGACAATCTCTTGGGAAGGCAACAGCATCCATCCCACCTTCACCCATGCCTGCTGCTTGACACCTCCAGCTTTCCTTGCTGAGCGTGACATCCCGGCCAGGCTGGGCCGCCAGCTGTGTGGCTCTGTCTCCTGGCTGGGGCCGCTCCCAGCTTCTGCTCTGTCCCCTGCCTCCTCAAACTGGATGAACCGCACGACAAGCGGAAAAGTCCTTGGCTCTGTGCAAGCACTGTTCTGCAACAGCTAGAAACGTGCGTGTCTTAGGCACCCGTGTTCTCGTGAAAAGAATCCAATCACCAGCACCCGGGAGACTCTGCAAGGCCCAGACCCTCCATCCCAGGCCAAAGCACAACACTTAGAGTACTGCAGTACTGCAGAGTGTAGGACAGTCTCTGGAGCACCTACTTCTAAGGAAATGCAATAGATTGACTGCCGTGTATCAGGTGCGTTCCCTAGGTGTCGACGTGAGCACATTTTGCTGCGCGGGCCTGACCTTGGCCGGCTGCCCCATGCCCACACAGCCACTCTCACACTCTCTGTCCTCAGCAGGAGAGGGTGAAGAACAAGATGGGAAATGTCCAGCGCAAACACTGACACAGGGAGCTCACTCACCAACCACCTTCCCACGCAAAACAATCTCAACGTGTAGTGAGTGCGTTTATTTTATTGCCAGTTGCAAACAGCGGTGGACTGCAAGGTACATAAAGGTTTTCCACCTCTCCCCCTCTCTCTCGCTCCTTCCCAGGCTCGCTCTCTCTCCTCAATACTCAGTGCCCGGACCTCACCTATGCACTTGCCCCGGGACCCACAGCCGTCACAGGCGGTCCGTCACAGCTCCTCTCCTGACGCTCCTTCCTCCTAACACTTCTCCCCTGCACCCACGCGGGTAAACGCAGCGCTGCTGCTTCCCTCGGCACACATCAGCCTCCTCTGCCATGCTCTCCTCCTCGGGCTGCAGGAGCTGCAGGGGAAGCTCTGCCCCAGCTCCCGGAGCACCACACCTCCTCCCGCTGCCCCCTCTCTGGCTCCTCCTCCTCCCCTTCCTCATCTTTCTACCATCTCAGCCTGCCCCTCCTCTCGCTCCTCCTCCTGCTCCTCCTCCCCATCCACCTCCTGCTCCTCCTCTGCTCATCTTGACTTTTGCGGGCTCGTTTCTGACACTTTTCCTCCCTCTCTCCCAACTGCCTGACCGTATCTGCTCTCCTCTTGGTGTTCCCATCTGGATACGTGGCCCCGGGGCCCCTCCAACTCACGTGCTGGGCTCACTTTTGCCCTCTGGCACTGCCACCGCAGGCGCATCCAATGCACTGCACCTGCCCTAGGGCTGCCCCGCTTTCTCCTCACAGGCCACCTTCAGCCTCCAGTGACAGCACCTGGGCACCTGCACCCCGTACACGTGCATAGGAAGGAGCACGCGTCTTGTCACATCTGAGCACCGCCTGCTCCAGAGGAAGCATCCGAGCGCTCCGAGCCATTTCGGAGAAAATGACAGCTGCTAAAACAAGGGCTGCTAAGCCAATCACTGAGCGCTCTGGTAACACGTGGCTTACCCAGTGTCACAAAATGGAGGCTCCTCCCTATGGCTTGTGGACTGAAACCAAATGGCGCCCCTGAAGCTTCACGAAATGGCGGCAGCTCACTCTGGAACGCCGACTGAAACAAAATGGCGCCTCCCAGTGTAGGTAGAGGGCAGGCATTTCCGGTCCTGGCCACTCCTGCCGCTGGGCTGGCCCAATAGCGCTGGCACCTCCCCTTCCTTCCCAAAACATTCCTTGCCCTGGCATGCACTCTGCGCAGCGCCGCCAGCTGGTAGCTGGCAAGAGCTGCAGGATGGAGGCACCGCCTGGCGGAGCACCAGCAGCAGCAGCAGCAGCAGCAGCAGCTGCACGATCCACACCGCTCGGCGTCTCACCGGCCAAGCGGTAGGGGGTGCTCTGGTGCCTATTGCGTGCAGCCAGTGCTCCTGAAACTGTGAAGTCCGTGAGGACGAGCATGGCTAGCAGTGAGTTTGGGGAGGGGGTTGGTGGCCCCGTTCTGCTTGGCCAGGAGGGCTGTTCCTGTCCTTAACCGGGACGGTGAGAGAACAAGTGTCCTGCACCCCCTGACTGTGTTTGTGCCATTGCAACTGCTGTGGCCGCCTGTGTCCAGGAGCTTCCTTTTCTCGGCATTACAAGCCCCGTAGCGGGCAAGTAAACCCAGCCGTTGCAAAAACAAATTCAGCTGGTTGAACACTCTAGTGCCCATTTTGTCCACGGGCTGCAAAGTGATGTGTGCAAGCTACGCTTCAGCGTGCCTTAAGCACACTGCAGGAGCCACCGGAGCTTTCAGCACAAAGGCTGGGGCAGGTGTAGCCACCACTTTCTTTCTGCTGCTGAGGACCTCCTCCAACCAAAGCAGTCTTTGCTTTGTGTACCTTGCTTGATTTCAACATCCACACAGTGCCACCAAAGCATGAACTAAAAAGATCAGATGGCCCCTTTGGCGTCCACGCTTTTAGGAGTACGTGCACGTACCGTACTACTGTTGTTATCTTGATGCACGTGCGTCTATTGCCTAGTGCTGTCGTGGTTTAAGCCGGCAGACAGAAAAACATCCCTCCCTCACTGGCCCCAGGCCAGGAGCCGGGATAAAGGAGGCAAGGTGGGGGTGCGAGGACTCCTGGGGCTGAGAGCCAGACATTTTTTCGGGGAAAGCAAAAGCCCGGCCCGCACGACAAGGAAAACGGGCAACACAATGGCTGCTTCCCATCCGCAGGCAGGCCAATATTCAGCCACATCCAGGAACGGGCGGCTCATGGCACGGGACAATCTCTTGGGAAGGCAACAGCATCCATCCCACCTTCACCCATGCCTGCTGCTTGACACCTCCAGCTTTCCTTGCTGAGCGTGACATCCCGGCCAGGCTGGGCCGCCAGCTGTGTGGCTCTGTCTCCTGGCTGGGGCCGCTCCCAGCTTCTGCTCTGTCCCCTGCCTCCTCAAACTGGATGAACCGCACGACAAGCGGAAAAGTCCTTGGCTCTGTGCAAGCACTGTTCTGCAACAGCTAGAAACGTGCGTGTCTTAGGCACCCGTGTTCTCGTGAAAAGAATCCAATCACCAGCACCCGGGAGACTCTGCAAGGCCCAGACCCTCCATCCCAGGCCAAAGCACAACACTTAGAGTACTGCAGTACTGCAGAGTGTAGGACAGTCTCTGGAGCACCTACTTCTAAGGAAATGCAATAGATTGACTGCCGCGTATCAGGTGCGTTCCCTAGGTGTCGACGTGAGCACATTTACTGCGCGGGCCTGACCTTGGCCGGCAGCCCCATGCCCACACAGCCACTCTCGCACTCTCTGTCCTCAGCAGGAGAGGGTGAAGAATAAGATGGGAAATGTCCAGCGCAAACACTGACACAGGGAGCTCACTCACCAACCACCTTCCCACGCAAAACAATCTCAACGTGTAGTGAGTGCGTTTATTTTATTGCCAGTTGCAAACAGCGGTGGACTGCAAGGTACATAAAGGTTTTCCACCTCTCCCCCTCTCTCTCGCTCCTTCCCAGGCTCGCTCTCTCTCCTCAATACTCAGTGCCCGGACCTCACCTCTGCACTTGCCCCGGGACCCACAGCCGTCACAGGCGGTCTGTCACAGCTCCTCTCCTGACGCTCCTTCCTCCTAACACTTCTCCCCTGCACCCACGCGGGTAAACGCAGCGCTGCTGCTTCCCTCGGCACACATCAGCCTCCTCTGCCATGCTCTCCTCCTCGGGCTGCAGGAGCTGCAGGGGAAGCTCTGCCCCAGCTCCCGGAGCACCCCACCTCCTCCCGCTGCCCCCTCTCTGGCTCCTCCTCCTCCCCTTCCTCATCTTTCTACCATCTCAGCCTGCCCCTCCTCTCGCTCCTCCTCCTGCTCCTCCTCCCCATCCACCTCCTGCTCCTCCTCTGCTCATCTTGACTTTTGCGGGCTCGTTTCTGACACTTTTCCTCCCTCTCTCCCAACTGCCTGACCGTATCTGCTCTCCTCTTGGTGTTCCCATCTGGATACGTGGCCCCGGGGCCCCTCCAACTCACGTGCTGGGCTCACTTTTGCCCTCTGGCACTGCCACCGCAGGCGCATCCAACGCACTGCACCTCCTTAGGGCTGCCCCGCTTTCTCCTCACAGGCCACCTTCAGCCTCCAGTGACAGCACCTGGGCACCTGCACCCCGTACACGTGCATAGGAAGGAGCACGCGTCTTGTCACATCTGAGCACCGCCTGCTCCAGAGGAAGCATCCGAGCGCTCCGAGCCATTTCGGAGAAAATGACAGCTGCTAAAACAAGGGCTGCTAAGCCAATCACTGAGCGCTCTGGTAACACGTGGCTTACCCAGTGTCACAAAATGGAGGCTCCTCCCTATGGCTTGTGGACTGAAACCAAATGGCGCCCCTGAAGCTTCATGAAATGGCGGCAGCTCACTCTGGAACGCCGACTGAAACAAAATGGCGCCTCCCAGTGTAGGTAGAGGGCAGGCATTTCTGGTCCTGGCCACTCCTGCCACTGGGCTGGCCCAATAGCGCTGGCACCTCCCCTTCCTTCCCAAAACATTCCTTGCCCTGGCATGCACTCTGCGCAGCGCCGCCAGCCGGTAGCTGGCAAGAGCTGCAGGATGGAGGCGCCGCCTGGCGGAGCACCAGCAGCAGCAGCAGCAGCAGCAGCAGCTGCACGATCCACACCGCTCGGCGTCTCACCGGCCAAGCGGTAGGGGGTGCTCTGGTGCCTATTGCGTGCAGCCAGTGCTCCTGAAACTGTGAAGTCCGTGAGGACGAGCATGGCTAGCAGTGAGTTTGGGGAGGGGGTTGGTGGCCCCGTTCTGCTTGGCCAGGAGGGCTGTTCCTGTCCTTAACCGGGACGGTGAGAGAACAAGTGTCCTGCACCCCCTGACTGTGTTTGTGCCATTGCAACTGCTGTGGCCGCCTGTGTCCAGGAGCTTCCTTTTCTCGGCATTACAAGCCCCGTAGCGGGCAAGTAAACCCAGCCGTTGCAAAAACAAATTCAGCTGGTTGAACACTCTAGTGCCCATTTTGTCCACGGGCTGCAAAGTGATGTGTGCAAGCTACGCTTCAGAGTGCCTTAAGCACACTACAGGAGCCACCGGAGCTTTCAGCACAAAGGCTGGGGCAGGTGTAGCCACCACTTTCTTTCTGCTGCTGAGGACCTCCTCCAACCAAAGCAGTCTTTGCTTTGTGTACCTTGCTTGATTTCAACATCCACACAGTGCCACCAAAGCATGAACTAAAAAGATCAGATGGCCCCTTTGGCGTCCACGCTTTTAGGAGTACGTGCACGTACCGTACTACTGTTGTTATCTTGATGCACATGCGTCTATTGCCTAGTGCTGTCGTGGTTTAAGCCAGCAGACAGAAAAACATCCCTCCCTCACTGGCCCCAGGCCAGGAGCCGGGATAAAGGAGGCAAGGTGGGGGTGCGAGGACTCCTGGGGCTGAGAGCCAGACATTTTTTCGGGGAAAGCAAAAGCCCGGCCCGCACGACAAGGAAAACGGGCAACACAATGGCTGCTTCCCATCCGCAGGCAGGCCAATATTCAGCCACATCCAGGAACGGGCGGCTCATGGCACGGGACAATCTCTTGGGAAGGCAACAGCATCCATCCCACCTTGACCCATGCCTGCTGCTTGACACCTCCAGCTTTCCTTGCTGAGCGTGACATCCCGGCCAGGCTGGGCCGCCAGCTGTGTGGCTCTGTCTCCTGGCTGGGGCCGCTCCCAGCTTCTGCTCTGTCCCCTGCCTCCTCAAACTGGATGAACCGCACGACAAGCGGAAAAGTCCTTGGCTCTGTGCAAGCACTGTTCTGCAACAGCTAGAAACGTGTGTGTCTTAGGCACCCGTGTTCTCGTGAAAAGAATCCAATCACCAGCACCCGGGAGACTCTGCAAGGCCCAGACCCTCCATCCCAGGCCAAAGCACAACACTTAGAGTACTGCAGTACTGCAGAGTGTAGGACAGTCTCTGGAGCACCTACTTCTAAGGAAATGCAATAGATTGACTGCCGCGTATCAGGTGCGTTCCCTAGGTGTCGACGTGAGCACATTTTGCTGCGCGGGCCTGACCTTGGCCGGCAGCCCCATGCCCACACAGCCACTCTCGCACTCTCTGTCCTCAGCAGGAGAGGGTGAAGAATAAGATGGGAAATGTCCAGCGCAAACACTGACACAGGGAGCTCACTCACCAACCACCTTCCCACGCAAAACAATCTCAACGTGTAGTGAGTGCGTTTATTTTATTGCCAGTTGCAAACAGCGGTGGACTGCAAGGTACATAAAGGTTTTCCACCTCTCCCCCTCTCTCTCTCGCTCCTTCCCAGGCTCGCTCTCTCTCCTCAATACTCAGTGCCCGGACCTCACCTCTGCACTTGCCCCGGGACCCACAGCCGTCACAGGTGGTCCGTCACAGCTCCTCTCCTGACGCTCCTTCCTCCTAACACTTCTCCCCTGCACCCACGCGGGTAAACGCAGCGCTGCTGCTTCCCTCGGCACACATCAGCCTCCTCTGCCATGCTCTCCTCCTCGGGCTGCAGGAGCTGCAGGGGAAGCTCTGCCCCAGCTCCCGGAGCACCCCACCTCCTCCCGCTGCCCCCTCTCTGGCTCCTCCTCCTCCCCTTCCTCATCTTTCTACCATCTCAGCCTGCCCCTCCTCTCGCTCCTCCTCCTGCTCCTCCTCCCCCATCCACCTCCTGCTCCTCCTCTGCTCATCTTGACTTTTGCGGGCTCGTTTCTGACACTTTTCCTCCCTCTCTCCCAACTGCCTGACCGTATCTGCTCTCCTCTTGGTGTTCCCATCTGGATACGTGGCCCCGGGGCCCCTCCAACTCACGTGCTGGGCTCACTTTTGCCCTCTGGCACTGCCACCGCAGGCGCATCCAACGCACTGCACCTCCTTAGGGCTGCCCCGCTTTCTCCTCACAGGCCACCTTCAGCCTCCAGTGACAGCACCTGGGCACCTGCACCCCGTACACGTGCATAGGAAGGAGCACGCGTCTTGTCACATCTGAGCACCGCCTGCTCCAGAGGAAGCATCCGAGCGCTCCGAGCCATTTCGGAGAAAATGACAGCTGCTAAAACAAGGGCTGCTAAGCCAATCACTGAGCGCTCTGGTAACACGTGGCTTACCCAGTGTCACAAAATGGAGGCTCCTCCCTATGGCTTGTGGACTGAAACCAAATGGCGCCCCTGAAGCTTCATGAAATGGCGGCAGCTCACTCTGGAACGCCGACTGAAACAAAATGGCGCCTCCCAGTGTAGGTAGAGGGCAGGCATTTCCGGTCCTGGCCACTCCTGCCGCTGGGCTGGCCCAATAGCGCTGGCACCTCCCCTTCCTTCCCAAAACATTCCTTGCCCTGGCATGCACTCTGCGCAGCGCCGCCAGCCGGTAGCTGGCAAGAGCTGCAGGATGGAGGCGCCGCCTGGCGGAGCACCAGCAGCAGCAGCAGCAGCAGCAGCAGCTGCACGATCCACACCGCTCGGCGTCTCACCGGCCAAGCGGTAGGGGGTGCTCTGGTGCCTATTGCGTGCAGCCAGTGCTCCTGAAACTGTGAAGTCCGTGAGGACGAGCATGGCTAGCAGTGAGTTTGGGGAGGGGGTTGGTGGCCCCGTTCTGCTTGGCCAGGAGGGCTGTTCCTGTCCTTAACCGGGACGGTGAGAGAACAAGTGTCCTGCACCCCCTGACTGTGTTTGTGCCATTGCAACTGCTGTGGCCGCCTGTGTCCAGGAGCTTCCTTTTCTCGGCATTACAAGCCCCGTAGCGGGCAAGTAAACCCAGCCGTTGCAAAAACAAATTCAGCTGGTTGAACACTCTAGTGCCCATTTTGTCCACGGGCTGCAAAGTGATGTGTGCAAGCTACGCTTCAGCGTGCCTTAAGCACACTACAGGAGCCACCGGAGCTTTCAGCACAAAGGCTGGGGCAGGTGTAGCCACCACTTTCTTTCTGCTGCTGAGGACCTCCTCCAACCAAAGCAGTCTTTGCTTTGTGTACCTTGCTTGATTTCAACATCCACACAGTGCCACCAAAGCATGAACTAAAAAGATCAGATGGCCCCTTTGGCGTCCACGCTTTTAGGAGTACGTGCACGTACCGTACTACTGTTGTTATCTTGATGCACATGCGTCTATTGCCTAGTGCTGTTGTGGTTTAAGCCGGCAGACAGAAAAACATCCCTCCCTCACTGGCCCCAGGCCAGGAGCCGGGATAAAGGAGGCAAGGTGGGGGTGCGAGGACTCCTGGGGCTGAGAGCCAGACATTTTTTCGGGGAAAGCAAAAGCCCGGCCCACACGACAAGGAAAACGGGCAACACAATGGCTGCTTCCCATCCGCAGGCAGGCCAATATTCAGCCACATCCAGGAACGGGCGGCTCATGGCACGGGACAATCTCTTGGGAAGGCAACAGCATCCATCCCACCTTCACCCATGCCTGCTGCTTGACACCTCCAGCTTTCCTTGCTGAGCGTGACATCCCGGCCAGGCTGGGCCGCCAGCTGTGTGGCTCTGTCTCCTGGCTGGGGCCGCTCCCAGCTTCTGCTCTGTCCCCTGCCTCCTCAAACTGGATGAACCGCACGACAAGCGGAAAAGTCCGTGGCTCTGTGCAAGCACTGTTCTGCAACAGCTAGAAACGTGCGTGTCTTAGGCACCCGTGTTCTCGTGAAAAGAATCCAATCACCAGCACCCGGGAGACTCTGCAAGGCCCAGACCCTCCATCCCAGGCCAAAGCACAACACTTAGAGTACTGCAGTACTGCAGAGTGTAGGACAGTCTCTGGAGCACCTACTTCTAAGGAAATGCAATAGATTGACTGCCGCGTATCAGGTGCGTTCCCTAGGTGTCGACGTGAGCACATTTTGCTGCGCGGGCCTGACCTTGGCCGGCAGCCCCATGCCCACACAGCCACTCTCGCACTCTCTGTCCTCAGCAGGAGAGGGTGAAGAATAAGATGGGAAATGTCCAGCGCAAACACTGACACAGGGAGCTCACTCACCAACCACCTTCCCACGCAAAACAATCTCAACGTGTAGTGAGTGCGTTTATTTTATTGCCAGTTGCAAACAGCGGTGGACTGCAAGGTACATAAAGGTTTTCCACCTCTCCCCCTCTCTCTCGCTCCTTCCCAGGCTCGCTCTCTCTCCTCAATACTCAGTGCCCGGACCTCACCTCTGCACTTGCCTCGGGACCCACAGCTGTCACAGGCGGTCCGTCACAGCTCCTCTCCTGACGCTCCTTCCTCCTAACACTTCTCCCCTGCACCCACGCGGGTAAATGCAGCGCTGCTGCTTCCCTCGGCACACATCAGCCTCCTCTGCCATGCTCTCCTCCTCGGGCTGCAGGAGCTGCAGGGGAAGCTCTGCCCCAGCTCCCGGAGCACCCCACCTCCTCCCGCTGCCCCCTCTCTGGCTCCTCCTCCTCCCCTTCCTCATCTTTCTACCATCTCAGCCTGCCCCTCCTCTCGCTCCTCCTCCTGCTCCTCCTCCCCATCCACCTCCTGCTCCTCCTCTGCTCATCTTGACTTTTGCGGGCTCGTTTCTGACACTTTTCCTCCCTCTCTCCCAACTGCCTGACCGTATCTGCTCTCCTCTTGGTGTTCCCATCTGGATACGTGGCCCCGGGGCCCCTCCAACTCACGTGCTGGGCTCACTTTTGCCCTCTGGCACTGCCACCGCAGGCGCATCCAACGCACTGCACCTCCTTAGGGCTGCCCCGCTTTCTCCTCACAGGCCACCTTCAGCCTCCAGTGACAGCACCTGGGCACCTGCACCCCGTACACGTGCATAGGAAGGAGCACGCGTCTTGTCACATCTGAGCACCGCCTGCTCCAGAGGAAGCATCCGAGCGCTCCGAGCCATTTCGGAGAAAATGACAGCTGCTAAAACAAGGGCTGCTAAGCCAATCACTGAGCGCTCTGGTAACACGTGGCTTACCCAGTGTCACAAAATGGAGGCTCCTCCCTATGGCTTGTGGACTGAAACCAAATGGCGCCCCTGAAGCTTCATGAAATGGCGGCAGCTCACTCTGGAACGCCGACTGAAACAAAATGGCGCCTCCCAGTGTAGGTAGAGGGCAGGCATTTCCGGTCCTGGCCACTCCTGCCGCTGGGCTGGCCCAATAGCGCTGGCACCTCCCCTTCCTTCCCAAAACATTCCTTGCCCTGGCATGCACTCTGCGCAGCGCCGCCAGCCGGTAGCTGGCAAGAGCTGCAGGATGGAGGCGCCGCCTGGCGGAGCACCAGCAGCAGCAGCAGCAGCAGCAGCAGCTGCACGATCCACACCGCTCGGCGTCTCACCGGCCAAGCGGTAGGGGGTGCTCTGGTGCCTATTGCGTGCAGCCAGTGCTCCTGAAACTGTGAAGTCCGTGAGGACGAGCATGGCTAGCAGTGAGTTTGGGGAGGGGGTTGGTGGCCCCGTTCTGCTTGGCCAGGAGGGCTGTTCCTGTCCTTAACCGGGACGGTGAGAGAACAAGTGTCCTGCACCCCCTGACTGTGTTTGTGCCATTGCAACTGCTGTGGCCGCCTGTGTCCAGGAGCTTCCTTTTCTCGGCATTACAAGCCCCGTAGCGGGCAAGTAAACCCAGCCGTTGCAAAAACAAATTCAGCTGGTTGAACACTCTAGTGCCCATTTTGTCCACGGGCTGCAAAGTGATGTGTGCAAGCTACGCTTCAGCGTGCCTTAAGCACACTACAGGAGCCACCGGAGCTTTCAGCACAAAGGCTGGGGCAGGTGTAGCCACCACTTTCTTTCTGCTGCTGAGGACCTCCTCCAACCAAAGCAGTCTTTGCTTTGTGTACCTTGCTTGATTTCAACATCCACACAGTGCCACCAAAGCATGAACTAAAAAGATCAGATGGCCCCTTTGGCGTCCACGCTTTTAGGAGTACGTGCACGTACCGTACTACTGTTGTTATCTTGATGCACATGCGTCTATTGCCTAGTGCTGTTGTGGTTTAAGCCGGCAGACAGAAAAACATCCCTCCCTCACTGGCCCCAGGCCAGGAGCCGGGATAAAGGAGGCAAGGTGGGGGTGCGAGGACTCCTGGGGCTGAGAGCCAGACATTTTTTCGGGGAAAGCAAAAGCCCGGCCCACACGACAAGGAAAACGGGCAACACAATGGCTGCTTCCCATCCGCAGGCAGGCCAATATTCAGCCACATCCAGGAACGGGCGGCTCATGGCACGGGACAATCTCTTGGGAAGGCAACAGCATCCATCCCACCTTCACCCATGCCTGCTGCTTGACACCTCCAGCTTTCCTTGCTGAGCGTGACATCCCGGCCAGGCTGGGCCGCCAGCTGTGTGGCTCTGTCTCCTGGCTGGGGCCGCTCCCAGCTTCTGCTCTGTCCCCTGCCTCCTCAAACTGGATGAACCGCACGACAAGCGGAAAAGTCCGTGGCTCTGTGCAAGCACTGTTCTGCAACAGCTAGAAACGTGCGTGTCTTAGGCACCCGTGTTCTCGTGAAAAGAATCCAATCACCAGCACCCGGGAGACTCTGCAAGGCCCAGACCCTCCATCCCAGGCCAAAGCACAACACTTAGAGTACTGCAGTACTGCAGAGTGTAGGACAGTCTCTGGAGCACCTACTTCTAAGGAAATGCAATAGATTGACTGCCGCGTATCAGGTGCGTTCCCTAGGTGTCGACGTGAGCACATTTTGCTGCGCGGGCCTGACCTTGGCCGGCAGCCCCATGCCCACACAGCCACTCTCGCACTCTCTGTCCTCAGCAGGAGAGGGTGAAGAATAAGATGGGAAATGTCCAGCGCAAACACTGACACAGGGAGCTCACTCACCAACCACCTTCCCACGCAAAACAATCTCAACGTGTAGTGAGTGCGTTTATTTTATTGCCAGTTGCAAACAGCGGTGGACTGCAAGGTACATAAAGGTTTTCCACCTCTCCCCCTCTCTCTCGCTCCTTCCCAGGCTCGCTCTCTCTCCTCAATACTCAGTGCCCGGACCTCACCTCTGCACTTGCCTCGGGACCCACAGCTGTCACAGGCGGTCCGTCACAGCTCCTCTCCTGACGCTCCTTCCTCCTAACACTTCTCCCCTGCACCCACGCGGGTAAACGCAGCGCTGCTGCTTCCCTCGGCACACATCAGCCTCCTCTGCCATGCTCTCCTCCTCGGGCTGCAGGAGCTGCAGGGGAAGCTCTGCCCCAGCTCCCGGAGCACCCCACCTCCTCCCGCTGCCCCCTCTCTGGCTCCTCCTCCTCCCCTTCCTCATCTTTCTACCATCTCAGCCTGCCCCTCCTCTCGCTCCTCCTCCTGCTCCTCCTCCCCATCCACCTCCTGCTCCTCCTCTGCTCATCTTGACTTTTGCGGGCTCGTTTCTGACACTTTTCCTCCCTCTCTCCCAACTGCCTGACCGTATCTGCTCTCCTCTTGGTGTTCCCATCTGGATACGTGGCCCCGGGGCCCCTCCAACTCACGTGCTGGGCTCACTTTTGCCCTCTGGCACTGCCACCGCAGGCGCATCCAACGCACTGCACCTGCCTTAGGGCTGCCCCGCTTTCTCCTCACAGGCCACCTTCAGCCTCCAGTGACAGCACCTGGGCACCTGCACCCCGTACACGTGCATAGGAAGGAGCACGCGTCTTGTCACATCTGAGCACCGCCTGCTCCAGAGGAAGCATCCGAGCGCTCCGAGCCATTTCGGAGAAAATGACAGCTGCTAAAACAAGGGCTGCTAAGCCAATCACTGAGCGCTCTGGTAACACGTGGCTTACCCAGTGTCACAAAATGGAGGCTCCTCCCTATGGCTTGTGGACTGAAACCAAATGGCGCCCCTGAAGCTTCATGAAATGGCGGCAGCTCACTCTGGAATGCCGACTGAAACAAAATGGCGCCTCCCAGTGTAGGTAGAGGGCAGGCATTTCTGGTCCTGGCCACTCCTGCCACTGGGCTGGCCCAATAGCGCTGGCACCTCCCCTTCCTTCCCAAAACATTCCTTGCCCTGGCATGCACTCTGCGCAGCGCCGCCAGCCGGTAGCTGGCAAGAGCTGCAGGATGGAGGCGCCGCCTGGCGGAGCACCAGCAGCAGCAGCAGCAGCAGCAGCAGCTGCACGATCCACACCGCTCGGCGTCTCACCGGCCAAGCGGTAGGGGGTGCTCTGGTGCCTATTGCGTGCAGCCAGTGCTCCTGAAACTGTGAAGTCCGTGAGGACGAGCATGGCTAGCAGTGAGTTTGGGGAGGGGGTTGGTGGCCCCGTTCTGCTTGGCCAGGAGGGCTGTTCCTGTCCTTAACCGGGACGGTGAGAGAACAAGTGTCCTGCACCCCCTGACTGTGTTTGTGCCATTGCAACTGCTGTGGCCGCCTGTGTCCAGGAGCTTCCTTTTCTCGGCATTACAAGCCCCGTAGCGGGCAAGTAAACCCAGCCGTTGCAAAAACAAATTCAGCTGGTTGAACACTCTAGTGCCCATTTTGTCCACGGGCTGCAAAGTGATGTGTGCAAGCTACGCTTCAGCGTGCCTTAAGCACACTACAGGAGCCACCGGAGCTTTCAGCACAAAGGCTGGGGCAGGTGTAGCCACCACTTTCTTTCTGCTGCTGAGGACCTCCTCCAACCAAAGCAGTCTTTGCTTTGTGTACCTTGCTTGATTTCAACATCCACACAGTGCCACTGTGTGGTACTACTGTTGTTATCTTGATGCACGTGCGTCCATTGCCTAGTGCTGTCATGGTTTAAGCTGTTCAGCCCCAGCTCCTGGGGCTGAGGCATGGGTCAAGGTGGGATGGATGCTGTTGCCTTCCCAAGAGATTGTCCCGTGCCATGAGCCGTCTGTTCCTGGATGTGGCTGAACAGGGCCTCATATCCAGATGGGAACACCAAGAGGAGAGCAGATACGGTCAGGCAGTTGGGAGAGAGGGAGGAAAAGTGTCAGAAACGAGCCCGCAAAAGTCAAGATGAGCAGAGGAGGAGCAGGAGGTGGATGGGGAGGAGGAGCAGGAGGAGGAGCGAGAGGAGGGGCAGGCTGAGATGGTAGAAAGATGAGGAAGGGGAGGAGGAGGAGCCAGAGAGGGGGCAGCGGGAGGAGGTGGGGTGCTCCGGGAGCTGGGGCAGAGCTTCCCCTGCAGCTCCTGCAGCCCGAGGAGGAGAGCATGGCAGAGGAGGCTGATGTGTGCCGAGGGAAGCAGCAGCGCTGCGTTTACCCGCGTGGGTGCAGGGGAGAAGTGTTAGGAGGAAGGAGCGTCAGGAGAGGAGCTGTGACGGACCGCCTGTGACGGCTGTGGGTCCCGGGGCAAGTGCAGAGGTGAGGTCCGGGCACTGAGTATTGAGGAGAGAGAGCGAGCCTGGGAAGGAGCGAGAGAGAGGGGGAGAGGTGGAAAACCTTTATGTACCTTGCAGTCCACCGCTGTTTGCAACTGGCAATAAAATAAACGCACTCACTACACGTTGAGATTGTTTTGCGTGGGAAGGTGGTTGGTGAGTGAGCTCCCTGTGTCAGTGTTTGCGCTGGACATTTCCCATCTTATTCTTCACCCTCTCCTGCTGAGGACAGAGGGTGCGAGAGTGGCTGTGTGGGCATGGGGCTGCTGGCCAAGGTCAGGCCCGCGCAGCAATTTGTGGTCACATCGACACCTAGGGAACGCACCTGATACACGGCAGTCAATCTATTGCATTTCCTTAGAAGTAGGTGCTCCAGAGACTGTCCTACACTCTGCAGTACTGCAGTACTCTAAGTGTTGTGCTTTGGCCTGGGATGGAGGGTCTGGGCCTTGCAGAGTCTCCCGGGTGCTGGTGATTGGATTCTTTTCACGAGAACACAGGTGCCTAAGACACGCACGTTTCTAGCTGTTGCAGAACAGTGCTTGCACAGAGCCACGGACTTTTCTGCTTGTCGTGCGGTTCATCCAGTTTGAGGAGGCAGGGGACAGAGCAGAAGCTGGGAGCGGCCCCAGCCAGGAGACAGAGCCACACAGCTGGCGGCCCAGCCTGGCCGGGATGTCACGCTCAGCAAGGAAAGCTGGAGGTGTCAAGCAGCAGGCATGGGTCAAGGTGGGATGGATGCTGTTGCCTTCCCAAGAGATTGTCCCGTGCCATGAGCCGTCCATTCCTGGATGTGGCTGAATATTGGCCTGCCTGCGGATGGGAAGCAGCCATTGTGTTGCCCGTTTTCCTTGTCGTGCGGGCCGGGCTTTTGCTTTCCCCGATAAAATGTCTGGCTCTCAGCCCCGTGAGTTTACCTGGCTTCATACAGTGTCTAGCATAGCAGCCCCTTCTGCTTGACTGTTGAGCATTGTATTGCTGTAGGAGTTTGTGCTCAAAGTTTGGAAGGTCTGCGGAAGTGAAATTATGATGGTAAGAATGCTTCACTTATACTGAGATTTTTTACTTGAGTTTTTATATGTAGTTTATCCATGAGGAAATATTGAGGTTATTATTATGTGACCGATTGCATTTACTTTTTCTTTGTACGTGGATGTAGCTCATGCATGTAAGGGTTTGAGAACAGCCTCATGTCATTTGGCAGGGAAGTGATTATATGCTTACAAGGCAAGAAGATGCCACCTTTGGTGGATGCCCCCCAAAAGTTCAGAAGTGTACAGCAAGAAACGTCTGAAGCCTTTGCAAGGAAAACAAGTAATCTTCATCCCACGACCCATTATGCGCACTCAAGATGGTTTGGTCTGCATGCTAACGAACTCTCAGGTGTGTAGTGAATATGTAACCAAATGCCATGAAATCTGTTTATTATGTATTATTTTGGCCTTTATTTTGCACAATTTTTCCAGATGATGTGCAAGTTAGGTAGGTCTATTCCCTTGCACCCGGTGTCTGTGTAGCACTAAATAAAGTGTACGTGCTTTGTAATCTTGCTACAATTATAGAGTTTGACTCCTCATGTCAATTTGGCATCCCAGATGGGACATCCTCTTGTCAGGTGCAGGATCTGTTGAGAAGAGGTATGCCTTAGGCACAACCCGAGATTTCTCGGAAGAACTCCCCTTCTTCATCCAATCACTGCAGGAGCTGACAAAGACCATCCGTCTGGGGACCAAATATGTGTACGTAATGTGGGGAACCAGTCAGCTGTATGGAGACATCCTACACTGGGAATAGCCATTGCTGCTGCCCCTGTGTTGGTTAGTGAGGTTCCAGGTTTGAAAGGTTGCTGGCTGGGGTGGGCAGAATCTGGTGAGCTATTCCTCGGGGGTGCACCCAGAAACGGACCTTGTAAGTCGTATGCAGGGTAACAGGGCAGGGTATAGTGGGCATCCTGTTAAATGGTTGTCTGGGTTCTTCTGGTTGTGATAACAGGAGTCATAGGTTGTACAATTGCTGTTACCATCCGTTGTAAATGTTTGTTACTGTGTATCTGAATTAATACCATCAGAATATTTGGGTTATCCTCCGAGGAAATTAGGACTATGAACTAAGAAATTTCAAATTTAATACTTTGACCAAGCCAGTATTGCATGAGTGTGGCGAGAGTGAGACATAGCTAAGCTACAGAACGAGAGCAGAGTCCCAATCCACCATTTCGTTCTCTTGCGAGGGAAACAGCCAGATACGGACAAAGCCAAAGTTGTTTTTGCTCTCTGTGTTATTTGTTTGTGCACATAAATTTTCTCTGTTTAAATGAAAGTTACAGATTAGGATTATTATGGAAGTACACACGTTACTGATCACAATAAGGGAATACAGAGGCAAGGTTTAGCCCTAGAGGGTGGCAGAGAGAGGAAGGATCCTGAGGATAAATTGTACTGATTATTGTCACTGTCTTTGTGATTGGTCAATGTTTATGTCATGAAAGCATTGCCTACGAGGCTGTTATGGAACAAGAGGTGCCTAAAGTGCTACTGAGAAGGCCCCCTGGGTTGTATTTTGGCTCACTGGAGAAACACTGCTGGTGAGCCAGGGGGACTATAGAATAAGAAACCAGGAACATAAATGGAATAATGGGATCAGTTTTATAATTGAGTACCCTAATCATGAGACCAAGTGCTGGGTGTTTGTGGAAGTTGAGGATCTGTATTTTTTGATTTGTGGATTTTGGAGGAAATGGGACAAACTGTTTTGATGGTAGAAGAAAATGTAATTGTTAACGGTATACAGAAGTAGAAATGAGGATTTGTGGAAGTGTAATTGAGGGTATGAATAGTGGAATAACATACAAAGGAAAAAAATGTTAAAGGAAAGGTGAGATTATCTGTGCTGGCATGAGAGCAATCCCCCCCCCCCTCCCCCCCCTCACCCCCACCCCTGCTCCGTACCTTTCCTCCGTGAGCAGAACTTGGTGTGAGAGAGAGCTACAGATGGAGAGTGCTGCTGTAAGCATTACTTGCAAAGGGGGAGTTGGAGAGGATAGGGCACTGGAACTGAGAATAGCCTCTGCAGAGATCTAAGAAACCTAAAATGCCAGTGTTAGCACTGGAAGCCTCTGGAGAGGAGGAGGTAAAACTGAAATATGATGTTAGTAGTTTATGTAATTATGAGTTTGGAAAGTGGAAAGTTTGGGAAGGACACAGGCTGAGGAAGGCAAAAGATGAACAGGGTGTGACAGGGATGTCAGGACTGAAGAGAGGGGAGCAGGATAAAGAGGTTTATCTTTTGGTGGGTATGGGTGCCTCTTACCACCTGTAGATGATTTTGTAACAGTAATAGGAGCTAATACCCAATAAGAAAAGGCTTACTTTCTGGGATCAATTAAATATACGCTGAGAAAACGAGTGGGAATGCATAAATTCTTGTACATGACAGATTACTCTGGCAAGAAATTAAATAAATCTGGATCTAAAGATCAAAGAATATTAACTGATTGAGAATTGTAAGTCTGCCTTTAACACAAACTGGGAAAAACAAGGTTGTAGCCCCAGAAGTTAACGGAATCTTGAATAAGATACCTTAGGAGTGTGGGTATCAGGGATACCTGGTAGAGCCAAAAATGCAGCCCTGAATAGAAGTTAAGTTAAAAGCAAGAGTTAGCCCAATCAGGGTAAAGCAGTGCCCTTTAAGGATATGTGACTGTATACACATAAAAGAAATAATATATAATTTTTGGACTTTGGATTACTAATTGAATATGAATCCAAACACAGTACTCCAAACCTGCTGATGAAAAAAATTGTAAAAGAAGTGCTACAGTTTGGGACAAGATTTGAGGGCAAGTTATAAAATAGTTGAATGTATACACTCAGTGGTGAAAAATCTGTACACTTTATTAACCAAGTTAAAGAATTAGTAGGTGGAATTTACTTTCTGGATTGGAAGGATGCCTTTTCTGCCTGGTTTGGCTGGAGGAAGCCTAAGGTTATTTGCCTTTGAATAGGAAAACCCCAAGATGGGGTGAAAAGACTCAATTAATCTGAACAGTGTTACCCAGGGTTGTGAGAACTGCTCATTGATTTTTTTGTGAGCTGGTCAACTTCTGAACCTGCGACATGGGTTCCTCCATCCCAGGGTGGAAACTTACTGTAGTATGTGGATGTCACAAAAAGCAAAAGAGGACCGTGTGCAATGGACTGTGAGTTTGCTGAATTTCTTGTTTAAATGATTATCAATTTTCTCAACAGAAAGACATATATGGGATCACAGAATCACAGAATTGTAGGGGTTGGAAGAGACCTGTACAGATCATCAAGACCAACCCCCCTGCCAAAGCAGGTTCCCTAAACAAGGTCACACAAGTAGGCGTTCAGGTGAGACTTGAATATCTCCAGAGAAGGAGACTCCACAACTCCCCTGGGCAGCCTGTTCCAGTGCTCCATCACCTTAAGGACTGTCAGGAAAGAAGCCATCTGCCAAACCCCTGAGTCACAAACTGCTGAGGAAATCTGTACATTCCCGGGAATGACAGGATGGTGCCTACTGTGGATACACAGCTACGGACTATTGGTAAAGCCAGAATCTTATATGAAATGAAGAGGCAAGGTGGGCATTCCCTCAGCTGAAATAAGAATGAAGGCCCTCTGCTCTGGGGCTACCAACTTGCATGAAAAACAAGGAATAGCCCTTGGAGTCCTTGCACAGAATCTTGGATCCTATCAAAGGGCAGTGGCACATTTCTCCAAACAGTTTGATGAAGTGAGTAAGGAATGGCTGGGGTGTTTGAGGGCAGTGGCTGCACTAAAA
This sequence comes from Lagopus muta, assembly GCF_023343835.1. NCBI lineage: Eukaryota > Metazoa > Chordata > Aves > Galliformes > Phasianidae > Lagopus > Lagopus muta. The sequence goes on from NC_064472.1 coordinate 27,797,749, forward strand.
CTCAATACTCAAGAAACAAGTCAAGTTATGCTAGGCCATAGAATAACAGTTTTGATGTCTCATACAGTGTCTACCATACTGGAGATAAAAGGGGGGCATTGGCACTCACCCCAAAGATTCCTGAAATCCCAGGCCATCCTAGTAGAGCAGGATGATGTAGAAATAATTGTAACTAATATTGTCAACCCAGTATCTTTCCTTAGCAGAACTCCTAGAGAACAAGTAATTCATGACTGCTTTGAAACAACTGAAGCTGCATATTCCAGCCAGTCGGACCCGAAGGACAAATCCTTAGAAGATGCAGAAGGCACCTGGTTTACCAATGGTAGCAGTAAGTCAGGATGTGCAGTAGCTGCAACTGACAAGGTAATTGAAACATAACCATTACCTGAGCAGACTTTCCCTCAACAGGCCAAAATAACTGCCTGGACAAGAGCCTTAATTGTATGGACAGATGCTTATTATGTATTTGGGATGCTACACATCATAATTCCATGTGAAAAGAGCAAGGATTGCATACACAAGGAAAACAGCATGATGCAAATCTACCAAAGACTGTGGCTGTTATACATTGTAAAAGGACATCAGGAGGGTAACACTGTACAGGAAACTGGAAATAACATGATGAATGAGGTGTCAGAACAGGTAGTTGAAGGAGGCTTTAATTCCAGACAGTAAACTTAAAATCTCTAAACCTGAAGAACCTGTAAATAAAAAACTCAGAACCTGTAAAATATTCTAGAGAAGATAGGAATCTAATTAATAATTTAGAAGGGAGGGCAACAATGGCAAATTGATTTCTCAGAACTCCCCAAAAAAGGGGGGGAGGTGTTGCTGTATGTTGGTACTGATACCTCTTTACAGTGGCCAGAGGCATTCATTTGTAAAATTAATAAGGCATGTGGAGTAATTGAAGTATTGTTATGGGAGGTTATTTCAAGATGCTGAGGAACTACTTGGTCTGTCAAGGAATGCGTACTGTTAGAAGTTAAACTTATAAGGAAAAGATGAGCTGGTTACTAATTTGCTTTATTTCGGTGTACACAGGGTGGTGTCTGTGACAAGATGATGCTGTGTGATGTTACATTTTGTATTTTTGTTGCCATAGTACTACGTTTTGTGTTATAAGTGGCTCTGACGTAGAAACGCCGGTGCTTCTATGCAACTGTGCGGCCCGGACGATACTGTTAATCCAAGGATGCATTTCCCCACAGAGCATTCTGAGTAGCTACATTCTGCGTAGGTGGAAACGTTGTGCATAAGCAGAGCATCCTCCTCTGCGCAGCCTTCCGCTGCGCAGCCTTTGGGCAGCAGGAGAGCCCCTTCCTTTGGAAGCGCCTCAGCAGGCTCAGGGCCCGTAAGCCACGACGTTACGTCCCCGTGCTACCGGATGCAGTGTAGACGACACTCTAACAGCAGTGGTACTACTCTCTGTTTGTGCTGCTGCGCTACGCTAGGGAATTGTGCTGGGTCTGGCTAGGGCAGAGGTCTTTTCCTCCTGGCAGGCACCTGTCATGCAGGTTTGGGAACTGGGGCGCAAACAGTGCTGATCACACAGCCACGTTAAGTGCTGTGGCAGAGCACTGCTTCCACAGAAACCGAGGACGTTTCTGCTTCTTATGCTCTCCTTCATGCCAGGAGGCTGGAGTTGCACAAGAAGTCGGGGGAGGCTGCGGGGGAACACAGCCCGGGCCCCTGGCCCAAACTGAAGCAAGGGCGTATTCCGCACCGCCTACCGACATGCTCCGCAGTAAAAGCCAACCTGGGAAGGAGGCATGAAGGTGTATTGCGAGCGATGCCGTTTGTCTTGCCAGCAAACTGCCACACGGGATGGGCCCCGTTTTCCTGGAAGCGCCTGAACAGCTATCTGCCTGCCAACGGGAAGCTGGAATTGAATCCCGCATTTTGCTTTGCTCCTTCTTGCGGCCTTGCCTTTGCCTAGGAAACTGCCTTCAGCCTCTCCCGTGAGTCCTCGCACTTTCACCTTGCCGGTACTGTCCGCGGTGTCGGCCGGGGAGGGAGAGCAAACAACTTTATGCTCTTTAGCCGGGCATCGAGGGTTATACCCCAACAGCGATAAGTAACCCACGGACACTTCTCTGCAGACAGAAGGTAAAGGTACGGATATGCCTTAGAAAGCACACTTCTGCCTGAAACACAAAGGCCACTTGCCAATCACAGCCTTTGGGCCCGCCAGCCCTGTTCTTCGGTACCTCTCAGGCCGCAGGAGCTGCAGCGGGATTCAGCCCCGCATTTCCAATCAAATGTGTGGCTTGAAGCCAGAGGGGACAGGATTAGCCTGACACACACCCCTCCCGAAGAACGTGGGGCCTTGTCCTTCCTTTGCTATGCAGACAAGAGATGGCTCTTGGGCATCAGCGAGCCCTGGAGCGCACAAACACAGTCACAAGGTGCAGGTCTACGGCTCTCTCATCTTCCCTGCTAACAACAGCAGCTGTCTGGCTTGCCCTCCCAAAACGGGGACAGAACGGCTCCCCAGAACTCTCAGAGAGGCCCCCTCCCTATCCGTGAATCTGCAGTTTCAAGCCCTCCTGACTACGCCCCGTGCGCAACAGAACACCTCTTACCACTCGGGCAGCCAGGCACGGAACGCTCTGGCGTGTAAAGCTGCTGCTCCTGCTCCACAGACCTCCGTCTCCGGCCCGCCGCTCTTCCTGGTCAGCAGCTGGCAGCGCTGTGCCGACTGCGTGCCGGGCTGGGAAAAAGCCTCCGGTGAAGGGCGGAACCCAACGTCAATCGGCCCGCCCGGGGGTAGGAGGGCCCAGCACAGGAAATCCCTCCCCCATGCCCACATAGGGGGGCGCCATTTTGTATCCGTCTGCCTTCCACGGAGAGGAGCCGCCATTTGGGGACACTCTGTAACCCACGTGTTCCCGCGCCCTCTGAGATTGCCTGAGTCAAGTTTTTGTAATGTCGCGGTCTTCTCAGGTCTGCCCCTGAATGGCTGCCCGCTTCCTTCAGGTACGTCAGGGAGGGCTCTGACGTAGAAACGCCGGTGCTTCTATGCAACTGTGCGGCCCGGACGATACTGTTAATCCAAGGATGCATTTCCCCACAGAGCATTCTGAGTAGCTACATTCTGCGTAGGTGGAAACGCTGTGCATAAGCAGAGCATCCTCCTCTGCGCAGCCTTCCGCTGCGCAGCCTTTGGGCAGCAGGAGAGCCCCTTCCTTTGGAAGCGCCTCAGCAGGCTCAGGGCCCGTAAGCCACGACGTTACGTCCCCGTGCTACCGGATGCAGTGTAGACGACACTCTAACAGCAGTGGTACTACTCTCTGTTTGTGCTGCTGCGCTACGCTAGGGAATTGTGCTGGGTCTGGCTAGGGCAGAGGTCTTTTCCTCCTGGCAGGCACCTGTCATGCAGGTTTGGGAACTGGGGCGCAAACAGTGCTGATCACACAGCCACGTTAAGTGCTGTGGCAGAGCACTGCTTCCACAGAAACCGAGGACGTTTCTGCTTCTTATGCTCTCCTTCATGCCAGGAGGCTGGAGTTGCACAAGAAGTCGGGGGAGGCTGCGGGGGAACACAGCCCGGGCCCCTGGCCCAAACTGAAGCAAGGGCGTATTCCGCACCGCCTACCGACATGCTCCGCAGTAAAAGCCAACCTGGGAAGGAGGCATGAAGGTGTATTGCGAGCGATGCCGTTTGTCTTGCCAGCAAACTGCCACACGTGATGGGCCCCGTTTTCCTGGAAGCGCCTGAACAGCTATCTGCCTGCCAACGGGAAGCTGGAATTGAATCCCGCATTTTGCTTTGCTCCTTCTTGCGGCCTTGCCTTTGCCTAGGAAACTGCCTTCAGCCTCTCCCGTGAGTCCTCGCACTTTCACCTTGCCGGTACTGTCCGCGGTGTCGGCCGGGGAGGGAGAGCAAACAACTTTATGCTCTTTAGCCGGGCATCGAGGGTTATACCCCAACAGCGATAAGTAACCCACGGACACTTCTCTGCAGACAGAAGGTAAAGGTACGGATATGCCTTAGAAAGCACACTTCTGCCTGAAACACAAAGGCCACTTGCCAATCACAGCCTTTGGGCCCGCCAGCCCTGTTCTTCGGTACCTCTCAGGCCGCAGGAGCTGCAGCGGGATTCAGCCCCGCATTTCCAATCAAATGTGTGGCTTGAAGCCAGAGGGGACAGGATTAGCCTGACACACACCCCTCCCGAAGAACGTGGGGCCTTGTCCTTCCTTTGCTATGCAGACAAGAGATGGCTCTTGGGCATCAGCGAGCCCTGGAGCGCACAAACACAGTCACAAGGTGCAGGTCTACGGCTCTCTCATCTTCCCTGCTAACAACAGCAGCTGTCTGGCTTGCCCTCCCAAAACGGGGACAGAACGGCTCCCCAGAACTCTCAGAGAGGCCCCCTCCCTATCCGTGAATCTGCAGTTTCAAGCCCTCCTGACTACGCCCCGTGCGCAACAGAACACCTCTTACCACTCGGGCAGCCAGGCACGGAACGCTCTGGCGTGTAAAGCTGCTGCTCCTGCTCCACAGACCTCCGTCTCCGGCCCGCCGCTCTTCCTGGTCAGCAGCTGGCAGCGCTGTGCCGACTGCGTGCCGGGCTGGGAAAAAGCCTCCGGTGAAGGGCGGAACCCAACGTCAATCGGCCCGCCCGGGGGTAGGAGGGCCCAGCACAGGAAATCCCTCCCCCATGCCCACATAGGGGGGCGCCATTTTGTATCCGTCTGCCTTCCACGGAGAGGAGCCGCCATTTGGGGACACTCTGTAACCCACGTGTTCCCGCGCCCTCTGAGATTGCCTGAGTCAAGTTTTTGTAATGTCGCGGTCTTCTCAGGTCTGCCCCTGAATGGCTGCCCGCTTCCTTCAGGTACGTCAGGGAGGGCTCTGACGTAGAAACGCCGGTGCTTCTATGCAACTGTGCGGCCCGGACGATACTGTTAATCCAAGGATGCATTTCCCCACAGAGCATTCTGAGTAGCTACATTCTGCGTAGGTGGAAACGCTGTGCATAAGCAGAGCATCCTCCTCTGCGCAGCCTTCCGCTGCGCAGCCTTTGGGCAGCAGGAGAGCCCCTTCCTTTGGAAGCGCCTCAGCAGGCTCAGGGCCCGTAAGCCACGACGTTACGTCCCCGTGCTACCGGATGCAGTGTAGACGACACTCTAACAGCAGTGGTACTACTCTCTGTTTGTGCTGCTGCGCTACGCTAGGGAATTGTGCTGGGTCTGGCTAGGGCAGAGGTCTTTTCCTCCTGGCAGGCACCTGTCATGCAGGTTTGGGAACTGGGGCGCAAACAGTGCTGATCACACAGCCACGTTAAGTGCTGTGGCAGAGCACTGCTTCCACAGAAACCGAGGACGTTTCTGCTTCTTATGCTCTCCTTCATGCCAGGAGGCTGGAGTTGCACAAGAAGTCGGGGGAGGCTGCGGGGGAACACAGCCCGGGCCCCTGGCCCAAACTGAAGCAAGGGCGTATTCCGCACCGCCTACCGACATGCTCCGCAGTAAAAGCCAACCTGGGAAGGAGGCATGAAGGTGTATTGCGAGCGATGCCGTTTGTCTTGCCAGCAAACTGCCACACGTGATGGGCCCCGTTTTCCTGGAAGCGCCTGAACAGCTATCTGCCTGCCAACGGGAAGCTGGAATTGAATCCCGCATTTTGCTTTGCTCCTTCTTGCGGCCTTGCCTTTGCCTAGGAAACTGCCTTCAGCCTCTCCCGTGAGTCCTCGCACTTTCACCTTGCCGGTACTGTCCGCGGTGTCGGCCGGGGAGGGAGAGCAAACAACTTTATGCTCTTTAGCCGGGCATCGAGGGTTATACCCCAACAGCGATAAGTAACCCACGGACACTTCTCTGCAGACAGAAGGTAAAGGTACGGATATGCCTTAGAAAGCACACTTCTGCCTGAAACACAAAGGCCACTTGCCAATCACAGCCTTTGGGCCCGCCAGCCCTGTTCTTCGGTACCTCTCAGGCCGCAGGAGCTGCAGCGGGATTCAGCCCCGCATTTCCAATCAAATGTGTGGCTTGAAGCCAGAGGGGACAGGATTAGCCTGACACTCACCCCTCCCGAAGAACGTGGGGCCTTGTCCTTCCTTTGCTATGCAGACAAGAGATGGCTCTTGGGCATCAGCGAGCCCTGGAGCGCACAAACACAGTCACAAGGTGCAGGTCTACGGCTCTCTCATCTTCCCTGCTAACAACAGCAGCTGTCTGGCTTGCCCTCCCAAAACGGGGACAGAACGGCTCCCCAGAACTCTCAGAGAGGCCCCCTCCCTATCCGTGAATCTGCAGTTTCAAGCCCTCCTGACTACGCCCCGTGCGCAACAGAACACCTCTTACCACTCGGGCAGCCAGGCACGGAACGCTCTGGCGTGTAAAGCTGCTGCTCCTGCTCCACAGACCTCCGTCTCCGGCCCGCCGCTCTTCCTGGTCAGCAGCTGGCAGCGCTGTGCCGACTGCGTGCCGGGCTGGGAAAAAGCCTCCGGTGAAGGGCGGAACCCAACGTCAATCGGCCCGCCCGGGGGTAGGAGGGCCCAGCACAGGAAATCCCTCCCCCATGCCCACATAGGGGGGCGCCATTTTGTATCCGTCTGCCTTCCACGGAGAGGAGCCGCCATTTGGGGACACTCTGTAACCCACGTGTTCCCGCGCCCTCTGAGATTGCCTGAGTCAAGTTTTTGTAATGTCGCGGTCTTCTCAGGTCTGCCCCTGAATGGCTGCCCGCTTCCTTCAGGTACGTCAGGGAGGGCTCTGACGTAGAAACGCCGGTGCTTCTATGCAACTGTGCGGCCCGGACGATACTGTTAATCCAAGGATGCATTTCCCCACAGAGCATTCTGAGTAGCTACATTCTGCGTAGGTGGAAACGCTGTGCATAAGCAGAGCATCCTCCTCTGCGCAGCCTTCCGCTGCGCAGCCTTTGGGCAGCAGGAGAGCCCCTTCCTTTGGAAGCGCCTCAGCAGGCTCAGGGCCTGTAAGCCACGACGTTACGTCCCCGTGCTACCGGATGCAGTGTAGACGACACTCTAACAGCAGTGGTACTACTCTCTGTTTGTGCTGCTGCGCTACGCTAGGGAATTGTGCTGGGTCTGGCTAGGGCAGAGGTCTTTTCCTCCTGGCAGGCACCTGTCATGCAGGTTTGGGAACTGGGGCGCAAACAGTGCTGATCACACAGCCACGTTAAGTGCTGTGGCAGAGCACTGCTTCCACAGAAACCGAGGACGTTTCTGCTTCTTATGCTCTCCTTCATGCCAGGAGGCTGGAGTTGCACAAGAAGTCGGGGGAGGCTGCGGGGGAACACAGCCCGGGCCCCTGGCCCAAACTGAAGCAAGGGCGTATTCCGCACCGCCTACCGACATGCTCCGCAGTAAAAGCCAACCTGGGAAGGAGGCATGAAGGTGTATTGCGAGCGATGCCGTTTGTCTTGCCAGCAAACTGCCACACGTGATGGGCCCCGTTTTCCTGGAAGCGCCTGAACAGCTATCTGCCTGCCAACGGGAAGCTGGAATTCAATCCCGCATTTTGCTTTGCTCCTTCTTGCGGCCTTGCCTTTGCCTAGGAAACTGCCTTCAGCCTCTCCCGTGAGTCCTCGCACTTTCACCTTGCCGGTACTGTCCGCGGTGTCGGCCGGGGAGGGAGAGCAAACAACTTTATGCTCTTTAGCCGGGCATCGAGGGTTATACCCCAACAGCGATAAGTAACCCACGGACACTTCTCTGCAGACAGAAGGTAAAGGTACGGATATGCCTTAGAAAGCACACTTCTGCCTGAAACACAAAGGCCACTTGCCAATCACAGCCTTTGGGCCCGCCAGCCCTGTTCTTCGGTACCTCTCAGGCCGCAGGAGCTGCAGCGGGATTCAGCCCCGCATTTCCAATCAAATGTGTGGCTTGAAGCCAGAGGGGACAGGATTAGCCTGACACTCACCCCTCCCGAAGAACGTGGGGCCTTGTCCTTCCTTTGCTATGCAGACAAGAGATGGCTCTTGGGCATCAGCGAGCCCTGGAGCGCACAAACACAGTCACAAGGTGCAGGTCTACGGCTCTCTCATCTTCCCTGCTAACAACAGCAGCTGTCTGGCTTGCCCTCCCAAAACGGGGACAGAACGGCTCCCCAGAACTCTCAGAGAGGCCCCCTCCCTATCCGTGAATCTGCAGTTTCAAGCCCTCCTGACTACGCCCCGTGCGCAACAGAACACCTCTTACCACTCGGGCAGCCAGGCACGGAACGCTCTGGCGTGTAAAGCTGCTGCTCCTGCTCCACAGACCTCCGTCTCCGGCCCGCCGCTCTTCCTGGTCAGCAGCTGGCAGCGCTGTGCCGACTGCGTGCCGGGCTGGGAAAAAGCCTCCGGTGAAGGGCGGAACCCAACGTCAATCGGCCCGCCCGGGGGTAGGAGGGCCCAGCACAGGAAATCCCTCCCCCATGCCCACATAGGGGGGCGCCATTTTGTATCCGTCTGCCTTCCACGGAGAGGAGCCGCCATTTGGGGACACTCTGTAACCCACGTGTTCCCGCGCCCTCTGAGATTGCCTGAGTCAAGTTTTTGTAATGTCGCGGTCTTCTCAGGTCTGCCCCTGAATGGCTGCCCGCTTCCTTCAGGTACGTCAGGGAGGGCTCTGACGTAGAAACGCCGGTGCTTCTATGCAACTGTGCGGCCCGGACGATACTGTTAATCCAAGGATGCATTTCCCCACAGAGCATTCTGAGTAGCTACATTCTGCGTAGGTGGAAACGCTGTGCATAAGCAGAGCATCCTCCTCTGCGCAGCCTTCCGCTGCGCAGCCTTTGGGCAGCAGGAGAGCCCCTTCCTTTGGAAGCGCCTCAGCAGGCTCAGGGCCCGTAAGCCACGACGTTACGTCCCCGTGCTACCGGATGCAGTGTAGACGACACTCTAACAGCAGTGGTACTACTCTCTGTTTGTGCTGCTGCGCTACGCTAGGGAATTGTGCTGGGTCTGGCTAGGGCAGAGGTCTTTTCCTCCTGGCAGGCACCTGTCATGCAGGTTTGGGAACTGGGGCGCAAACAGTGCTGATCACACAGCCACGTTAAGTGCTGTGGCAGAGCACTGCTTCCACAGAAACCGAGGACGTTTCTGCTTCTTATGCTCTCCTTCATGCCAGGAGGCTGGAGTTGCACAAGAAGTCGGGGGAGGCTGCGGGGGAACACAGCCCGGGCCCCTGGCCCAAACTGAAGCAAGGGCGTATTCCGCAACGCCTACCGACATGCTCCGCAGTAAAAGCCAACCTGGGAAGGAGGCATGAAGGTGTATTGCGAGCGATGCCGTTTGTCTTGCCAGCAAACTGCCACACGTGATGGGCCCCGTTTTCCTGGAAGCGCCTGAACAGCTATCTGCCTGCCAACGGGAAGCTGGAATTCAATCCCGCATTTTGCTTTGCTCCTTCTTGCGGCCTTGCCTTTGCCTAGGAAACTGCCTTCAGCCTCTCCCGTGAGTCCTCGCACTTTCACCTTGCCGGTACTGTCCGCGGTGTCGGCCGGGGAGGGAGAGCAAACAACTTTATGCTCTTTAGCCGGGCATCGAGGGTTATACCCCAACAGCGATAAGTAACCCACGGACACTTCTCTGCAGACAGAAGGTAAAGGTACGGATATGCCTTAGAAAGCACACTTCTGCCTGAAACACAAAGGCCACTTGCCAATCACAGCCTTTGGGCCCGCCAGCCCTGTTCTTCGGTACCTCTCAGGCCGCAGGAGCTGCAGCGGGATTCAGCCCCGCATTTCCAATCAAATGTGTGGCTTGAAGCCAGAGGGGACAGGATTAGCCTGACACACACCCCTCCCGAAGAACGTGGGGCCTTGTCCTTCCTTTGCTATGCAGACAAGAGATGGCTCTTGGGCATCAGCGAGCCCTGGAGCGCACAAACACAGTCACAAGGTGCAGGTCTACGGCTCTCTCATCTTCCCTGCTAACAACAGCAGCTGTCTGGCTTGCCCTCCCAAAACGGGGACAGAACGGCTCCCCAGAACTCTCAGAGAGGCCCCCTCCCTATCCGTGAATCTGCAGTTTCAAGCCCTCCTGACTACGCCCCGTGCGCAACAGAACACCTCTTACCACTCGGGCAGCCAGGCACGGAACGCTCTGGCGTGTAAAGCTGCTGCTCCTGCTCCACAGACCTCCGTCTCCGGCCCGCCGCTCTTCCTGGTCAGCAGCTGGCAGCGCTGTGCCGACTGCGTGCCGGGCTGGGAAAAAGCCTCCGGTGAAGGGCGGAACCCAACGTCAATCGGCCCGCCCGGGGGTAGGAGGGCCCAGCACAGGAAATCCCTCCCCCATGCCCACATAGGGGGGCGCCATTTTGTATCCGTCTGCCTTCCACGGAGAGGAGCCGCCATTTGGGGACACTCTGTAACCCACGTGTTCCCGCGCCCTCTGAGATTGCCTGAGTCAAGTTTTTGTAATGTCGCGGTCTTCTCAGGTCTGCCCCTGAATGGCTGCCCGCTTCCTTCAGGTACGTCAGGGAGGGCTCTGACGTAGAAACGCCGGTGCTTCTATGCAACTGTGCGGCCCGGACGATACTGTTAATCCAAGGATGCATTTCCCCACAGAGCATTCTGAGTAGCTACATTCTGCGTAGGTGGAAACGCTGTGCATAAGCAGAGCATCCTCCTCTGCGCAGCCTTCCGCTGCGCAGCCTTTGGGCAGCAGGAGAGCCCCTTCCTTTGGAAGCGCCTCAGCAGGCTCAGGGCCCGTAAGCCACGACGTTACGTCCCCGTGCTACCGGATGCAGTGTAGACGACACTCTAACAGCAGTGGTACTACTCTCTGTTTGTGCTGCTGCGCTACGCTAGGGAATTGTGCTGGGTCTGGCTAGGGCAGAGGTCTTTTCCTCCTGGCAGGCACCTGTCATGCAGGTTTGGGAACTGGGGCGCAAACAGTGCTGATCACACAGCCACGTTAAGTGCTGTGGCAGAGCACTGCTTCCACAGAAACCGAGGACGTTTCTGCTTCTTATGCTCTCCTTCATGCCAGGAGGCTGGAGTTGCACAAGAAGTCGGGGGAGGCTGCGGGGGAACACAGCCCGGGCCCCTGGCCCAAACTGAAGCAAGGGCGTATTCCGCACCGCCTACCGACATGCTCCGCAGTAAAAGCCAACCTGGGAAGGAGGCATGAAGGTGTATTGCGAGCGATGCCGTTTGTCTTGCCAGCAAACTGCCACACGTGATGGGCCCCGTTTTCCTGGAAGCGCCTGAACAGCTATCTGCCTGCCAACGGGAAGCTGGAATTGAATCCCGCATTTTGCTTTGCTCCTTCTTGCGGCCTTGCCTTTGCCTAGGAAACTGCCTTCAGCCTCTCCCGTGAGTCCTCGCACTTTCACCTTGCCGGTACTGTCCGCGGTGTCGGCCGGGGAGGGAGAGCAAACAACTTTATGCTCTTTAGCCGGGCATCGAGGGTTATACCCCAACAGCGATAAGTAACCCACGGACACTTCTCTGCAGACAGAAGGTAAAGGTACGGATATGCCTTAGAAAGCACACTTCTGCCTGAAACACAAAGGCCACTTGCCAATCACAGCCTTTGGGCCTGCCAGCCCTGTTCTTCGGTACCTCTCAGGCCGCAGGAGCTGCAGCGGGATTCAGCCCCGCATTTCCAATCAAATGTGTGGCTTGAAGCCAGAGGGGACAGGATTAGCCTGACACTCACCCCTCCCGAAGAACGTGGGGCCTTGTCCTTCCTTTGCTATGCAGACAAGAGATGGCTCTTGGGCATCAGCGTGCCCTGGAGCGCACAAACACAGTCACAAGGTGCAGGTCTACGGCTCTCTCATCTTCCCTGCTAACAACAGCAGCTGTCTGGCTTGCCCTCCCAAAACGGGGACAGAACGGCTCCCCAGAACTCTCAGAGAGGCCCCCTCCCTATCCGTGAATCTGCAGTTTCAAGCCCTCCTGACTACGCCCCGTGCGCAACAGAACACCTCTTACCACTCGGGCAGCCAGGCACGGAACGCTCTGGCGTGTAAAGCTGCTGCTCCTGCTCCACAGACCTCCGTCTCCGGCCCGCCGCTCTTCCTGGTCAGCAGCTGGCAGCGCTGTGCCGACTGCGTGCCGGGCTGGGAAAAAGCCTCCGGTGAAGGGCGGAACCCAACGTCAATCGGCCCGCCCGGGGGTAGGAGGGCCCAGCACAGGAAATCCCTCCCCCATGCCCACATAGGGGGGCGCCATTTTGTATCCGTCTGCCTTCCACGGAGAGGAGCCGCCATCTGGGGACACTCTGTAACCCACGTGTTCCCGCGCCCTCTGAGATTGCCTGAGTCAAGTTTTTGTAATGTCGCGGTCTTCTCAGGTCTGCCCCTGAATGGCTGCCCGCTTCCTTCAGGTACGTCAGGGAGGGCTCTGACGTAGAAACGCCGGTGCTTCTATGCAACTGTGCGGCCCGGACGATACTGTTAATCCAAGGATGCATTTCCCCACAGAGCATTCTGAGTAGCTACATTCTGCGTAGGTGGAAACGCTGTGCATAAGCAGAGCATCCTCCTCTGCGCAGCCTTCCGCTGCGCAGCCTTTGGGCAGCAGGAGAGCCCCTTCCTTTGGAAGCGCCTCAGCAGGCTCAGGGCCCGTAAGCCACGACGTTACGTCCCCGTGCTACCGGATGCAGTGTAGACGACACTCTAACAGCAGTGGTACTACTCTCTGTTTGTGCTGCTGCGCTACGCTAGGGAATTGTGCTGGGTCTGGCTAGGGCAGAGGTCTTTTCCTCCTGGCAGGCACCTGTCATGCAGGTTTGGGAACTGGGGCGCAAACAGTGCTGATCACACAGCCACGTTAAGTGCTGTGGCAGAGCACTGCTTCCACAGAAACCGAGGACGTTTCTGCTTCTTATGCTCTCCTTCATGCCAGGAGGCTGGAGTTGCACAAGAAGTCGGGGGAGGCTGCGGGGGAACACAGCCCGGGCCCCTGGCCCAAACTGAAGCAAGGGCGTATTCCGCACCGCCTACCGACATGCTCCGCAGTAAAAGCCAACCTGGGAAGGAGGCATGAAGGTGTATTGCGAGCGATGCCGTTTGTCTTGCCAGCAAACTGCCACACGTGATGGGCCCCGTTTTCCTGGAAGCGCCTGAACAGCTATCTGCCTGCCAACGGGAAGCTGGAATTCAATCCCGCATTTTGCTTTGCTCCTTCTTGCGGCCTTGCCTTTGCCTAGGAAACTGCCTTCAGCCTCTCCCGTGAGTCCTCGCACTTTCACCTTGCCGGTACTGTCCGCGGTGTCGGCCGGGGAGGGAGAGCAAACAACTTTATGCTCTTTAGCCGGGCATCGAGGGTTATACCCCAACAGCGATAAGTAACCCACGGACACTTCTCTGCAGACAGAAGGTAAAGGTACGGATATGCCTTAGAAAGCACACTTCTGCCTGAAACACAAAGGCCACTTGCCAATCACAGCCTTTGGGCCCGCCAGCCCTGTTCTTCGGTACCTCTCAGGCCGCAGGAGCTGCAGCGGGATTCAGCCCCGCATTTCCAATCAAATGTGTGGCTTGAAGCCAGAGGGGACAGGATTAGCCTGACACACACCCCTCCCGAAGAACGTGGGGCCTTGTCCTTCCTTTGCTATGCAGACAAGAGATGGCTCTTGGGCATCAGCGAGCCCTGGAGCGCACAAACACAGTCACAAGGTGCAGGTCTACGGCTCTCTCATCTTCCCTGCTAACAACAGCAGCTGTCTGGCTTGCCCTCCCAAAACGGGGACAGAACGGCTCCCCAGAACTCTCAGAGAGGCCCCCTCCCTATCCGTGAATCTGCAGTTTCAAGCCCTCCTGACTACGCCCCGTGCGCAACAGAACACCTCTTACCACTCGGGCAGCCAGGCACGGAACGCTCTGGCGTGTAAAGCTGCTGCTCCTGCTCCACAGACCTCCGTCTCCGGCCCGCCGCTCTTCCTGGTCAGCAGCTGGCAGCGCTGTGCCAACTGCGTGCCGGGCTGGGAAAAAGCCTCCGGTGAAGGGCGGAACCCAACGTCAATCGGCCCGCCCGGGGGTAGGAGGGCCCAGCACAGGAAATCCCTCCCCCATGCCCACATAGGGGGGCGCCATTTTGTATCCGTCTGCCTTCCACGGAGAGGAGCCGCCATCTGGGGACACTCTGTAACCCACGTGTTCCCGCGCCCTCTGAGATTGCCTGAGTCAAGTTTTTGTAATGTCGCGGTCTTCTCAGGTCTGCCCCTGAATGGCTGCCCGCTTCCTTCAGGTACGTCAGGGAGGGCTCTGACGTAGAAACGCCGGTGCTTCTATGCAACTGTGCGGCCCGGACGATACTGTTAATCCAAGGATGCATTTCCCCACAGAGCATTCTGAGTAGCTACATTCTGCGTAGGTGGAAACGCTGTGCATAAGCAGAGCATCCTCCTCTGCGCAGCCTTCCGCTGCGCAGCCTTTGGGCAGCAGGAGAGCCCCTTCCTTTGGAAGCGCCTCAGCAGGCTCAGGGCCCGTAAGCCACGACGTTACGTCCCCGTGCTACCGGATGCAGTGTAGACGACACTCTAACAGCAGTGGTACTACTCTCTGTTTGTGCTGCTGCGCTACGCTAGGGAATTGTGCTGGGTCTGGCTAGGGCAGAGGTCTTTTCCTCCTGGCAGGCACCTGTCATGCAGGTTTGGGAACTGGGGCGCAAACAGTGCTGATCACACAGCCACGTTAAGTGCTGTGGCAGAGCACTGCTTCCACAGAAACCGAGGACGTTTCTGCTTCTTATGCTCTCCTTCATGCCAGGAGGCTGGAGTTGCACAAGAAGTCGGGGGAGGCTGCGGGGGAACACAGCCCGGGCCCCTGGCCCAAACTGAAGCAAGGGCGTATTCCGCACCGCCTACCGACATGCTCCGCAGTAAAAGCCAACCTGGGAAGGAGGCATGAAGGTGTATTGCGAGCGATGCCGTTTGTCTTGCCAGCAAACTGCCACACGTGATGGGCCCCGTTTTCCTGGAAGCGCCTGAACAGCTATCTGCCTGCCAACGGGAAGCTGGAATTCAATCCCGCATTTTGCTTTGCTCCTTCTTGCGGCCTTGCCTTTGCCTAGGAAACTGCCTTCAGCCTCTCCCGTGAGTCCTCGCACTTTCACCTTGCCGGTACTGTCCGCGGTGTCGGCCGGGGAGGGAGAGCAAACAACTTTATGCTCTTTAGCCGGGCATCGAGGGTTATACCCCAACAGCGATAAGTAACCCACGGACACTTCTCTGCAGACAGAAGGTAAAGGTACGGATATGCCTTAGAAAGCACACTTCTGCCTGAAACACAAAGGCCACTTGCCAATCACAGCCTTTGGGCCCGCCAGCCCTGTTCTTCGGTACCTCTCAGGCCGCAGGAGCTGCAGCGGGATTCAGCCCCGCATTTCCAATCAAATGTGTGGCTTGAAGCCAGAGGGGACAGGATTAGCCTGACACACACCCCTCCCGAAGAACGTGGGGCCTTGTCCTTCCTTTGCTATGCAGACAAGAGATGGCTCTTGGGCATCAGCGAGCCCTGGAGCGCACAAACACAGTCACAAGGTGCAGGTCTACGGCTCTCTCATCTTCCCTGCTAACAACAGCAGCTGTCTGGCTTGCCCTCCCAAAACGGGGACAGAACGGCTCCCCAGAACTCTCAGAGAGGCCCCCTCCCTATCCGTGAATCTGCAGTTTCAAGCCCTCCTGACTACGCCCCGTGCGCAACAGAACACCTCTTACCACTCGGGCAGCCAGGCACGGAACGCTCTGGCGTGTAAAGCTGCTGCTCCTGCTCCACAGACCTCCGTCTCCGGCCCGCCGCTCTTCCTGGTCAGCAGCTGGCAGCGCTGTGCCGACTGCGTGCCGGGCTGGGAAAAAGCCTCCGGTGAAGGGCGGAACCCAACGTCAATCGGCCCGCCCGGGGGTAGGAGGGCCCAGCACAGGAAATCCCTCCCCCATGCCCACATAGGGGGGCGCCATTTTGTATCCGTCTGCCTTCCACGGAGAGGAGCCGCCATTTGGGGACACTCTGTAACCCACGTGTTCCCGCGCCCTCTGAGATTGCCTGAGTCAAGTTTTTGTAATGTCGCGGTCTTCTCAGGTCTGCCCCTGAATGGCTGCCCGCTTCCTTCAGGTACGTCAGGGAGGGCTCTGACGTAGAAACGCCGGTGCTTCTATGCAACTGTGCGGCCCGGACGATACTGTTAATCCAAGGATGCATTTCCCCACAGAGCATTCTGAGTAGCTACATTCTGCGTAGGTGGAAACGCTGTGCATAAGCAGAGCATCCTCCTCTGCGCAGCCTTCCGCTGCGCAGCCTTTGGGCAGCAGGAGAGCCCCTTCCTTTGGAAGCGCCTCAGCAGGCTCAGGGCCCGTAAGCCACGACGTTACGTCCCCGTGCTACCGGATGCAGTGTAGACGACACTCTAACAGCAGTGGTACTACTCTCTGTTTGTGCTGCTGCGCTACGCTAGGGAATTGTGCTGGGTCTGGCTAGGGCAGAGGTCTTTTCCTCCTGGCAGGCACCTGTCATGCAGGTTTGGGAACTGGGGCGCAAACAGTGCTGATCACACAGCCACGTTAAGTGCTGTGGCAGAGCACTGCTTCCACAGAAACCGAGGACGTTTCTGCTTCTTATGCTCTCCTTCATGCCAGGAGGCTGGAGTTGCACAAGAAGTCGGGGGAGGCTGCGGGGGAACACAGCCCGGGCCCCTGGCCCAAACTGAAGCAAGGGCGTATTCCGCACCGCCTACCGACATGCTCCGCAGTAAAAGCCAACCTGGGAAGGAGGCATGAAGGTGTATTGCGAGCGATGCCGTTTGTCTTGCCAGCAAACTGCCACACGTGATGGGCCCCGTTTTCCTGGAAGCGCCTGAACAGCTATCTGCCTGCCAACGGGAAGCTGGAATTGAATCCCGCATTTTGCTTTGCTCCTTCTTGCGGCCTTGCCTTTGCCTAGGAAACTGCCTTCAGCCTCTCCCGTGAGTCCTCGCACTTTCACCTTGCCGGTACTGTCCGCGGTGTCGGCCGGGGAGGGAGAGCAAACAACTTTATGCTCTTTAGCCGGGCATCGAGGGTTATACCCCAACAGCGATAAGTAACCCACGGACACTTCTCTGCAGACAGAAGGTAAAGGTACGGATATGCCTTAGAAAGCACACTTCTGCCTGAAACACAAAGGCCACTTGCCAATCACAGCCTTTGGGCCCGCCAGCCCTGTTCTTCGGTACCTCTCAGGCCGCAGGAGCTGCAGCGGGATTCAGCCCCGCATTTCCAATCAAATGTGTGGCTTGAAGCCAGAGGGGACAGGATTAGCCTGACACTCACCCCTCCCGAAGAACGTGGGGCCTTGTCCTTCCTTTGCTATGCAGACAAGAGATGGCTCTTGGGCATCAGCGAGCCCTGGAGCGCACAAACACAGTCACAAGGTGCAGGTCTACGGCTCTCTCATCTTCCCTGCTAACAACAGCAGCTGTCTGGCTTGCCCTCCCAAAACGGGGACAGAACGGCTCCCCAGAACTCTCAGAGAGGCCCCCTCCCTATCCGTGAATCTGCAGTTTCAAGCCCTCCTGACTACGCCCCGTGCGCAACAGAACACCTCTTACCACTCGGGCAGCCAGGCACGGAACGCTCTGGCGTGTAAAGCTGCTGCTCCTGCTCCACAGACCTCCGTCTCCGGCCCGCCGCTCTTCCTGGTCAGCAGCTGGCAGCGCTGTGCCGACTGCGTGCCGGGCTGGGAAAAAGCCTCCGGTGAAGGGCGGAACCCAACGTCAATCGGCCCGCCCGGGGGTAGGAGGGCCCAGCACAGGAAATCCCTCCCCCATGCCCACATAGGGGGGCGCCATTTTGTATCCGTCTGCCTTCCACGGAGAGGAGCCGCCATTTGGGGACACTCTGTAACCCACGTGTTCCCGCGCCCTCTGAGATTGCCTGAGTCAAGTTTTTGTAATGTCGCGGTCTTCTCAGGTCTGCCCCTGAATGGCTGCCCGCTTCCTTCAGGTACGTCAGGGAGGGCTCTGACGTAGAAACGCCGGTGCTTCTATGCAACTGTGCGGCCCGGACGATACTGTTAATCCAAGGATGCATTTCCCCACAGAGCATTCTGAGTAGCTACATTCTGCGTAGGTGGAAACGCTGTGCATAAGCAGAGCATCCTCCTCTGCGCAGCCTTCCGCTGCGCAGCCTTTGGGCAGCAGGAGAGCCCCTTCCTTTGGAAGCGCCTCAGCAGGCTCAGGGCCCGTAAGCCACGACGTTACGTCCCCGTGCTACCGGATGCAGTGTAGACGACACTCTAACAGCAGTGGTACTACTCTCTGTTTGTGCTGCTGCGCTACGCTAGGGAATTGTGCTGGGTCTGGCTAGGGCAGAGGTCTTTTCCTCCTGGCAGGCACCTGTCATGCAGGTTTGGGAACTGGGGCGCAAACAGTGCTGATCACACAGCCACGTTAAGTGCTGTGGCAGAGCACTGCTTCCACAGAAACCGAGGACGTTTCTGCTTCTTATGCTCTCCTTCATGCCAGGAGGCTGGAGTTGCACAAGAAGTCGGGGGAGGCTGCGGGGGAACACAGCCCGGGCCCCTGGCCCAAACTGAAGCAAGGGCGTATTCCGCACCGCCTACCGACATGCTCCGCAGTAAAAGCCAACCTGGGAAGGAGGCATGAAGGTGTATTGCGAGCGATGCCGTTTGTCTTGCCAGCAAACTGCCACACGTGATGGGCCCCGTTTTCCTGGAAGCGCCTGAACAGCTATCTGCCTGCCAACGGGAAGCTGGAATTGAATCCCGCATTTTGCTTTGCTCCTTCTTGCGGCCTTGCCTTTGCCTAGGAAACTGCCTTCAGCCTCTCCCGTGAGTCCTCGCACTTTCACCTTGCCGGTACTGTCCGCGGTGTCGGCCGGGGAGGGAGAGCAAACAACTTTATGCTCTTTAGCCGGGCATCGAGGGTTATACCCCAACAGTGATAAGTAACCCACGGACACTTCTCTGCAGACAGAAGGTAAAGGTACGGATATGCCTTAGAAAGCACACTTCTGCCTGAAACACAAAGGCCACTTGCCAATCACAGCCTTTGGGCCCGCCAGCCCTGTTCTTCGGTACCTCTCAGGCCGCAGGAGCTGCAGCGGGATTCAGCCCCGCATTTCCAATCAAATGTGTGGCTTGAAGCCAGAGGGGACAGGATTAGCCTGACACACACCCCTCCCGAAGAACGTGGGGCCTTGTCCTTCCTTTGCTATGCAGACAAGAGATGGCTCTTGGGCATCAGCGAGCCCTGGAGCGCACAAACACAGTCACAAGGTGCAGGTCTACGGCTCTCTCATCTTCCCTGCTAACAACAGCAGCTGTCTGGCTTGCCCTCCCAAAACGGGGACAGAACGGCTCCCCAGAACTCTCAGAGAGGCCCCCTCCCTATCCGTGAATCTGCAGTTTCAAGCCCTCCTGACTACGCCCCGTGCGCAACAGAACACCTCTTACCACTCGGGCAGCCAGGCACGGAACGCTCTGGCGTGTAAAGCTGCTGCTCCTGCTCCACAGACCTCCGTCTCCGGCCCGCCGCTCTTCCTGGTCAGCAGCTGGCAGCGCTGTGCCGACTGCGTGCCGGGCTGGGAAAAAGCCTCCGGTGAAGGGCGGAACCCAACGTCAATCGGCCCGCCCGGGGGTAGGAGGGCCCAGCACAGGAAATCCCTCCCCCATGCCCACATAGGGGGGCGCCATTTTGTATCCGTCTGCCTTCCACGGAGAGGAGCCGCCATTTGGGGACACTCTGTAACCCACGTGTTCCCGCGCCCTCTGAGATTGCCTGAGTCAAGTTTTTGTAATGTCGCGGTCTTCTCAGGTCTGCCCCTGAATGGCTGCCCGCTTCCTTCAGGTACGTCAGGGAGGGCTCTGACGTAGAAACGCCGGTGCTTCTATGCAACTGTGCGGCCCGGACGATACTGTTAATCCAAGGATGCATTTCCCCACAGAGCATTCTGAGTAGCTACATTCTGCGTAGGTGGAAACGCTGTGCATAAGCAGAGCATCCTCCTCTGCGCAGCCTTCCGCTGCGCAGCCTTTGGGCAGCAGGAGAGCCCCTTCCTTTGGAAGCGCCTCAGCAGGCTCAGGGCCCGTAAGCCACGACGTTACGTCCCCGTGCTACCGGATGCAGTGTAGACGACACTCTAACAGCAGTGGTACTACTCTCTGTTTGTGCTGCTGCGCTACGCTAGGGAATTGTGCTGGGTCTGGCTAGGGCAGAGGTCTTTTCCTCCTGGCAGGCACCTGTCATGCAGGTTTGGGAACTGGGGCGCAAACAGTGCTGATCACACAGCCACGTTAAGTGCTGTGGCAGAGCACTGCTTCCACAGAAACCGAGGACGTTTCTGCTTCTTATGCTCTCCTTCATGCCAGGAGGCTGGAGTTGCACAAGAAGTCGGGGGAGGCTGCGGGGGAACACAGCCCGGGCCCCTGGCCCAAACTGAAGCAAGGGCGTATTCCGCACCGCCTACCGACATGCTCCGCAGTAAAAGCCAACCTGGGAAGGAGGCATGAAGGTGTATTGCGAGCGATGCCGTTTGTCTTGCCAGCAAACTGCCACACGTGATGGGCCCCGTTTTCCTGGAAGCGCCTGAACAGCTATCTGCCTGCCAACGGGAAGCTGGAATTGAATCCCGCATTTTGCTTTGCTCCTTCTTGCGGCCTTGCCTTTGCCTAGGAAACTGCCTTCAGCCTCTCCCGTGAGTCCTCGCACTTTCACCTTGCCGGTACTGTCCGCGGTGTCGGCCGGGGAGGGAGAGCAAACAACTTTATGCTCTTTAGCCGGGCATCGAGGGTTATACCCCAACAGCGATAAGTAACCCACGGACACTTCTCTGCAGACAGAAGGTAAAGGTACGGATATGCCTTAGAAAGCACACTTCTGCCTGAAACACAAAGGCCACTTGCCAATCACAGCCTTTGGGCCCGCCAGCCCTGTTCTTCGGTACCTCTCAGGCCGCAGGAGCTGCAGCGGGATTCAGCCCCGCATTTCCAATCAAATGTGTGGCTTGAAGCCAGAGGGGACAGGATTAGCCTGACACTCACCCCTCCCGAAGAACGTGGGGCCTTGTCCTTCCTTTGCTATGCAGACAAGAGATGGCTCTTGGGCATCAGCGAGCCCTGGAGCGCACAAACACAGTCACAAGGTGCAGGTCTACGGCTCTCTCATCTTCCCTGCTAACAACAGCAGCTGTCTGGCTTGCCCTCCCAAAACGGGGACAGAACGGCTCCCCAGAACTCTCAGAGAGGCCCCCTCCCTATCCGTGAATCTGCAGTTTCAAGCCCTCCTGACTACGCCCCGTGCGCAACAGAACACCTCTTACCACTCGGGCAGCCAGGCACGGAACGCTCTGGCGTGTAAAGCTGCTGCTCCTGCTCCACAGACCTCCGTCTCCGGCCCACCGCTCTTCTATGTGCTTCTATGCAACTGTGCGGCGCGGACAATACTGTTAATACAGCGCACGCTCAGAGCCCAGGACTTTTCTGCTTATTTCGGCACCATGGGTGACAGGGCAGGGATAGAGCTGCGGGTGAAGGGGTGGACCCAGAGCTACTGGGCCCGCCCGCCGGTAGGATGGGACAGGACAGAAAATCCCTCCCACCTACCTACAGAGGGAGGCGCCATTTTGTTCCAGTCTGCATCCCAGGGTGAGGAGCCGC
The DNA here is from genome assembly GCF_023343835.1 of Lagopus muta. NCBI lineage: Eukaryota > Metazoa > Chordata > Aves > Galliformes > Phasianidae > Lagopus > Lagopus muta. Next base: position 27,819,324 of record NC_064472.1, read on the forward strand.
CATTTCATGAGCCGGCGGAGGCGCCATTTTGTTCCAGCTTGAATTCCACAGACGGGAGCCACCATTTTGTGACACTTTGCCAGCCACGTGTTTCCGTGCTGCTCGGAGATTGGCCTCTCTTCTAATGGCAGCCGCCTTCTCAGGATTCCCTCTAATTGGCTGCCCAACTCCTCTGGCCCACAAAGTGCTCTGATGTTAAAATACGTTTGTTTTGATACAATCGTCCCGGCTGAAGGGGGGCAGGGGCCCAGGTGCTGGCACTGTGGCTTGCCGGCTGCCTCTGAGGAGAAGGCAGGAATACCCCGTGTGAAAACCAGCCATTTCCACCCAGCTCCGGCGGCACTGCCACAAGGCACAACTGAGCCCTGCACGCAAGGTGGAGGCGTCCTGGGCAAAACGTGCCTGGGAAAGGGCGAGACGGGGCAGGATGCTGCCCAGCAGTGGGGAAAGAGGGTGGAAAAGCGTGAGAAACAGCCGCGTGAATGCCGAGGAGAGATGCTGAGGAGCGTGCGGTGGAGAGGGAGGAGGAGAAGGAGGCGGAGCGTGAGGAGGAGGAGGTGGCGCCCGAGCAAAGAGTGGAGACAAAGCATGGGCAGGAGGAGAAAAAGAAGGAGGTGCTCCAAGCACTAGGACACAGACTCTCCCGCAGCCCCTGCTGGAGGCGGCGGGCACGTCGCTATACCCCAAGGGATGCTGCAGCCTGCTCAGAGCCCACTCAGGTACAAGGGAGAAGCGTGAGGAGGAAGGAAGGAGTGGCAGAGCAGAGCTGTGGAGGGACTGACCGCTGCCGGCCCCGACCCCTGCACCTCTCGTGCTGCGGGGAGGTCAGGACTCACGCGTGAAGGAGGGCGTTTGAGCTCAGGGAAGAACTTCAGGCGGGTCAGGTGCTTTTGTTTCTCACCATCCAAATGCTCCAAAATGTCCAACGTCCAAAAATGTGCGGTGACATCAAGCAGCTTCCCCCACGTCTGTTCTGCTCCGCCTCTGGTGAGCGGGCTCCCTAGCCTTATCTTGACCCACGAGAATTCCCGTCCTGTACCCTACTCCGTCCCGTTGAGGACACTGAGTGAGACAGTAGCTGGGTGCGCATTGGGCTGCTGGCCGAGGCCAGCCCACCTCAGCAATCTCTACAATATACTCAGGTCCAGAATTATAGAAAGGACTTGATCAATGTAATTGAAAACATTTTCTCCATTGCTACGTAGCTACACTAGATGCCGGACTACCCTCTGTACGTACTGCTATACTACACTCGGCAGTTGTCTGGGATACTGCTCCTTTTCCTCGGACCGCCTCGTACAGTTTGACGGGCTCTTTTGCATTGCTTGACCAAAATGGTGGTGCTAACACATCCATGCTGCAGTTGCTGCTCTTGTTGCAGAGCAGCGCCCACACAGAGCCCAGGACTTTTCTGCTTCTTACGGCACCCTGCCCGCAAGGAGGCTGGGAGTGCACCAGAAGATGGCACGGGACACAGATCGGACAGCACCAGGCTGCTGGCCAACGTCAGCCTGACACAGCTATATATACAAATTACACATACATTGAAACGCACAAAGAACTTCATAAAGGTAAGTAAAGCTTTTCTTAACCTTCCTATCAGCTACACTGCATACAGAACGAGATAAGAGCTTGTTACGTGCACTGGGCCCTGGGATCCTAGAAGTGGCTGGATGCTTGCCCATCAAAGAGAAGTGGCAAATGTTTCCCTTGGCTTGCAGGCGTGGGTTTTCTTTTACCTAGTAAACGGTCTTTGCCTAAACCCGTGTGTGCTCCCAGTTTCATCCTTCCCATACTTTCCCCACCGCAGCTGGGGAGACTGTGTGGTGTTCAGTTTTCTGCCAGGTTAAGCAGCAACAAGTACACATAACAGGCACACAGGCAGCTAGGTCGAGCAGTTAAACGTATGCCTGTATTCTCAAAGGGGTAGATGTGAAATGGGCTGGGCGTTCCTTCCTGCCAGCTAACAAAATAAAGAATTTGACTTTCAGGGGGAATAGAAACGGTCCAATGTAAGCACAAGACCATGTCAGCGACCTGCCCTTTCCCAGTCTGCAGAAAAGACACTGGCACATCAGCGGTGGGGGAGCTTCAAGAGGGTGGAGGCTTGGCAAAAAACCGAGCCGGTGCGGAAAACCACTCCTCAAAAGCCATGCCTAGCATCTTCCCACATGCCCCCAATTCTAGATTTGGGCTCGCTCAGCTACGCGTGATGCACAGCAGAGCACCTCCAGCCGCTCGGCCGGAGAGCCGCCAGGCAGCACGGCCGGCGCCTGTAGCTGCTCAGAACAGCGGTTCCTCCAGCCTGCCGTTCTTCCCGGCTACCAGCTGGAGGCGCTGGGTGGAGTGCGTGCCAGGGCAGGGATAGAGCTGCGGGTGAAGGGGAGGACCCAGAGCTACTGGGCCCGCCCGCCGGTAGGATGGGACAGGACAGAAAATCCCTCCCACCTACCTACACAGGGAGGCGCCATTTTGTTCCAGTCTGCATCCCAGGGTGAGGAGCCGCCATTTCATGAGCCGGCGGAGGCACCATTTTGTTCCAGCTTGAATTCCACAGACGGGAGCCACCATTTTGTGACACTTTGCCAGCCACGTGTTTCCGTGCTGCTCGGAGATTGGCCTCTCTTCTAATGGCAGCCGCCTTCTCAGGATTCCCTCTAATTGGCTGCCCAACTCCTCTGGCCCACAAAGTGCTCTGATGTTAAAATACGTTTGTTTTGATACAATCGTCCCGGCTGAAGGGGGGCAGGGGCCCAGGTGCTGGCACTGTGGCTTGCCGGCTGCCTCTGAGGAGAAGGCAGGAATACCCCGTGTGAAAACCAGCCGTTTCCACCCAGCTCCAGCGGCACTGCCACAAGGCACAACTGAGCCCTGCATGCAAGGTGGAGGCGTCCTGGGCAAAACGTGCCTGGGAAAGGGCGAGACGGGGCAGGATGCTGCCCAGCAGTGGGGAAAGAGGGTGGAAAAGCGTGAGAAACAGCCGCGTGAATGCCGAGGAGAGATGCTGAGGAGCGTGCGGTGGAGAGGGAGGAGGAGAAGGAGGCGGAGCGTGAGGAGGAGGAGGTGGCGCCCGAGCAAAGAGTGGAGACAAAGCATGGGCAGGAGGAGAAAAAGAAGGAGGTGCTCCAAGCACTAGGACACAGACTCTCCCGCAGCCCCTGCTGGAGGCGGCGGGCACGTCGCTATACCCCAAGGGATGCTGCAGCCTGCTCAGAGCCCACTCAGGTACAAGGGAGAAGCGTGAGGAGGAAGGAAGGAGTGGCAGAGCAGAGCTGTGGAGGGACTGACCGCTGCCGGCCCCGACCCCTGCACCTCTCGTGCTGCGGGGAGGTCAGGACTCACGCGTGAAGGAGGGCGTTTGAGCTCAGGGAAGAACTTCAGGCGGGTCAGGTGCTTTTGTTTCTCACCATCCAAATGCTCCAAAATGTCCAACGTCCAAAAATGTGCGGTGACATCAAGCAGCTTCCCCCACGTCTGTTCTGCTCCGCCTCTGGTGAGCGGGCTCCCTAGCCTTATCTTGACCCACGAGAATTCCCGTCCTGTACCCTACTCCGTCCCGTTCAGGACACTGAGTGAGACAGTAGCTGGGTGCGCATTGGGCTGCTGGCCGAGGCCAGCCCACCTCAGCAATCTCTACAATATACTCAGGTCCAGAATTATAGAAAGGACTTGATCAATGTAATTGAAAATATTTTCTCCATTGCTACGTAGCTACACTAGATGCCGGACTACCCTCTGTACGTACTGCTATACTACACTCGGCAGTTGTCTGGGATACTGCTCCTTTTCCTCGGACCGCCTCGTACAGTTTGACGGGCTCTTTTGCATTGCTTGACCAAAATGGTGGTGCTAACACATCCATGCTGCAGTTGCTGCTCTTGTTGCAGAGCAGCGCCCACACAGAGCCCAGGACTTTTCTGCTTCTTACGGCACCCTGCCCGCAAGGAGGCTGGGAGTGCACCAGAAGATGGCACGGGACACAGATCGGACAGCACCAGGCTGCTGGCCAACGTCAGCCTGACACAGCTATATATACAAATTACACATACATTGAAACGCACAAAGAACTTCATAAAGGTAAGTAAAGCTTTTCTTAACCTTCCTATCAGCTACACTGCATACAGAACGAGATAAGAGCTTGTTACGTGCACTGGGCCCTGGGATCCTAGAAGTGGCTGGATGCTTGCCCATCAAAGAGAAGTGGCAAATGTTTCCCTTGGCTTGCAGGCGTGGGTTTTCTTTTACCTAGTAAACGGTCTTTGCCTAAACCCGTGTGTGCTCCCAGTTTCATCCTTCCCATACTTTCCCCACCGCAGCTGGGGAGACTGTGTGGTGTTCAGTTTTCTGCCAGGTTAAGCAGCAACAAGTACACATAACAGGCACACAGGCAGCTAGGTCGAGCAGTTAAACGTATGCCTGTATTCTCAAAGGGGTAGATGTGAAATGGGCTGGGCGTTCCTTCCTGCCAGCTAACAAAATAAAGAATTTGACTTTCAGGGGGAATAGAAACGGTCCAATGTAAGCACAAGACCATGTCAGCGACCTGCCCTTTCCCAGTCTGCAGAAAAGACACTGGCACATCAGCGGTGGGGGAGCTTCAAGAGGGTGGAGGCTTGGCAAAAAACCGAGCCGGTGCGGAAAACCACTCCTCAAAAGCCATGCCTAGCATCTTCCCACATGCCCCCAATTCTAGATTTGGGCTCGCTCAGCTACGCGTGATGCACAGCAGAGCACCTCCAGCCGCTCGGCCGGAGAGCCGCCAGGCAGCACGGCCGGCGCCTGTAGCTGCTCAGAACAGCGGTTCCTCCAGCCTGCCGTTCTTCCCGGCTACCAGCTGGAGGCGCTGGGTGGAGTGCGTGCCAGGGCAGGGATAGAGCTGCGGGTGAAGGGGAGGACCCAGAGCTACTGGGCCCGCCCGCCGGTAGGATGGGACAGGACAGAAAATCCCTCCCACCTACCTACACAGGGAGGCGCCATTTTGTTCCAGTCTGCATCCCAGGGTGAGGAGCCGCCATTTCATGAGCCGGCGGAGGCACCATTTTGTTCCAGCTTGAATTCCACAGACGGGAGCCACCATTTTGTGACACTTTGCCAGCCACGTGTTTCCGTGCTGCTCGGAGATTGGCCTCTCTTCTAATGGCAGCCGCCTTCTCAGGATTCCCTCTAATTGGCTGCCCAACTCCTCTGGCCCACAAAGTGCTCTGATGTTAAAATACGTTTGTTTTGATACAATCGTCCCGGCTGAAGGGGGGCAGGGGCCCAGGTGCTGGCACTGTGGCTTGCCGGCTGCCTCTGAGGAGAAGGCAGGAATACCCCGTGTGAAAACCAGCCGTTTCCACCCAGCTCCAGCGGCACTGCCACAAGGCACAACTGAGCCCTGCATGCAAGGTGGAGGCGTCCTGGGCAAAACGTGCCTGGGAAAGGGCGAGACGGGGCAGGATGCTGCCCAGCAGTGGGGAAAGAGGGTGGAAAAGCGTGAGAAACAGCCGCGTGAATGCCGAGGAGAGATGCTGAGGAGCGTGCGGTGGAGAGGGAGGAGGAGAAGAAGGCGGAGCGTGAGGAGGAGGAGGTGGCGCCCGAGCAAAGAGTGGAGACAAAGCATGGGCAGGAGGAGAAAAAGAAGGAGGTGCTCCAAGCACTAGGACACAGACTCTCCCGCAGCCCCTGCTGGAGGCGGCGGGCACGTCGCTATACCCCAAGGGATGCTGCAGCCTGCTCAGAGCCCACTCAGGTACAAGGGAGAAGCGTGAGGAGGAAGGAAGGAGTGGCAGAGCAGAGCTGTGGAGGGACTGACCGCTGCCGGCCCCGACCCCTGCACCTCTCGTGCTGCGGGGAGGTCAGGACTCACGCGTGAAGGAGGGCGTTTGAGCTCAGGGAAGAACTTCAGGCGGGTCAGGTGCTTTTGTTTCTCACCATCCAAATGCTCCAAAATGTCCAACGTCCAAAAATGTGCGGTGACATCAAGCAGCTTCCCCCACGTCTGTTCTGCTCCGCCTCTGGTGAGCGGGCTCCCTAGCCTTATCTTGACCCACGAGAATTCCCGTCCTGTACCCTACTCCGTCCCGTTCAGGACACTGAGTGAGACAGTAGCTGGGTGCGCATTGGGCTGCTGGCCGAGGCCAGCCCACCTCAGCAATCTCTACAATATACTCAGGTCCAGAATTATAGAAAGGACTTGATCAATGTAATTGAAAATATTTTCTCCATTGCTACGTAGCTACACTAGATGCCGGACTACCCTCTGTACGTACTGCTATACTACACTCGGCAGTTGTCTGGGATACTGCTCCTTTTCCTCGGACCGCCTCGTACAGTTTGACGGGCTCTTTTGCATTGCTTGACCAAAATGGTGGTGCTAACACATCCATGCTGCAGTTGCTGCTCTTGTTGCAGAGCAGCGCCCACACAGAGCCCAGGACTTTTCTGCTTCTTACGGCACCCTGCCCGCAAGGAGGCTGGGAGTGCACCAGAAGATGGCACGGGACACAGATCGGACAGCACCAGGCTGCTGGCCAACGTCAGCCTGACACAGCTATATATACAAATTACACATACATTGAAACGCACAAAGAACTTCATAAAGGTAAGTAAAGCTTTTCTTAACCTTCCTATCAGCTACACTGCATACAGAACGAGATAAGAGCTTGTTACGTGCACTGGGCCCTGGGATCCTAGAAGTGGCTGGATGCTTGCCCATCAAAGAGAAGTGGCAAATGTTTCCCTTGGCTTGCAGGCGTGGGTTTTCTTTTACCTAGTAAACGGTCTTTGCCTAAACCCGTGTGTGCTCCCAGTTTCATCCTTCCCATACTTTCCCCACCGCAGCTGGGGAGACTGTGTGGTGTTCAGTTTTCTGCCAGGTTAAGCAGCAACAAGTACACATAACAGGCACACAGGCAGCTAGGTCGAGCAGTTAAACGTATGCCTGTATTCTCAAAGGGGTAGATGTGAAATGGGCTGGGCGTTCCTTCCTGCCAGCTAACAAAATAAAGAATTTGACTTTCAGGGGGAATAGAAACGGTCCAATGTAAGCACAAGACCATGTCAGCGACCTGCCCTTTCCCAGTCTGCAGAAAAGACACTGGCACATCAGCGGTGGGGGAGCTTCAAGAGGGTGGAGGCTTGGCAAAAAACCGAGCCGGTGCGGAAAACCACTCCTCAAAAGCCATGCCTAGCATCTTCCCACATGCCCCCAATTCTAGATTTGGGCTCGCTCAGCTACGCGTGATGCACAGCAGAGCACCTCCAGCCGCTCGGCCGGAGAGCCGCCAGGCAGCACGGCCGGCGCCTGTAGCTGCTCAGAACAGCGGTTCCTCCAGCCTGCCGTTCTTCCCGGCTACCAGCTGGAGGCGCTGGGTGGAGTGCGTGCCAGGGCAGGGATAGAGCTGCGGGTGAAGGGGAGGACCCAGAGCTACTGGGCCCGCCCGCCGGTAGGATGGGACAGGACAGAAAATCCCTCCCACCTACCTACACAGGGAGGCGCCATTTTGTTCCAGTCTGCATCCCAGGGTGAGGAGCCGCCATTTCATGAGCCGGCGGAGGCACCATTTTGTTCCAGCTTGAATTCCACAGACGGGAGCCACCATTTTGTGACACTTTGCCAGCCACGTGTTTCCGTGCTGCTCGGAGATTGGCCTCTCTTCTAATGGCAGCCGCCTTCTCAGGATTCCCTCTAATTGGCTGCCCAACTCCTCTGGCCCACAAAGTGCTCTGATGTTAAAATACGTTTGTTTTGATACAATCGTCCCGGCTGAAGGGGGGCAGGGGCCCAGGTGCTGGCACTGTGGCTTGCCGGCTGCCTCTGAGGAGAAGGCAGGAATACCCCGTGTGAAAACCAGCCGTTTCCACCCAGCTCCAGCGGCACTGCCACAAGGCACAACTGAGCCCTGCATGCAAGGTGGAGGCGTCCTGGGCAAAACGTGCCTGGGAAAGGGCGAGACGGGGCAGGATGCTGCCCAGCAGTGGGGAAAGAGGGTGGAAAAGCGTGAGAAACAGCCGCGTGAATGCCGAGGAGAGATGCTGAGGAGCGTGCGGTGGAGAGGGAGGAGGAGAAGGAGGCGGAGCGTGAGGAGGAGGAGGTGGCGCCCGAGCAAAGAGTGGAGACAAAGCATGGGCAGGAGGAGAAAAAGAAGGAGGTGCTCCAAGCACTAGGACACAGACTCTCCCGCAGCCCCTGCTGGAGGCGGCGGGCACGTCGCTATACCCCAAGGGATGCTGCAGCCTGCTCAGAGCCCACTCAGGTACAAGGGAGAAGCGTGAGGAGGAAGGAAGGAGTGGCAGAGCAGAGCTGTGGAGGGACTGACCGCTGCCGGCCCCGACCCCTGCACCTCTCGTGCTGCGGGGAGGTCAGGACTCACGCGTGAAGGAGGGCGTTTGAGCTCAGGGAAGAACTTCAGGCGGGTCAGGTGCTTTTGTTTCTCACCATCCAAATGCTCCAAAATGTCCAACGTCCAAAAATGTGCGGTGACATCAAGCAGCTTCCCCCACGTCTGTTCTGCTCCGCCTCTGGTGAGCGGGCTCCCTAGCCTTATCTTGACCCACGAGAATTCCCGTCCTGTACCCTACTCCGTCCCGTTGACACTGAGTGAGACAGTAGCTGGGTGTGCATTGGGCTGCTGGCCGAGGCCAGCCCACCTCAGCAATCTCTACAATATACTCAGGTCCAGAATTATAGAAAGGACTTGATCAATGTAATTGAAAACATTTTCTCCATTGCTACGTAGCTACACTAGATGCCGGACTACCCTCTGTACGTACTGCTATACTACACTCGGCAGTTGTCTGGGATACTGCTCCTTTTCCTCGGACCGCCTCGTACAGTTTGACGGGCTCTTTTGCATTGCTTGACCAAAATGGTGGTGCTAACACATCCATGCTGCAGTTGCTGCTCTTGTTGCAGAGCAGCGCCCACACAGAGCCCAGGACTTTTCTGCTTCTTACGGCACCCTGCCCGCAAGGAGGCTGGGAGTGCACCAGAAGATGGCACGGGACACAGATCGGACAGCACCAGGCTGCTGGCCAACGTCAGCCTGACACAGCTATATATACAAATTACACATACATTGAAACGCACAAAGAACTTCATAAAGGTAAGTAAAGCTTTTCTTAACCTTCCTATCAGCTACACTGCATACAGAACGAGATAAGAGCTTGTTACGTGCACTGGGCCCTGGGATCCTAGAAGTGGCTGGATGCTTGCCCATCAAAGAGAAATGGCAAATGTTTCCCTTGGCTTGCAGGCGTGGGTTTTCTTTTACCTAGTAAACGGTCTTTGCCTAAACCCGTGTGTGCTCCCAGTTTCATCCTTCCCATACTTTCCCCACCGCAAGCTGGGGAGACTGTGTGGTGTTCAGTTTTCTGCCAGGTTAAGCAGCAACAAGTACACATAACAGGCACACAGGCAGCTAGGTCGAGCAGTTAAACGTATGCCTGTATTCTCAAAGGGGTAGATGTGAAATGGGCTGGGCGTTCCTTCCTGCCAGCTAATAAAATAAAGAATTTGACTTTCAGGGGGAATAGAAACGGTCCAACGTAAGCACAAGGCCATGTCAGCGACCTGCCCTTTCCCAGTCTGCAGAAAAGACACTGGCAACATCAGCGGTGGGGGAGCTTCAAGAGGGTGGAGGCTTGGCAAAAAACCGAGCCGGTGCGGAAAACCACTCCTCAAAAAGCCATGCCTAGCATCTTCCCACATGCCCCCAATTCTAGATTTGGGCTCGCTCAGCTACGCGTGATGCACAGCAGAGCACCTCCAGCCGCTCGGCCGGAGAGCCGCCGGGCAGCACGGCCGGCGCCTGTAGCTGCTCAGAACAGCGGTTCCTCCAGCCTGCCGTTCTTCCCGGCTACCAGCTGGAGGCGCTGGGTGGAGTGCGTGCCAGGGCAGGGATAGAGCTGCGGGTGAAGGGGAGGACCCAGAGCTACTGGGCCCGCCCGCCGGTAGGATGGGACAGGACAGAAAATCCCTCCCACCTACCTACACAGGGAGGCGCCATTTTGTTCCAGTCTGCATCCCAGGGTGAGGAGCCGCCATTTCATGAGCCGGCGGAGGCGCCATTTTGTTCCAGCTTGAATTCCACAGACGGGAGCCACCATTTTGCGACACTTTGCCAGCCACGTGTTTCCGTGCTGCTCGGAGATTGGCCTCTCTTCTAATGGCAGCCGCCTTCTCAGGATTCCCTCTAATTGGCTGCCCAACTCCTCTGGCCCACAAAGTGCTCTGATGTTAAAATACGTTTGTTTTGATACAATCGTCCCGGCTGAAGGGGGGCAGGGGCCCAGGTGCTGGCACTGTGGCTTGCCGGCTGCCTCTGAGGAGAAGGCAGGAATACCCCGTGTGAAAACCAGCCGTTTCCACCCAGCTCCAGCGGCACTGCCACAAGGCACAACTGAGCCCTGCACGCAAGGTGGAGGCGTCCTGGGCAAAACGTGCCTGGGAAAGGGCGAGACGGGGCAGGATGCTGCCCAGCAGTGGGGAAAGAGGGTGGAAAAGCGTGAGAAACAGCCGCGTGAATGCCGAGGAGAGATGCTGAGGAGCGTGCGGTGGAGAGGGAGGAGGAGAAGGAGGCGGAGCGTGAGGAGGAGGAGGTGGCGCCCGAGCAAAGAGTGGAGACAAAGCATGGGCAGGAGGAGAAAAAGAAGGAGGTGCTCCAAGCACTAGGACACAGACTCTCCCGCAGCCCCTGCTGGAGGCGGCGGGCACGTCGCTATACCCCAAGGGATGCTGCAGCCTGCTCAGAGCCCACTCAGGTACAAGGGAGAAGCGTGAGGAGGAAGGAAGGAGTGGCAGAGCAGAGCTGTGGAGGGACTGACCGCTGCCGGCCCCGACCCCTGCACCTCTCGTGCTGCGGGGAGGTCAGGACTCACGCGTGAAGGAGGGCGTTTGAGCTCAGGGAAGAACTTCAGGCGGGTCAGGTGCTTTTGTTTCTCACCATCCAAATGCTCCAAAATGTCCAACGTCCAAAAATGTGCGGTGACATCAAGCAGCTTCCCCCACGTCTGTTCTGCTCTGCCTCTGGTGAGCGGGCTCCCTAGCCTTATCTTGACCCACGAGAATTCCCGTCCTGTACCCTACTCCGTCCCGTTGAGGACACTGAGTGAGACAGTAGCTGGGTGCGCATTGGGCTGCTGGCCGAGGCCAGCCCACCTCAGCAATCTCTACAATATACTCAGGTCCAGAATTATAGAAAGGACTTGATCAATGTAATTGAAAACATTTTCTCCATTGCTACGTAGCTACACTAGATGCCGGACTACCCTCTGTACGTACTGCTATACTACACTCGGCAGTTGTCTGGGATACTGCTCCTTTTCCTCGGACCGCCTCGTACAGTTTGACGGGCTCTTTTGCATTGCTTGACCAAAATGGTGGTGCTAACACATCCATGCTGCAGTTGCTGCTCTTGTTGCAGAGCAGCGCCCACACAGAGCCCAGGACTTTTCTGCTTCTTACGGCACCCTGCCCGCAAGGAGGCTGGGAGTGCACCAGAAGATGGCACGGGACACAGATCGGACAGCACCAGGCTGCTGGCCAACGTCAGCCTGACACAGCTATATATACAAATTACACATACATTGAAACGCACAAAGAACTTCATAAAGGTAAGTAAAGCTTTTCTTAACCTTCCTATCAGCTACACTGCATACAGAACGAGATAAGAGCTTGTTACGTGCACTGGGCCCTGGGATCCTAGAAGTGGCTGGATGCTTGCCCATCAAAGAGAAGTGGCAAATGTTTCCCTTGGCTTGCAGGCGTGGGTTTTCTTTTACCTAGTAAACGGTCTTTGCCTAAACCCGTGTGTGCTCCCAGTTTCATCCTTCCCATACTTTCCCCACCGCAGCTGGGGAGACTGTGTGGTGTTCAGTTTTCTGCCAGGTTAAGCAGCAACAAGTACACATAACAGGCACACAGGCAGCTAGGTCGAGCAGTTAAACGTATGCCTGTATTCTCAAAGGGGTAGATGTGAAATGGGCTGGGCGTTCCTTCCTGCCAGCTAACAAAATAAAGAATTTGACTTTCAGGGGGAATAGAAACGGTCCAACGTAAGCACAAGGCCATGTCAGCGACCTGCCCTTTCCCAGTCTGCAGAAAAGACACTGGCACATCAGCGGTGGGGGAGCTTCAAGAGGGTGGAGGCTTGGCAAAAAACCGAGCCGGTGCGGAAAACCACTCCTCAAAAGCCATGCCTAGCATCTTCCCACATGCCCCCAATTCTAGATTTGGGCTCGCTCAGCTACGCGTGATGCACAGCAGAGCACCTCCGGCCACTCGGCCGGAGAGCCGCCGGGCAGCACGGCCGGCGCCTGTAGCTGCTCAGAACAGCGGTTCCTCCAGCCTGCCGTTCTTCCCGGCTAAAAGCTGGAGGCGCTGGGTGGAGTGCGTGCCAGGGCAGGGATAGAGCTGCGGGTGAAGGGGAGGACCCAGAGCTACTGGGCCCGCCCGCCGGTAGGATGGGACAGGACAGAAAATCCCTCCCACCTACCTACACAGGGAGGCGCCATTTTGTTCCAGTCTGCATCCCAGGGTGAGGAGCCGCCATTTCATGAGCCGGCGGAGGCGCCATTTTGTTCCAGCTTGAATTCCACAGACGGGAGCCACCATTTTGCGACACTTTGCCAGCCACGTGTTTCCGTGCTGCTCGGAGATTGGCCTCTCTTCTAATGGCAGCCGCCTTCTCAGGATTCCCTCTAATTGGCTGCCCAACTCCTCTGGCCCACAAAGTGCTCTGATGTTAAAATACGTTTGTTTTGATACAATCGTCCCGGCTGAAGGGGGGCAGGGGCCCAGGTGCTGGCACTGTGGCTTGCCGGCTGCCTCTGAGGAGAAGGCAGGAATACCCCGTGTGAAAACCAGCCGTTTCCACCCAGCTCCAGCGGCACTGCCACAAGGCACAACTGAGCCCTGCACGCAAGGTGGAGGCGTCCTGGGCAAAACGTGCCTGGGAAAGGGCGAGACGGGGCAGGATGCTGCCCAGCAGTGGGGAAAGAGGGTGGAAAAGCGTGAGAAACAGCCGCGTGAATGCCGAGGAGAGATGCTGAGGAGCGTGCGGTGGAGAGGGAGGAGGAGAAGGAGGCGGAGCGTGAGGAGGAGGAGGTGGCGCCCGAGCAAAGAGTGGAGACAAAGCATGGGCAGGAGGAGAAAAAGAAGGAGGTGCTCCAAGCACTAGGACACAGACTCTCCCGCAGCCCCTGCTGGAGGCGGCGGGCACGTCGCTATACCCCAAGGGATGCTGCAGCCTGCTCAGAGCCCACTCAGGTACAAGGGAGAAGCGTGAGGAGGAAGGAAGGAGTGGCAGAGCAGAGCTGTGGAGGGACTGACCGCTGCCGGCCCCGACCCCTGCACCTCTCGTGCTGCGGGGAGGTCAGGACTCACGCGTGAAGGAGGGCGTTTGAGCTCAGGGAAGAACTTCAGGCGGGTCAGGTGCTTTTGTTTCTCACCATCCAAATGCTCCAAAATGTCCAACGTCCAAAAATGTGCGGTGACATCAAGCAGCTTCCCCCACGTCTGTTCTGCTCTGCCTCTGGTGAGCGGGCTCCCTAGCCTTATCTTGACCCACGAGAATTCCCGTCCTGTACCCTACTCCGTCCCGTTGAGGACACTGAGTGAGACAGTAGCTGGGTGCGCATTGGGCTGCTGGCCGAGGCCAGCCCACCTCAGCAATCTCTACAATATACTCAGGTCCAGAATTATAGAAAGGACTTGATCAATGTAATTGAAAACATTTTCTCCATTGCTACGTAGCTACACTAGATGCCGGACTACCCTCTGTACGTACTGCTATACTACACTCGGCAGTTGTCTGGGATACTGCTCCTTTTCCTCGGACCGCCTCGTACAGTTTGACGGGCTCTTTTGCATTGCTTGACCAAAATGGTGGTGCTAACACATCCATGCTGCAGTTGCTGCTCTTGTTGCAGAGCAGCGCCCACACAGAGCCCAGGACTTTTCTGCTTCTTACGGCACCCTGCCCGCAAGGAGGCTGGGAGTGCACCAGAAGATGGCACGGGACACAGATCGGACAGCACCAGGCTGCTGGCCAACGTCAGCCTGACACAGCTATATATACAAATTACACATACATTGAAACGCACAAAGAACTTCATAAAGGTAAGTAAAGCTTTTCTTAACCTTCCTATCAGCTACACTGCATACAGAACGAGATAAGAGCTTGTTACGTGCACTGGGCCCTGGGATCCTAGAAGTGGCTGGATGCTTGCCCATCAAAGAGAAGTGGCAAATGTTTCCCTTGGCTTGCAGGCGTGGGTTTTCTTTTACCTAGTAAACGGTCTTTGCCTAAACCCGTGTGTGCTCCCAGTTTCATCCTTCCCATACTTTCCCCACCGCAGCTGGGGAGACTGTGTGGTGTTCAGTTTTCTGCCAGGTTAAGCAGCAACAAGTACACATAACAGGCACACAGGCAGCTAGGTCGAGCAGTTAAACGTATGCCTGTATTCTCAAAGGGGTAGATGTGAAATGGGCTGGGCGTTCCTTCCTGCCAGCTAACAAAATAAAGAATTTGACTTTCAGGGGGAATAGAAACGGTCCAACGTAAGCACAAGGCCATGTCAGCGACCTGCCCTTTCCCAGTCTGCAGAAAAGACACTGGCACATCAGCGGTGGGGGAGCTTCAAGAGGGTGGAGGCTTGGCAAAAAACCGAGCCGGTGCGGAAAACCACTCCTCAAAAGCCATGCCTAGCATCTTCCCACATGCCCCCAATTCTAGATTTGGGCTCGCTCAGCTACGCGTGATGCACAGCAGAGCACCTCCGGCCACTCGGCCGGAGAGCCGCCGGGCAGCACGGCCGGCGCCTGTAGCTGCTCAGAACAGCGGTTCCTCCAGCCTGCCGTTCTTCCCGGCTAAAAGCTGGAGGCGCTGGGTGGAGTGCGTGCCAGGGCAGGGATAGAGCTGCGGGTGAAGGGGAGGACCCAGAGCTACTGGGCCCGCCCGCCGGTAGGATGGGACAGGACAGAAAATCCCTCCCACCTACCTACACAGGGAGGCGCCATTTTGTTCCAGTCTGCATCCCAGGGTGAGGAGCCGCCATTTCATGAGCCGGCGGAGGCGCCATTTTGTTCCAGCTTGAATTCCACAGACGGGAGCCACCATTTTGCGACACTTTGCCAGCCACGTGTTTCCGTGCTGCTCGGAGATTGGCCTCTCTTCTAATGGCAGCCGCCTTCTCAGGATTCCCTCTAATTGGCTGCCCAACTCCTCTGGCCCACAAAGTGCTCTGATGTTAAAATACGTTTGTTTTGATACAATCGTCCCGGCTGAAGGGGGGCAGGGGCCCAGGTGCTGGCACTGTGGCTTGCCGGCTGCCTCTGAGGAGAAGGCAGGAATACCCCGTGTGAAAACCAGCCGTTTCCACCCAGCTCCAGCGGCACTGCCACAAGGCACAACTGAGCCCTGCACGCAAGGTGGAGGCGTCCTGGGCAAAACGTGCCTGGGAAAGGGCGAGACGGGGCAGGATGCTGCCCAGCAGTGGGGAAAGAGGGTGGAAAAGCGTGAGAAACAGCCGCGTGAATGCCGAGGAGAGATGCTGAGGAGCGTGCGGTGGAGAGGGAGGAGGAGAAGGAGGCGGAGCGTGAGGAGGAGGAGGTGGCGCCCGAGCAAAGAGTGGAGACAAAGCATGGGCAGGAGGAGAAAAAGAAGGAGGTGCTCCAAGCACTAGGACACAGACTCTCCCGCAGCCCCTGCTGGAGGCGGCGGGCACGTCGCTATACCCCAAGGGATGCTGCAGCCTGCTCAGAGCCCACTCAGGTACAAGGGAGAAGCGTGAGGAGGAAGGAAGGAGTGGCAGAGCAGAGCTGTGGAGGGACTGACCGCTGCCGGCCCCGACCCCTGCACCTCTCGTGCTGCGGGGAGGTCAGGACTCACGCGTGAAGGAGGGCGTTTGAGCTCAGGGAAGAACTTCAGGCGGGTCAGGTGCTTTTGTTTCTCACCATCCAAATGCTCCAAAATGTCCAACGTCCAAAAATGTGCGGTGACATCAAGCAGCTTCCCCCACGTCTGTTCTGCTCCGCCTCTGGTGAGCGGGCTCCCTAGCCTTATCTTGACCCACGAGAATTCCCGTCCTGTACCCTACTCCGTCCCGTTGAGGACACTGAGTGAGACAGTAGCTGGGTGCGCATTGGGCTGCTGGCCGAGGCCAGCCCACCTCAGCAATCTCTACAATATACTCAGGTCCAGAATTATAGAAAGGACTTGATCAATGTAATTGAAAACATTTTCTCCATTGCTACGTAGCTACACTAGATGCCGGACTACCCTCTGTACGTACTGCTATACTACACTCGGCAGTTGTCTGGGATACTGCTCCTTTTCCTCGGACCGCCTCGTACAGTTTGACGGGCTCTTTTGCATTGCTTGACCAAAATGGTGGTGCTAACACATCCATGCTGCAGTTGCTGCTCTTGTTGCAGAGCAGCGCCCACACAGAGCCCAGGACTTTTCTGCTTCTTACGGCACCCTGCCCGCAAGGAGGCTGGGAGTGCACCAGAAGATGGCACGGGACACAGATCGGACAGCACCAGGCTGCTGGCCAACGTCAGCCTGACACAGCTATATATACAAATTACACATACATTGAAACGCACAAAGAACTTCATAAAGGTAAGTAAAGCTTTTCTTAACCTTCCTATCAGCTACACTGCATACAGAACGAGATAAGAGCTTGTTACGTGCACTGGGCCCTGGGATCCTAGAAGTGGCTGGATGCTTGCCCATCAAAGAGAAGTGGCAAATGTTTCCCTTGGCTTGCAGGCGTGGGTTTTCTTTTACCTAGTAAACGGTCTTTGCCTAAACCCGTGTGTGCTCCCAGTTTCATCCTTCCCATACTTTCCCCACCGCAGCTGGGGAGACTGTGTGGTGTTCAGTTTTCTGCCAGGTTAAGCAGCAACAAGTACACATAACAGGCACACAGGCAGCTAGGTCGAGCAGTTAAACGTATGCCTGTATTCTCAAAGGGGTAGATGTGAAATGGGCTGGGCGTTCCTTCCTGCCAGCTAACAAAATAAAGAATTTGACTTTCAGGGGGAATAGAAACGGTCCAACGTAAGCACAAGGCCATGTCAGCGACCTGCCCTTTCCCAGTCTGCAGAAAAGACACTGGCACATCAGCGGTGGGGGAGCTTCAAGAGGGTGGAGGCTTGGCAAAAAACCGAGCCGGTGCGGAAAACCACTCCTCAAAAGCCATGCCTAGCATCTTCCCACATGCCCCCAATTCTAGATTTGGGCTCGCTCAGCTACGCGTGATGCACAGCAGAGCACCTCCGGCCACTCGGCCGGAGAGCCGCCGGGCAGCACGGCCGGCGCCTGTAGCTGCTCAGAACAGCGGTTCCTCCAGCCTGCCGTTCTTCCCGGCTACCAGCTGGAGGCGCTGGGTGGAGTGCGTGCCAGGGCAGGGATAGAGCTGCGGGTGAAGGGGAGGACCCAGAGCTACTGGGCCCGCCCGCCGGTAGGATGGGACAGGACAGAAAATCCCTCCCACCTACCTACACAGGGAGGCGCCATTTTGTTCCAGTCTGCATCCCAGGGTGAGGAGCCGCCATTTCATGAGCCGGCGGAGGCGCCATTTTGTTCCAGCTTGAATTCCACAGACGGGAGCCACCATTTTGTGACACTTTGCCAGCCACGTGTTTCCGTGCTGCTCGGAGATTGGCCTCTCTTCTAATGGCAGCCGCCTTCTCAGGATTCCCTCTAATTGGCTGCCCAACTCCTCTGGCCCACAAAGTGCTCTGATGTTAAAATACGTTTGTTTTGATACAATCGTCCCGGCTGAAGGGGGGCAGGGGCCCAGGTGCTGGCACTGTGGCTTGCCGGCTGCCTCTGAGGAGAAGGCAGGAATACCCCGTGTGAAAACCAGCCGTTTCCACCCAGCTCCAGCGGCACTGCCACAAGGCACAACTGAGCCCTGCACGCAAGGTGGAGGCGTCCTGGGCAAAACGTGCCTGGGAAAGGGTGAGACGGGGCAGGATGCTGCCCAGCAGTGGGGAAAGAGGGTGGAAAAGCGTGAGAAACAGCCGCGTGAATGCCGAGGAGAGATGCTGAGGAGCGTGCGGTGGAGAGGGAGGAGGAGAAGGAGGCGGAGCGTGAGGAGGAGGAGGTGGCGCCCGAGCAAAGAGTGGAGACAAAGCATGGGCAGGAGGAGAAAAAGAAGGAGGTGCTCCAAGCACTAGGACACAGACTCTCCCGCAGCCCCTGCTGGAGGCGGCGGGCACATCGCTATACCCCAAGGGATGCTGCAGCCTGCTCAGAGCCCACTCAGGTACAAGGGAGAAGCGTGAGGAGGAAGGAAGGAGTGGCAGAGCAGAGCTGTGGAGGGACTGACCGCTGCCGGCCCCGACCCCTGCACCTCTCGTGCTGCGGGGAGGTCAGGACTCACGCGTGAAGGAGGGCGTTTGAGCTCAGGGAAGAACTTCAGGCGGGTCAGGTGCTTTTGTTTCTCACCATCCAAATGCTCCAAAATGTCCAACGTCCAAAAATGTGCGGTGACATCAAGCAGCTTCCCCCACGTCTGTTCTGCTCCGCCTCTGGTGAGCGGGCTCCCTAGCCTTATCTTGACCCACGAGAATTCCCGTCCTGTACCCTACTCCGTCCCGTTGAGGACACTGAGTGAGACAGTAGCTGGGTGCGCATTGGGCTGCTGGCCGAGGCCAGCCCACCTCAGCAATCTCTACAATATACTCAGGTCCAGAATTATAGAAAGGACTTGATCAATGTAATTGAAAACATTTTCTCCATTGCTACGTAGCTACACTAGATGCCGGACTACCCTCTGTACGTACTGCTATACTACACTCGGCAGTTGTCTGGGATACTGCTCCTTTTCCTCGGACCGCCTCGTACAGTTTGACGGGCTCTTTTGCATTGCTTGACCAAAATGGTGGTGCTAACACATCCATGCTGCAGTTGCTGCTCTTGTTGCAGAGCAGCGCCCACACAGAGCCCAGGACTTTTCTGCTTCTTACGGCACCCTGCCCGCAAGGAGGCTGGGAGTGCACCAGAAGATGGCACGGGACACAGATCGGACAGCACCAGGCTGCTGGCCAACGTCAGCCTGACACAGCTATATATACAAATTACACATACATTGAAACGCACAAAGAACTTCATAAAGGTAAGTAAAGCTTTTCTTAACCTTCCTATCAGCTACACTGCATACAGAACGAGATAAGAGCTTGTTACGTGCACTGGGCCCTGGGATCCTAGAAGTGGCTGGATGCTTGCCCATCAAAGAGAAGTGGCAAATGTTTCCCTTGGCTTGCAGGCGTGGGTTTTCTTTTACCTAGTAAACGGTCTTTGCCTAAACCCGTGTGTGCTCCCAGTTTCATCCTTCCCATACTTTCCCCACCGCAGCTGGGGAGACTGTGTGGTGTTCAGTTTTCTGCCAGGTTAAGCAGCAACAAGTACACATAACAGGCACACAGGCAGCTAGGTCGAGCAGTTAAACGTATGCCTGTATTCTCAAAGGGGTAGATGTGAAATGGGCTGGGCGTTCCTTCCTGCCAGCTAACAAAATAAAGAATTTGACTTTCAGGGGGAATAGAAACGGTCCAACGTAAGCACAAGGCCATGTCAGCGACCTGCCCTTTCCCAGTCTGCAGAAAAGACACTGGCACATCAGCGGTGGGGGAGCTTCAAGAGGGTGGAGGCTTGGCAAAAAACCGAGCCGGTGCGGAAAACCACTCCTCAAAAGCCATGCCTAGCATCTTCCCACATGCCCCCAATTCTAGATTTGGGCTCGCTCAGCTACGCGTGATGCACAGCAGAGCACCTCCGGCCACTCGGCCGGAGAGCCGCCGGGCAGCACGGCCGGCGCCTGTAGCTGCTCAGAACAGCGGTTCCTCCAGCCTGCCGTTCTTCCCGGCTACCAGCTGGAGGCGCTGGGTGGAGTGCGTGCCAGGGCAGGGATAGAGCTGCGGGTGAAGGGGAGGACCCAGAGCTACTGGGCCCGCCCGCCGGTAGGATGGGACAGGACAGAAAATCCCTCCCACCTACCTACACAGGGAGGCGCCATTTTGTTCCAGTCTGCATCCCAGGGTGAGGAGCCGCCATTTCATGAGCCGGCGGAGGCGCCATTTTGTTCCAGCTTGAATTCCACAGACGGGAGCCACCATTTTGTGACACTTTGCCAGCCACGTGTTTCCGTGCTGCTCGGAGATTGGCCTCTCTTCTAATGGCAGCCGCCTTCTCAGGATTCCCTCTAATTGGCTGCCCAACTCCTCTGGCCCACAAAGTGCTCTGATGTTAAAATACGTTTGTTTTGATACAATCGTCCCGGCTGAAGGGGGGCAGGGGCCCAGGTGCTGGCACTGTGGCTTGCCGGCTGCCTCTGAGGAGAAGGCAGGAATACCCCGTGTGAAAACCAGCCGTTTCCACCCAGCTCCAGCGGCACTGCCACAAGGCACAACTGAGCCCTGCACGCAAGGTGGAGGCGTCCTGGGCAAAACGTGCCTGGGAAAGGGTGAGACGGGGCAGGATGCTGCCCAGCAGTGGGGAAAGAGGGTGGAAAAGCGTGAGAAACAGCCGCGTGAATGCCGAGGAGAGATGCTGAGGAGCGTGCGGTGGAGAGGGAGGAGGAGAAGGAGGCGGAGCGTGAGGAGGAGGAGGTGGCGCCCGAGCAAAGAGTGGAGACAAAGCATGGGCAGGAGGAGAAAAAGAAGGAGGTGCTCCAAGCACTAGGACACAGACTCTCCCGCAGCCCCTGCTGGAGGCGGCGGGCACATCGCTATACCCCAAGGGATGCTGCAGCCTGCTCAGAGCCCACTCAGGTACAAGGGAGAAGCGTGAGGAGGAAGGAAGGAGTGGCAGAGCAGAGCTGTGGAGGGACTGACCGCTGCCGGCCCCGACCCCTGCACCTCTCGTGCTGCGGGGAGGTCAGGACTCACGCGTGAAGGAGGGCGTTTGAGCTCAGGGAAGAACTTCAGGCGGGTCAGGTGCTTTTGTTTCTCACCATCCAAATGCTCCAAAATGTCCAACGTCCAAAAATGTGCGGTGACATCAAGCAGCTTCCCCCACGTCTGTTCTGCTCCGCCTCTGGTGAGCGGGCTCCCTAGCCTTATCTTGACCCACGAGAATTCCCGTCCTGTACCCTACTCCGTCCCGTTCAGGACACTGAGTGAGACAGTAGCTGGGTGCGCATTGGGCTGCTGGCCGAGGCCAGCCCACCTCAGCAATCTCTACAATATACTCAGGTCCAGAATTATAGAAAGGACTTGATCAATGTAATTGAAAACATTTTCTCCATTGCTACGTAGCTACACTAGATGCCGGACTACCCTCTGTACGTACTGCTATACTACACTCGGCAGTTGTCTGGGATACTGCTCCTTTTCCTCGGACCGCCTCGTACAGTTTGACGGGCTCTTTTGCATTGCTTGACCAAAATGGTGGTGCTAACACATCCATGCTGCAGTTGCTGCTCTTGTTGCAGAGCAGCGCCCACACAGAGCCCAGGACTTTTCTGCTTCTTACGGCACCCTGCCCGCAAGGAGGCTGGGAGTGCACCAGAAGATGGCACGGGACACAGATCGGACAGCACCAGGCTGCTGGCCAACGTCAGCCTGACACAGCTATATATACAAATTACACATACATTGAAACGCACAAAGAACTTCATAAAGGTAAGTAAAGCTTTTCTTAACCTTCCTATCAGCTACACTGCATACAGAACGAGATAAGAGCTTGTTACGTGCACTGGGCCCTGGGATCCTAGAAGTGGCTGGATGCTTGCCCATCAAAGAGAAGTGGCAAATGTTTCCCTTGGCTTGCAGGCGTGGGTTTTCTTTTACCTAGTAAACGGTCTTTGCCTAAACCCGTGTGTGCTCCCAGTTTCATCCTTCCCATACTTTCCCCACCGCAGCTGGGGAGACTGTGTGGTGTTCAGTTTTCTGCCAGGTTAAGCAGCAACAAGTACACATAACAGGCACACAGGCAGCTAGGTCGAGCAGTTAAACGTATGCCTGTATTCTCAAAGGGGTAGATGTGAAATGGGCTGGGCGTTCCTTCCTGCCAGCTAACAAAATAAAGAATTTGACTTTCAGGGGGAATAGAAACGGTCCAACGTAAGCACAAGGCCATGTCAGCGACCTGCCCTTTCCCAGTCTGCAGAAAAGACACTGGCACATCAGCGGTGGGGGAGCTTCAAGAGGGTGGAGGCTTGGCAAAAAACCGAGCCGGTGCGGAAAACCACTCCTCAAAAGCCATGCCTAGCATCTTCCCACATGCCCCCAATTCTAGATTTGGGCTCGCTCAGCTACGCGTGATGCACAGCAGAGCACCTCCAGCCGCTCGGCCGGAGAGCCGCCGGGCAGCACGGCCGGCGCCTGTAGCTGCTCAGAACAGCGGTTCCTCCAGCCTGCCGTTCTTCCCGGCTACCAGCTGGAGGCGCTGGGTGGAGTGCGTGCCAGGGCAGGGATAGAGCTGCGGGTGAAGGGGAGGACCCAGAGCTACTGGGCCCGCCCGCCGGTAGGATGGGACAGGACAGAAAATCCCTCCCACCTACCTACACAGGGAGGCGCCATTTTGTTCCAGTCTGCATCCCAGGGTGAGGAGCCGCCATTTCATGAGCCGGCGGAGGCGCCATTTTGTTCCAGCTTGAATTCCACAGACGGGAGCCACCATTTTGCGACACTTTGCCAGCCACGTGTTTCCGTGCTGCTCGGAGATTGGCCTCTCTTCTAATGGCAGCCGCCTTCTCAGGATTCCCTCTAATTGGCTGCCCAACTCCTCTGGCCCACAAAGTGCTCTGATGTTAAAATACGTTTGTTTTGATACAATCGTCCCGGCTGAAGGGGGGCAGGGGCCCAGGTGCTGGCACTGTGGCTTGCCGGCTGCCTCTGAGGAGAAGGCAGGAATACCCCGTGTGAAAACCAGCCGTTTCCACCCAGCTCCAGCGGCACTGCCACAAGGCACAACTGAGCCCTGCACGCAAGGTGGAGGCGTCCTGGGCAAAACGTGCCTGGGAAAGGGCGAGACGGGGCAGGATGCTGCCCAGCAGTGGGGAAAGAGGGTGGAAAAGCGTGAGAAACAGCCGCGTGAATGCCGAGGAGAGATGCTGAGGAGCGTGCGGTGGAGAGGGAGGAGGAGAAGGAGGCGGAGCGTGAGGAGGAGGAGGTGGCGCCCGAGCAAAGAGTGGAGACAAAGCATGGGCAGGAGGAGAAAAAGAAGGAGGTGCTCCAAGCACTAGGACACAGACTCTCCCGCAGCCCCTGCTGGAGGCGGCGGGCACGTCGCTATACCCCAAGGAATGCTGCAGCCTGCTCAGAGCCCACACAGGTACAAGGGAGAAGCGTGAGGAGGAAGGAAGGAGTGGCAGAGCAGAGCTGTGGAGGGACTGACCGCTACTGCCCTTAACCCCTTCATCTTCACATTACGTTTTTGCCCCTAGTGTCATTCTGCCAATATTTACACCATCACTGTTTGCATTTTTGGTGAAAGTACTGTTTTTCTTGCTTAGCCTTGCCCATAAAGAGCCTAGCGGTTTTCTGATTCTTATTGTGTCCTACCGCCATGCGTAATGTAGCCTATAGTGTGCCTTTGCTTAGTACTTTCTGTAATATTTATTGACTTTCATCTTTTTTTTTACGTCTTTTTTTGTTTTTGTTTTCATTTCAAGTGATTTTTTTCAATTTATTCTTTATGAGGCAGTGTTTTTTCTGCTTCTGTTTAGTCTCTTCATTACAGCACTTTCAAATCAGCCTTCCGGCCTGTTTTTATCTCATTTTACTTTGTTCTTTTTCAGTTTTATTCTCATTATTTTTTTCTGAATTCTGTTTTGAATAACACTCCCAATATCTTTGCTAAAATACAAAAACCCAACATACTACACTCTCTTTTTATTCACTATATGTTTAATCTTTTCATAAAATGTAATTGCCTTTTTCATGAATTTCCTTTTGTGTGCCTATGTTTTCTTCGATTACTGACTATTCTCTTTAATTAATCCTGTTTTTTTTTGCAAGCCAGGAAATAAAATGTGCTGACCCATAGCTGCAATGTTTTTTTATTTATCCTGCCTGAAAACTGAAACAACTTTTACTACTTCTGACTGGATTCTCTTTTTTTTTTTTTTTTTTTTTTTTTTTTTTCTTGGCTCAAAGCTCATTTTCTGGGGCATTTTTTGCTATAGTACTCTTACTTATCTAGGAGAAAAATTGTGGCCATCACTGTGTAGCAGTTAACATCACCTAATGGACAGTTTTACATCTGAATGACTATACATGTTTACTGACAGAAGATCTGGTTTGTGATCAGGAAACTGCAGCATGGTCCAGGAGATTGGGGAATGATGCTATCGTATGCTGTGAAGGTAAAATGCAAGTGGGTGCTGCCTTGCTACCTCTTATCTGCTGGCAAGGGCCAGAAAATGGGAAAATTATTTCCTGCTGAGGTCCAAAGAGAACTGACTCAACCACTTTGGACTTATATGTTTGTACTGTCACCGGTAGCTGCTGTCAACTATACAACACAACCTCTGATGACCTGTCATTACTGAAGGCCAACATCTGAACTACAAGCTATTAATCATAGAATCACAGTATCACAGAATCATAAAATCACAGAATCATAGAATAATATAATGGCCTGGATTGAAAAGGACCACAGTGATCATCAAGTTTCAATCCCCCCTGCTATAGGCAGGGTTGCTATAGACCAGGCTGCCCAGAACCACATCCAACTTGGACTTGAATCCTCCAGGGTTGGGGCATCCACAACCTCCTTGGGCAACCTGTTCCATTGCACAACCACTCTCTGAATGAAAAACTTCCTCCTAATATCTAACCTAAACTTCCCCTGCCTCAGTTTAAAATCGTTCCCCCTTGTCTTATCACTATCCATCCTTGTAAACAGCCATTCCCCCTCCTGTGTATATGCTCCATTCAAGTTTTGGAAGACAGCAATGAGGTCTCCCTGGAGCGTTCTCTTCATCAAGCTAAACAAGCCGTGTTCTCTCAGCCTTTCTTCATAGGAGAGGTGCTCCAGCCCTCTGATCATCTTTGTGATCCTTCTCTGGACTTGTTCCAAGAGCTCCACATCCTTCTCGATGTAGGGGCTCCAGGCCTGAATGCAGTACTCCAGATGGGAGCCTCATGAGAGCGTCACAAGAAAATCACTTCCCTCTCCCTACCAACCACTACTCTTTTGATGCAGCCCAGAACACAGTTGGCCTTTTGAACTGCAAGTGTACACTCCTGGCTCATGTCCAGCTTTTCATTCACCACAGCCTCAAGTCCTTGTCCGCAGACCTGCTTTCAAGGAGGACTCCCCCCAGTTGAGTTGCTAATCAGATGATAATAATGTTTAAAAGCAGTACATGTGCTAGTGTTTGGGTTTGGTGATATAGAAGAGCTGATTGATATGAAGCTCTTCCAGTGACTTTTTTGTTGTGACCAATGAATTTCCCAAATGTGTATGTCTGTTCTGTAATACCTACAAAATGGGATCAGCTTTTCCAGGTGACTATAGTCCATGTCAATTGTCCTAATATTTAGAAAAGCTACTTTTACTTTCAGAATTAACTTTAGATGTGAAAAAATAATAATAAATCTTTTAATAATAATAAACCTTTTTGTTTTTTTCATTTCAGAGCCTGGAAGATGAATCAAAGTGGGAAGATTTTCTTAAGAAGCACACTGCACAGCTGCGGGACATCAAGTAGCTCACAAGCTTGGACATCTTCCGAAAGTCCAGTTGCAGCTACACAGAAATCCTCTCCCTAAAGACATACCTGCATATATTTGAAAGTGAAATTTTGCTTTCTAACCTTGCACAGTGCACTCTTTTATCAACTTTTATCAACAATTTTTATACTGTTTTATATTTATTAATTTGAAACTGGGACATTAAAAATATTAGTATATTAATCTTGTATCAAATCTTAAAAATTAAACCCTTGTATCATTTGTTTTGTTTCTCTTATGTTTAATATAGGTATGTCTCTTGGTTTATTTAGTAGCACTTGTAATACTGCAGCTTAAATTCTTATTCCAAGCTTTTATCTGGTGCTGCAGAATTTGATATGTAAGTCAAGGAAATATTAATTTCCCATGTGCCTTTATTACACTTTTAGTTCTCTACTGTGTATCAAAATGCTGAATATGTAAAATTATATTCATTTACTCTTGACTATGTGACAGACATTTAAACACTATAGGCAAATAACATTTTAAATATAATTAACCACACATTCAGTTTTTTTAATGCCTTTTGGTTTCCTTTCACAGGGACTTTCAGAGGAACTTGATAGCAGCTGAATGCTGCTACATCTTTCATATTCATCCTTCTCAAGAGCTTAGGTTCTCTGGTAAGATGGATGATGGGCTCAGATATCCTGCCCTAGGTCTTAGCAGTGAGATCACAGTAGTAACTGCTGGTTAGGTTCTGATGCTGTAGCAGAGTTGGGAGAGGAGATAGGCTGGTATCATACATTCACCAGGACTACCCCTCACTTTGGGCCAAATGGCCCTGCTCTGGAGCATGTGGGGAGGATGTGAGCTGATAGTATCAGCTGTAACCTATAAGGTTACCATATTGTGCATGTGATTTACAAACACCAGTTGGTCAAGCAGGCCAAATCTCCGTTGGCAACCTCTGTGCAGTCACTGTCATAATCCTGACAGGCCCCTCCTCATGACACTGATGGCACAATTCCAAAGCAGTGGAAGAAACAGTTCTCCTAAGTAAAATTTATCTGCCACAATTTCTGCAACTTACATCCTTGTAGCATCCATCTAAGAGACAGTGGTAAACTGGAATTAAGTATGTTAACACTGATGATCATCATATTGACTTGATTCCTCTTACCATTAGACAGTTTTACTATTCCAGGTGCCAAATTCTGTTTAGAAGTGTACAAAACATGAAAAGCTTTAAAATTCCCCCAAAATGTTAGAATTGAAATTCTGATATGAAGCATTGGGAAATATCTTAACCTTACAACTTAAAAGTCTCTTGTGGTTGTCTGGTAGCACAGAAATTTTTTCCCATAAGCTTTTGGCAAAGTTTTCTGCCATAATTTTTATTCCTATGTCTGATACAGAGTATTTTCTCTGGATTATGAGCTATGAGCTATGCTAGAATCTCAACTATGACTATCTCTCCCTTGCTTTCTCCAAAAATTCCTTCACTGTATTTCCTAACTCTTTTTTATCGCCCATCTTCTTGTCCCACTTCCCTAAACAACTAGGATTTGTAATAAACTCTTCAGGCTGACATTTGACCCATTGTGTCTTATCCTCTCCATTGTGTGTATACATATATATATATAATAATCTCCACTCTCTCCTGTAATTGGAGCAAGGCAACTTCCCAGTTGACTAGGACTCTCCATATTCCCAAGATTATTCATAACTGTGAGTGTTCTCACAGTAACATAGACCGGCACTTTCAGTACTCTGGGACATACCTCATCAGGCCCCATAGACTTACATGCATTCAACTGAAGCAGGAAATCCTGAACAAGCTCAGCTTCAGCTAGAAGCTTATTTCTCACCCAAACATGGTATTCCAGCCCAGGGCTCCATTAAACCAAAAGAAGGCATTAAACATTTCAGCTTTATTTTCACCCCTTTTTGTGAGGTGACCTTATGAATTAACTTAACAGTTTTCTATATTCTTCCTCTGGCTGTTAAACATACTTTAAAAAGTCTTTCTTGTTCATCAACACTGCACTGGCCAACTTCAACTACAACTGAGCGTTAACTGTATTCATTTTCTCCCTGCAATAGCAAACAGCATCTCTATAGTCCTCCTGTCTACCCAGGCCTTGCTTCGAGGGTTCATACATTTTTTTTCCCTTACGAAAGTTCAAGAGAAGTTTGTCATCACCCAGACAACCTTCTGTCCCACTTACTCCACTTCTGACATACCGGAACTGTCCATGCTTGCTCGTGCTTTCATAAAAGAAGGTTCTTAAAAAATGAGCAATATTTATGAACCCCACTGCCTTCAAAAGTGAATTTGCAGGAAACCTTACTGTTTCCGTGAGCAATTCTTCTTTCCTAAAATCTCAGGAAGCTGATAGTTTTTTGCAAATCAGCAAGGATTTAAAACTTAAAGATTTCATGGTCACTTTTCCCATGACAGCCACTAAACACTTCAACTACAAGACTTCTCTATTTATAAATATATATATATATATTAAAAAAAAAAAAAAAAAAAAAGTTACCCGTAGCATAATTTGTAAATTTCCTGGACTTGTTCATGTGTGCTGTATGATTTTCCCAGAAAACACCTGGAAGTTGAAGTTGCCAATCACAACAAGGGAAACTGATCTAGAGATTCTTCTAATTTTTTACAGCATTTTCTATCCTGTCAGTCCTCACATGTCACTGATATCATGCTGGCTTGATGATCTGTAATAGACTCCCACAGTAACATCCGCTTTATTAGCTTTTCTCTAAGCTATCCCCAGAGTCTCTCATCCATGTACTCTCTAACTGCCAGCATTATATAGTTCAACCCCTTTTGCATACAACGTTACCTATCTGTCTGACCTGACCTGCCTATATTTCCTGAAGAACCTATTATCACCCATCACAGCACTTCAAGCACAGACTGTTCACACAAGTTCAACCAATTGTAGTGATGTTGTAGCACTGCAACTGAGTAAGGCTTTTAACTCCTCTTATTTATTTTTCATACTGCATGTTTTGATATACAAACACTTCAAGAGTTCTCCAAAGTACTCAGTAAAATCTTCACTAGCTTGCTGTCAAACATGACATGCCATTCTATTGTCATCAGTTGTAAACCTGATTTTCTCAATGTATCCCTTCAAACCATATTGAAAGCTCACCTGTTTCTTCCAATACCGTTTCCCTCTACTTGAAGGGTAGAAGGGAGCACTATCTGCCCTCTTGATCCTTTTATCCATCTCCACAAAGCCCTGAAGTCTTTTTGACCACCACTGGACTTTTCAACATCGCTTTGTTGCTACCTACCTGAAAAAAAAAGAAGAGGGGATAATTATTCCAGTGCCCAGCCAGGAAGTCTCCTGGTAACAACCTTAACCCAAGTCCCAGGTTGTCCAGGAGTCTGTCCAATGCGGCCTTGAACAAGTTTCTCATGAAGGGGAATCAGAAGAAAGTTATAAAAAGTAGACAGCATGTCTAGAATGTCAGTGTCTAAGCTAACAGTAATTGCATATAAGATATACAAAAATGAGGAAGAATTGGAAAGGAAGGCAAAACAAAGTGAAATTTAAGGAAAGGAAGAAAAATGCTGCAATTTTGGCTGCTGCATTGGCTTCAATACCAACCTCCTCTGAAGAAAGTTTTTTTTTTCCTAGAAGATAAGGATGCATATCCTAGTTTTAGCTGGGATGTTTTGGCTTTCAGAATATATTTTGATAACCCACTCATTATTCTAGTTGTTGCTGAGTAGTACTGCACAGAGCTAAGGACATTTTGGTTTCTCAGCTTCTCATACTGTTCTGCCTGTGAGGGAGGCTGTGGGGAAACAAGGAGTTGGGAGGGAATGGAATCAGGACAACTGACCTAAATTGGCCAAGGGGATATTCCATAGTACATGAAATCATATGGGAATAAAGCCTGAAAACAGGGAAGTTGGTGGGGCAGCATGGCTGGGGACTGGCAGGGGATCTGTTAGAAGGTGATGTGAAATCACTTTTGAATCACTTTTGTTCATATATGTGTGTGTATATATATATGTGTGTGTGTATATATATATTCATACGCACACATACACAAGTATACAAATATATATAAATGTATATGTATACACACAAGTATATATATTTATTATTATTATTTTCATAACTATTATCCCTTTTTCCTCATTTCTTCCTTTTTTTCTTTTTTTCCCCCCCAATTACCTCCCCTGTCCCACTAAGAATGAGTGTGAAAAAGGTGATCAAATGTGGTGCTTAGCTACTTGCCAGGTTAAACCACAACAGTGCAGAAGATGATGAGGGCAGGAGAAAATTTAGGGAATATGATTCCTCTGAAAAGAGATCAGTATGCAAATTGCAGGGAAAGGGGACTTTCGAAAAAATCAGTGCCCAAAGTGACAGATAGCAAATTGGATAGCTCCATCTGTACACATTCTGAAGTCACATTTACTTAAGATTGATACAAAAAATTTGTATTGATTTGGGACTGAGAAACTAGATTCCCTTAAAGAATCCCTGGTTTCAGAAAAGCTGCAGAATAACAGTTAAGTTCTTAGTCAACAGAGGAGCAACATATTCTGTACTAAATAGCTGAAAAGGACCAAAGAGCAAATTTCCTATGTCAGTAACTGTACTACAGGAAAACATGAGATTCAATTTTTCTTTCAACTGATTAAGTGTGAAACTGGAAACAAAATACTCACACCTGAATTTTTCTATGCACCAGAACGTCCATTACCTCTAATGAGAATAGATTTGTTGAACAAATTGGGAGAACATGTAGCTTTTGATCAGAACAAATTTGGAGTACAATACATACATGATGTCTTTCTAGAAGCAGATATGGTTGAAGAATGTAAAGAGACAGCTATCAGCTTATTGAAAACTGTGGGGATAGAAAGACATGGAGAGCACAGAATAAAGCACAAAGAATGCATAAAATACAATCTGAAATATCCCATGGACAAAGAAAACTGGGATTTGTAAGAAAAAAGGTAACCTGTGACATCCACACTTCCACCCCCCCCCCCCCCCCCCCCCATTCCCTCCCCCTCCTCCAAGGAAAAAAAAAAAAAAAAAAAAAAAAAAGTCAAAGAAAGAATTTAAGGAATTTCTAGAAATGGTTGGATGGTGTCACCTGTGGATACCTAACCTTGGAAGAATTGGCACATGATTGTTTACAAACAGGCGTAGTACAGTCTTTCTGACCAGGAACGATTTACTAATGGAAACAGATTTGCTATGAAGGAAAAACGGAAGGCTGGGTAAGCCACAGTCACAGTAGAAAAGGCAATGAAGGCAAAACAGTTATCAGTAAACATCCACTCTGAAGGCTGAATTGCTTTAACTTGAGCCCTGGAATTATAAGAAGGAAAGCTGTCTAATGTCTACTAACTCAAAATATACTTTTTGACTAACATGTGCTCACAGTGCAACTTAGAAACAAAGAAAGATTGTAATCTTCACAAGAAATCCTATGAAATGTGGTATAGAGACTAAGAGATTACTTGAGGCAATGAAGAAATATGAAGAAAAAGCAGTGATATACTTCACAGCACATCAGACAAACTGATATAGTTAGAGGGAACAGAAAAGAATTTCTCTATAAACAATGTCAGCAAACTTGTCTCAGAAAGAACTCAGAAAAAAAATTCAAATCCCTAAATGTACAGAAAGAAAAAAACAACTTGGTAAAAAAACTGCATAACGATTGCCAAAGGATTGTGGGTAACTTCACTTGGACAATGTGTTGAAATTCCATAAATAATGAAGGAATTAATTGAGTGAACTCATAAGTGTGTGCATATACGAACTGAAGCTTCAAAGAAGATATTAAATAAATACACTATAGGAAATAATATGGTGCTGATTGCTAAGACTGTTTATACAGTGAAGTGGAATTACAAAAAAATAAATCTTAAAATCCAAAGACCTCCTTCTGGGAAGAGGAAGAGAAGTTTCACGTCTGGGGAACTCCGGCAAACTGATTTTTCCAAATCAGTTTATCACTGTAATGAATATAGATACTTGTTACTAATTGCTGATACTTTTTCAGGCTGGCCTGAAATTTTCCCATGTCAAAGCAGTGTGGCAAGAGAAGTAATAAAGATTTTGTTAAAAGAAATTATACTAAGATTTGGCAATGCCAGGAGATAGAAGATTTTCAGATAGAGGACCTCATTTCATTCCAGAAATAGCAAAGAGGTGCCAAGATTTTTAGAAATTATGTGGAATTTATATATCCCATAAAGGCTGCAGTTTAGTGGAGATATAGAAAAGATGAATCAGGCAATGAAGATGCAACATAGAATATTGTGTCAGGAAGTCCAGAAGAAGTGGATTAAGCTTTATTAAGAGTTAGAATAATCTCTAGAGTTACAGAAGGAAATTGTTCATTAAATTTTAAAAATTTGCATAGGAAACATTATACTCTAAATTTAACAGGGAAGGAAACAAATGCATCTTAAGGAATATCAGGTTTTCAGTGATTACCTGGCATCTTTGCAAAGAATTCTTGCATGTCCCTAGAGGTACAGCCAACTGAGAGCTCTTCTGCCTTTGATCTCACTCATATCTCTATTTAAGTCAGCAGGTCCAGTGTATCCTCCTGAAAAGAAAAGCTGCCAACACAAAAAATGGAAGGGACTTTACACTGTACTACTGACAACAAACCAGAACTTTACATGAGATTCAGAAAGATGATACCTCTCTTGGATTTGAAGAAACATACAAATTTCTGACATTCTGATTTTCTTATCTAGCAGTATGGAATGTCACTGCAGTTGAATTTCTAGTAATATCAGCTATTGTCTGTCTGTATGTTATATTGCAGTATGTATCTGAGTGTTGCATTAGACTAACAAACTAAACACAGAAAAATGAGACTAATCAAACCTTTCTGAAAAGAGAAGTCTCAAGGGAAGGAACTGTTAAAAAATAACTTAAAATACTTAGCTAAACATGTTTGAATAATACAAATAATACAAACAATTTGCACCTTGTAATACATCTGTGTTAAAATACTTAGTATATTTAATTAAGAACAACCCAGAGTAAATAAGCTCCAAGGAGAAAAATAATCAGGATGTTGGCAACTTAAAAAACAAAAAAAAAGAAAAAGAAAAATCAAGGTCCCTGCAGCCTCAGCTAAACTCCCTTCATTATAATACTAAAAATCATGGCCATGGGTCAAAAAAACCTTGAGACAGTGAAGAAACTTCCTCTGAGCATGAGAACAAGAGGAAGTACTAAGCAAAAGTATTTTAATTGCATGCAAACTACTAAGATATCAATCATAAGAGGTTCAGATGAAAAGAAAAAAAAAAAAAAACAAACCCTTACCAAATTTGTCCATAGAAGAGTAAGAAAGAGAAAAAAAAAAAAAAAAAAAAAAAAAAAAAACCAGAAAAGAAAAAAAGGAAATCAGAGTAAACAAACTACACTGGGGACCTTACCTGTCTACTAGGTTGAACACAAATGATAACAGAAAAGTGAAGAAGAGCAATCAGGATGTACAAATCAAACGTAAGTATAACCACAACGAAGCATAGCTATGGAAGTCAAAAGGTAACAGTAACAGCCTCAGGGCCTTTAACCGTCATTGCAAAATGACTGAAGCATAATGACAGCTGCGGAATATAACTCCTAAAATGACTTAATATAAACATCTGAATTCTCACGCAGTTACATCACCAGTTCTTAACCATAACTCACATGAGAAGCGAGAACAAGCAGTTCTTTGCTATTATAAATTCCACAATTAGCCAGCATCAGCACCGGCAAAAGGAAAACAACCGCAGCTCATCACTTCTAAAGGCACTGATCTCACTGACAATAAGCCTCCGTTCAGAACCACGGAGAATGTCCGGGACGGTGACTTTGGTACGGCTAGAATAAGATCATACTCCTTTCACGTCACGCACAGCAAGAAAAGAGGGCCTAAGGAAGAAGGAGCTGTTCACGCCGGCTGTGAGGGCCTCATCTTCCCAGCAAGCTGCTACGCGTGGTTAGCCCTGCTTGCCAGAAAGCAGCCGAGGCTCTGTCTATCTGCCTGCCTACGGGAAGCTGCAGAAGAATTCCTTGGTTCGCTTTGCTTGTGCGTGCGGCTTTTCTTCCACCTGCCAGAACGCCTTTCTCTAACCCCCTGAATTCTCACACGCTTACCTTGCCAGTTCTCCCCCATAACCCACCCACGTGGGCAGCGACAGCAAGCAGCTGTCTGGTGCTTAGCTCTCTGCCAGGTGAAACCACCACGACAAGGACACAGTTGCCAGCGTGCAGAAATTAGACCCGTGTGTGTCTTCCTAAAAGTGCACGTCTGGAAAGGGTAAGACGTTCCCCAACTAGACTGCCCTCGGGGCCTTTCGGCCACGTTCTTACACTGCGGGCTCTGCATCTTTGTGGCGGCAGGAGCCAACCCCGCATTTTCACTAGCGGCTTTGAGCCACAGAAGGCAAGGTTAGCCACTGACGTGTCCCTGCTGAAACACCTGGGGACATGTCGCTCACTCGGAACGCTGAAAAAAAGACGGAGGCACCTGCCGGACCGCATGAAGACAGTCACGACGTGCACTCGCTCTCTGCGGTTCCCAGCCGAAGGCGGAAACCGCCCCCCTTGGGGTCTCCAAAGGAGCAAAGAACTACTCTCCAAAGCTCTCCGTCAGCCGCTTTCCCACTCCCAGAATTTACTCTTTCAAGGGCTTTGACTAAGCGTGGTGCGCAACAGAGCGCTTCTTACCAATTGACCGGGCAAATACTGACAACTCTGGCATGCAGAGCCGACGCTGCTGCGCCTGCAGCTGCTCCACAGACCCCCGCCTCTGCCCAGCCACGCCGCCCGGTCACCAGCTGCCAGCGCTGCGCACAATGCGTGCCGGCATGGAAAAAGTGCCGCGGGTGAAGGACTGGACCTGCTGCCAATTGGCTAGAGCCCGGAAGTAGGTGGGGCCAGAACCGGAACTCCCTCCCACCTACCTACATAGGGAGGCGCCATTTTGTCTTAGTCCGTGTTCCACCCTGAGGAGCCGCCATTTCATGTTACTCCGTACCCCACGTGGTTTTGTACTGCTTAGGGCTCGGCTCCCTGGCTCGTTCCTTAACTCTTTCCTACTCCCAGGCCTCCCTCTGACTGCCTGCCCAATTCCCTTGCTCCGGGAAGCGCTCACATGAAAAAAAACTGATCCATTCCTACACAGTCGCACCAGGCAAACACGTCCCGGTGCTGGCACTGGTGGCTGTCTCGTGTCTGACGCGGGGTTTCTGGAGACCAGCGGCACTAGGGGCACTTTGATCCCAGCTAACAACTCTGCCAGCTCCACTTCTCATTTGGCAATAGCGACCCGCTCGCATCTCCCACGTGAGGATCTGATGGGAAATCCCTCGCCCTTCCCGTGCGCAGCCTCTAGCCCTCTGCTAAGTCACCGATAACCAAGGGCAGTCCCCGCCAGAGGGCCCCAGTCATTTCATCCTAGCGTTTGATACAGCCATGGAAGAAGCAGCCGTCACGTTCAGGAGCTCTCAGCACGCCACCAGTGACAGCAGAGCGCTGCAAGAGCAAGGCTTTCTTTGATATTCCACTCCTTGTCACGCGTAAGCACGTTCCAGGCTCCTGGGCCCAAATATTGAGCTAGGCACTCCTCTACTTCAGGAAGCGACTGACAAAAGGCACAAAGCAGGCTCTCCTGCTGCACCCCTCTGTCACTGCTCCCAACACAAGTGGTCTCAACACACAGAGAACCGGCTGTGCAGCAGACTTCAGGGCCTGCAAAGGACTCCCTGCAAAACGCTCACAGCCGCAGCCCTTTCTTCCCTGCTCTCTTAACAGGCCAGCAGCGTGACTTACACTTTGACACAGCCTGCACAATTCCTTCTCTCGGGAAAGCACTGCACCTCTCTTCCAGTACACGCAACAAAAACTCTGCTCTCTCAATCCTGCTTCCACAACCTGGTTTCTGGCAATTCCACACTTAGCCAGCATCAGCACCGGCAAAAGGAAAACAACCGCAGCTCATCACTTCTAAAGGCACTGATCTCACTGACAATAAGCCTCCGTTCAGAACCACGGAGAATGTCCGGGACGGTGACTTTGGTACGGCTAGAATAAGATCATACTCCTTTCACGTCACGCACAGCAAGAAAAGAGGGCCTAAGGAAGAAGGAGCTGTTCACGCCGGCTGTGAGGGCCTCATCTTCCCAGCAAGCTGCTACGCGTGGTTAGCCCTGCTTGCCAGAAAGCAGCCGAGGCTCTGTCTATCTGCCTGCCTACGGGAAGCTGCAGAAGAATTCCTTGGTTCGCTTTGCTTGTGCGTGCGGCTTTTCTTCCACCTGCCAGAACGCCTTTCTCTAACCCCCTGAATTCTCACACGCTTACCTTGCCAGTTCTCCCCCATAACCCACCCACGTGGGCAGCGACAGCAAGCAGCTGTCTGGTGCTTAGCTCTCTGCCAGGTGAAACCACCACGACAAGGACACAGTTGCCAGCGTGCAGAAATTAGACCCGTGTGTGTCTTCCTAAAAGTGCACGTCTGGAAAGGGTAAGACGTTCCCCAACTAGACTGCCCTCGGGGCCTTTCGGCCACGTTCTTACACTGCGGGCTCTGCATCTTTGTGGCGGCAGGAGCCAACCCCGCATTTTCACTAGCGGCTTTGAGCCACAGAAGGCAAGGTTAGCCACTGACGTGTCCCTGCTGAAACACCTGGGGACATGTCGCTCACTCGGAACGCTGAAAAAAAGACGGAGGCACCTGCCGGACCGCATGAAGACAGTCACGACGTGCACTCGCTCTCTGCGGTTCCCAGCCGAAGGCGGAAACCGCCCCCCTTGGGGTCTCCAAAGGAGCAAAGAACTACTCTCCAAAGCTCTCCGTCAGCCGCTTTCCCACTCCCAGAATTTACTCTTTCAAGGGCTTTGACTAAGCGTGGTGCGCAACAGAGCGCTTCTTACCAATTGACCGGGCAAATACTGACAACTCTGGCATGCAGAGCCGACGCTGCTGCGCCTGCAGCTGCTCCACAGACCCCCGCCTCTGCCCAGCCACGCCGCCCGGTCACCAGCTGCCAGCGCTGCGCACAATGCGTGCCGGCATGGAAAAAGTGCCGCGGGTGAAGGACTGGACCTGCTGCCAATTGGCTAGAGCCCGGAAGTAGGTGGGGCCAGAACCGGAACTCCCTCCCACCTACCTACATAGGGAGGCGCCATTTTGTCTTAGTCCGTGTTCCACCCTGAGGAGCCGCCATTTCATGTTACTCCGTACCCCACGTGGTTTTGTACTGCTTAGGGCTCGGCTCCCTGGCTCGTTCCTTAACTCTTTCCTACTCCCAGGCCTCCCTCTGACTGCCTGCCCAATTCCCTTGCTCCGGGAAGCGCTCACATGAAAAAAAACTGATCCATTCCTACACAGTCGCACCAGGCAAACACGTCCCGGTGCTGGCACTGGTGGCTGTCTCGTGTCTGACGCGGGGTTTCTGGAGACCAGCGGCACTAGGGGCACTTTGATCCCAGCTAACAACTCTGCCAGCTCCACTTCTCATTTGGCAATAGCGACCCGCTCGCATCTCCCACGTGAGGATCTGATGGGAAATCCCTCGCCCTTCCCGTGCGCAGCCTCTAGCCCTCTGCTAAGTCACCGATAACCAAGGGCAGTCCCCGCCAGAGGGCCCCAGTCATTTCATCCTAGCGTTTGATACAGCCATGGAAGAAGCAGCCGTCACGTTCAGGAGCTCTCGGCACGCCACCAGTGACAGCAGAGCGCTGCAAGAGCAAGGCTCTCTTTGATATTCCACTCCTTGTCACGCGTAAGCACGTTCCAGGCTCCTGGGCCCAAATATTGAGCTAGGCACTCCTCTACTTCAGGAAGCGACTGACAAAAGGCACAAAGCAGGCTCTCCTGCTGCACCCCTCTGTCACTGCTCCCAACACAAGTGGTCTCAACACACAGAGAACCGGCTGTGCAGCAGACTTCAGGGCCTGCAAAGGACTCCCTGCAAAACGCTCACAGCCGCAGCCCTTTCTTCCCTGCTCTCTTAACAGGCCAGCAGCGTGACTTACACTTTGACACAGCCTGCACAATTCCTTCTCTCGGGAAAGCACTGCACCTCTCTTCCAGTACACGCAACAAAAACTCTGCTCTCTCAATCCTGCTTCCACAACCTGGTTTCTGGCAATTCCACACTTAGCCAGCAGCAGCACCGGCAAAAGGAAAACAACCGCAGCTCATCACTTCTAAAGGCACTGATCTCACTGACAATAAGCCTCCGTTCAGAACCACGGAGAATGTCCGGGACGGTGACTTTGGTACGGCTAGAATAAGATCATACTCCTTTCACGTCACGCACAGCAAGAAAAGAGGGCCTAAGGAAGAAGGAGCTGTTCACGCCGGCTGTGAGGGCCTCATCTTCCCAGCAAGCTGCTACGCGTGGTTAGCCCTGCTTGCCAGAAAGCAGCCGAGGCTCTGTCTATCTGCCTGCCTACGGGAAGCTGCAGAAGAATTCCTTGGTTCGCTTTGCTTGTGCGTGCGGCTTTTCTTCCACCTGCCAGAACGCCTTTCTCTAACCCCCTGAATTCTCACACGCTTACCTTGCCAGTTCTCCCCCATAACCCACCCACGTGGGCAGCGACAGCAAGCAGCTGTCTGGTGCTTAGCTCTCTGCCAGGTGAAACCACCACGACAAGGACACAGTTGCCAGCGTGCAGAAATTAGACCCGTGTGTGTCTTCCTAAAAGTGCACGTCTGGAAAGGGTAAGACGTTCCCCAACTAGACTGCCCTCGGGGCCTTTCGGCCACGTTCTTACACTGCGGGCTCTGCATCTTTGTGGCGGCAGGAGCCAACCCCGCATTTTCACTAGCGGCTTTGAGCCACAGAAGGCAAGGTTAGCCACTGACGTGTCCCTGCTGAAACACCTGGGGACATGTCGCTCACTCGGAACGCTGAAAAAAAGACGGAGGCACCTGCCGGACCGCATGAAGACAGTCACGACGTGCACTCGCTCTCTGCGGTTCCCAGCCGAAGGCGGAAACCGCCCCCCTTGGGGTCTCCAAAGGAGCAAAGAACTACTCTCCAAAGCTCTCCGTCAGCCGCTTTCCCACTCCCAGAATTTACTCTTTCAAGGGCTTTGACTAAGCGTGGTGCGCAACAGAGCGCTTCTTACCAATTGACCGGGCAAATACTGACAACTCTGGCATGCAGAGCCGACGCTGCTGCGCCTGCAGCTGCTCCACAGACCCCCGCCTCTGCCCAGCCACGCCGCCCGGTCACCAGCTGCCAGCGCTGCGCACAATGCGTGCCGGCATGGAAAAAGTGCCGCGGGTGAAGGACTGGACCTGCTGCCAATTGGCTAGAGCCCGGAAGTAGGTGGGGCCAGAACCGGAACTCCCTCCCACCTACCTACATAGGGAGGCGCCATTTTGTCTTAGTCCGTGTTCCACCCTGAGGAGCCGCCATTTCATGTTACTCCGTACCCCACGTGGTTTTGTACTGCTTAGGGCTCGGCTCCCTGGCTCGTTCCTTAACTCTTTCCTACTCCCAGGCCTCCCTCTGACTGCCTGCCCAATTCCCTTGCTCCGGGAAGCGCTCACATGAAAAAAAACTGATCCATTCCTACACAGTCGCACCAGGCAAACACGTCCCGGTGCTGGCACTGGTGGCTGTCTCGTGTCTGACGCGGGGTTTCTGGAGACCAGCGGCACTAGGGGCACTTTGATCCCAGCTAACAACTCTGCCAGCTCCACTTCTCATTTGGCAATAGCGACCCGCTCGCATCTCCCACGTGAGGATCTGATGGGAAATCCCTCGCCCTTCCCGTGCGCAGCCTCTAGCCCTCTGCTAAGTCACCGATAACCAAGGGCAGTCCCCGCCAGAGGGCCCCAGTCATTTCATCCTAGCGTTTGATACAGCCATGGAAGAAGCAGCCGTCACGTTCAGGAGCTCTCGGCACGCCACCAGTGACAGCAGAGCGCTGCAAGAGCAAGGCTCTCTTTGATATTCCACTCCTTGTCACGCGTAAGCACGTTCCAGGCTCCTGGGCCCAAATATTGAGCTAGGCACTCCTCTACTTCAGGAAGCGACTGACAAAAGGCACAAAGCAGGCTCTCCTGCTGCACCCCTCTGTCACTGCTCCCAACACAAGTGGTCTCAACACACAGAGAACCGGCTGTGCAGCAGACTTCAGGGCCTGCAAAGGACTCCCTGCAAAACGCTCACAGCCGCAGCCCTTTCTTCCCTGCTCTCTTAACAGGCCAGCAGCGTGACTTACACTTTGACACAGCCTGCACAATTCCTTCTCTCGGGAAAGCACTGCACCTCTCTTCCAGTACACGCAACAAAAACTCTGCTCTCTCAATCCTGCTTCCACAACCTGGTTTCTGGCAATTCCACACTTAGCCAGCAGCAGCACCGGCAAAAGGAAAACAACCGCAGCTCATCACTTCTAAAGGCACTGATCTCACTGACAATAAGCCTCCGTTCAGAACCACGGAGAATGTCCGGGACGGTGACTTTGGTACGGCTAGAATAAGATCATACTCCTTTCACGTCACGCACAGCAAGAAAAGAGGGCCTAAGGAAGAAGGAGCTGTTCACGCCGGCTGTGAGGGCCTCATCTTCCCAGCAAGCTGCTACGCGTGGTTAGCCCTGCTTGCCAGAAAGCAGCCGAGGCTCTGTCTATCTGCCTGCCTACGGGAAGCTGCAGAAGAATTCCTTGGTTCGCTTTGCTTGTGCGTGCGGCTTTTCTTCCACCTGCCAGAACGCCTTTCTCTAACCCCCTGAATTCTCACACGCTTACCTTGCCAGTTCTCCCCCATAACCCACCCACGTGGGCAGCGACAGCAAGCAGCTGTCTGGTGCTTAGCTCTCTGCCAGGTGAAACCACCACGACAAGGACACAGTTGCCAGCGTGCAGAAATTAGACCCGTGTGTGTCTTCCTAAAAGTGCACGTCTGGAAAGGGTAAGACGTTCCCCAACTAGACTGCCCTCGGGGCCTTTCGGCCACGTTCTTACACTGCGGGCTCTGCATCTTTGTGGCGGCAGGAGCCAACCCCGCATTTTCACTAGCGGCTTTGAGCCACAGAAGGCAAGGTTAGCCACTGACGTGTCCCTGCTGAAACACCTGGGGACATGTCGCTCACTCGGAACGCTGAAAAAAAGACGGAGGCACCTGCCGGACCGCATGAAGACAGTCACGACGTGCACTCGCTCTCTGCGGTTCCCAGCCGAAGGCGGAAACCGCCCCCCTTGGGGTCTCCAAAGGAGCAAAGAACTACTCTCCAAAGCTCTCCGTCAGCCGCTTTCCCACTCCCAGAATTTACTCTTTCAAGGGCTTTGACTAAGCGTGGTGCGCAACAGAGCGCTTCTTACCAATTGACCGGGCAAATACTGACAACTCTGGCATGCAGAGCCGACGCTGCTGCGCCTGCAGCTGCTCCACAGACCCCCGCCTCTGCCCAGCCACGCCGCCCGGTCACCAGCTGCCAGCGCTGCGCACAATGCGTGCCGGCATGGAAAAAGTGCCGCGGGTGAAGGACTGGACCTGCTGCCAATTGGCTAGAGCCCGGAAGTAGGTGGGGCCAGAACCGGAACTCCCTCCCACCTACCTACATAGGGAGGCGCCATTTTGTCTTAGTCCGTGTTCCACCCTGAGGAGCCGCCATTTCATGTTACTCCGTACCCCACGTGGTTTTGTACTGCTTAGGGCTCGGCTCCCTGGCTCGTTCCTTAACTCTTTCCTACTCCCAGGCCTCCCTCTGACTGCCTGCCCAATTCCCTTGCTCCGGGAAGCGCTCACATGAAAAAAAACTGATCCATTCCTACACAGTCGCACCAGGCAAACACGTCCCGGTGCTGGCACTGGTGGCTGTCTCGTGTCTGACGCGGGGTTTCTGGAGACCAGCGGCACTAGGGGCACTTTGATCCCAGCTAACAACTCTGCCAGCTCCACTTCTCATTTGGCAATAGCGACCCGCTCGCATCTCCCACGTGAGGATCTGATGGGAAATCCCTCGCCCTTCCCGTGCGCAGCCTCTAGCCCTCTGCTAAGTCACCGATAACCAAGGGCAGTCCCCGCCAGAGGGCCCCAGTCATTTCATCCTAGCGTTTGATACAGCCATGGAAGAAGCAGCCGTCACGTTCAGGAGCTCTCGGCACGCCACCAGTGACAGCAGAGCGCTGCAAGAGCAAGGCTCTCTTTGATATTCCACTCCTTGTCACGCGTAAGCACGTTCCAGGCTCCTGGGCCCAAATATTGAGCTAGGCACTCCTCTACTTCAGGAAGCGACTGACAAAAGGCACAAAGCAGGCTCTCCTGCTGCACCCCTCTGTCACTGCTCCCAACACAAGTGGTCTCAACACACAGAGAACCAGCTGTGCAGCAGACTTCAGGGCCTGCAAAGGACTCCCTGCAAAACGCTCACAGCCGCAGCCCTTTCTTCCCTGCTCTCTTAACAGGCCAGCAGCGTGACTTACACTTTGACACAGCCTGCACAATTCCTTCTCTCGGGAAAGCACTGCACCTCTCTTCCAGTACACGCAACAAAAACTCTGCTCTCTCAATCCTGCTTCCACAACCTGGTTTCTGGCAATTCCACACTTAGCCAGCAGCAGCACCGGCAAAAGGAAAACAACCGCAGCTCATCACTTCTAAAGGCACTGATCTCACTGACAATAAGCCTCCGTTCAGAACCACGGAGAATGTCCGGGACGGTGACTTTGGTACGGCTAGAATAAGATCATACTCCTTTCACGTCACGCACAGCAAGAAAAGAGGGCCTAAGGAAGAAGGAGCTGTTCACGCCGGCTGTGAGGGCCTCATCTTCCCAGCAAGCTGCTACGCGTGGTTAGCCCTGCTTGCCAGAAAGCAGCCGAGGCTCTGTCTATCTGCCTGCCTACGGGAAGCTGCAGAAGAATTCCTTGGTTCGCTTTGCTTGTGCGTGCGGCTTTTCTTCCACCTGCCAGAACGCCTTTCTCTAACCCCCTGAATTCTCACACGCTTACCTTGCCAGTTCTCCCCCATAACCCACCCACGTGGGCAGCGACAGCAAGCAGCTGTCTGGTGCTTAGCTCTCTGCCAGGTGAAACCACCACGACAAGGACACAGTTGCCAGCGTGCAGAAATTAGACCCGTGTGTGTCTTCCTAAAAGTGCACGTCTGGAAAGGGTAAGACGTTCCCCAACTAGACTGCCCTCGGGGCCTTTCGGCCACGTTCTTACACTGCGGGCTCTGCATCTTTGTGGCGGCAGGAGCCAACCCCGCATTTTCACTAGCGGCTTTGAGCCACAGAAGGCAAGGTTAGCCACTGACGTGTCCCTGCTGAAACACCTGGGGACATGTCGCTCACTCGGAACGCTGAAAAAAAGACGGAGGCACCTGCCGGACCGCATGAAGACAGTCACGACGTGCACTCGCTCTCTGCGGTTCCCAGCCGAAGGCGGAAACCGCCCCCCTTGGGGTCTCCAAAGGAGCAAAGAACTACTCTCCAAAGCTCTCCGTCAGCCGCTTTCCCACTCCCAGAATTTACTCTTTCAAGGGCTTTGACTAAGCGTGGTGCGCAACAGAGCGCTTCTTACCAATTGACCGGGCAAATACTGACAACTCTGGCATGCAGAGCCGACGCTGCTGCGCCTGCAGCTGCTCCACAGACCCCCGCCTCTGCCCAGCCACGCCGCCCGGTCACCAGCTGCCAGCGCTGCGCACAATGCGTGCCGGCATGGAAAAAGTGCCGCGGGTGAAGGACTGGACCTGCTGCCAATTGGCTAGAGCCCGGAAGTAGGTGGGGCCAGAACCGGAACTCCCTCCCACCTACCTACATAGGGAGGCGCCATTTTGTCTTAGTCCGTGTTCCACCCTGAGGAGCCGCCATTTC
Source organism: Lagopus muta (assembly GCF_023343835.1). Taxonomy (NCBI): domain Eukaryota; kingdom Metazoa; phylum Chordata; class Aves; order Galliformes; family Phasianidae; genus Lagopus; species Lagopus muta. Next base: position 27,862,805 of record NC_064472.1, read on the forward strand.
ATGTTACTCCGTACCCCACGTGGTTTTGTACTGCTTAGGGCTCGGCTCCCTGGCTCGTTCCTTAACTCTTTCCTACTCCCAGGCCTCCCTCTGACTGCCTGCCCAATTCCCTTGCTCCGGGAAGCGCTCACATGAAAAAAAACTGATCCATTCCTACACAGTCGCACCAGGCAAACACGTCCCGGTGCTGGCACTGGTGGCTGTCTCGTGTCTGACGCGGGGTTTCTGGAGACCAGCGGCACTAGGGGCACTTTGATCCCAGCTAACAACTCTGCCAGCTCCACTTCTCATTTGGCAATAGCGACCCGCTCGCATCTCCCACGTGAGGATCTGATGGGAAATCCCTCGCCCTTCCCGTGCGCAGCCTCTAGCCCTCTGCTAAGTCACCGATAACCAAGGGCAGTCCCCGCCAGAGGGCCCCAGTCATTTCATCCTAGCGTTTGATACAGCCATGGAAGAAGCAGCCGTCACGTTCAGGAGCTCTCGGCACGCCACCAGTGACAGCAGAGCGCTGCAAGAGCAAGGCTCTCTTTGATATTCCACTCCTTGTCACGCGTAAGCACGTTCCAGGCTCCTGGGCCCAAATATTGAGCTAGGCACTCCTCTACTTCAGGAAGCGACTGACAAAAGGCACAAAGCAGGCTCTCCTGCTGCACCCCTCTGTCACTGCTCCCAACACAAGTGGTCTCAACACACAGAGAACCGGCTGTGCAGCAGACTTCAGGGCCTGCAAAGGACTCCCTGCAAAACGCTCACAGCCGCAGCCCTTTCTTCCCTGCTCTCTTAACAGGCCAGCAGCGTGACTTACACTTTGACACAGCCTGCACAATTCCTTCTCTCGGGAAAGCACTGCACCTCTCTTCCAGTACACGCAACAAAAACTCTGCTCTCTCAATCCTGCTTCCACAACCTGGTTTCTGGCAATTCCACACTTAGCCAGCAGCAGCACCGGCAAAAGGAAAACAACCGCAGCTCATCACTTCTAAAGGCACTGATCTCACTGACAATAAGCCTCCGTTCAGAACCACGGAGAATGTCCGGGACGGTGACTTTGGTACGGCTAGAATAAGATCATACTCCTTTCACGTCACGCACAGCAAGAAAAGAGGGCCTAAGGAAGAAGGAGCTGTTCACGCCGGCTGTGAGGGCCTCATCTTCCCAGCAAGCTGCTACGCGTGGTTAGCCCTGCTTGCCAGAAAGCAGCCGAGGCTCTGTCTATCTGCCTGCCTACGGGAAGCTGCAGAAGAATTCCTTGGTTCGCTTTGCTTGTGCGTGCGGCTTTTCTTCCACCTGCCAGAACGCCTTTCTCTAACCCCCTGAATTCTCACACGCTTACCTTGCCAGTTCTCCCCCATAACCCACCCACGTGGGCAGCGACAGCAAGCAGCTGTCTGGTGCTTAGCTCTCTGCCAGGTGAAACCACCACGACAAGGACACAGTTGCCAGCGTGCAGAAATTAGACCCGTGTGTGTCTTCCTAAAAGTGCACGTCTGGAAAGGGTAAGACGTTCCCCAACTAGACTGCCCTCGGGGCCTTTCGGCCACGTTCTTACACTGCGGGCTCTGCATCTTTGTGGCGGCAGGAGCCAACCCCGCATTTTCACTAGCGGCTTTGAGCCACAGAAGGCAAGGTTAGCCACTGACGTGTCCCTGCTGAAACACCTGGGGACATGTCGCTCACTCGGAACGCTGAAAAAAAGACGGAGGCACCTGCCGGACCGCATGAAGACAGTCACGACGTGCACTCGCTCTCTGCGGTTCCCAGCCGAAGGCGGAAACCGCCCCCCTTGGGGTCTCCAAAGGAGCAAAGAACTACTCTCCAAAGCTCTCCGTCAGCCGCTTTCCCACTCCCAGAATTTACTCTTTCAAGGGCTTTGACTAAGCGTGGTGCGCAACAGAGCGCTTCTTACCAATTGACCGGGCAAATACTGACAACTCTGGCATGCAGAGCCGACGCTGCTGCGCCTGCAGCTGCTCCACAGACCCCCGCCTCTGCCCAGCCACGCCGCCCGGTCACCAGCTGCCAGCGCTGCGCACAATGCGTGCCGGCATGGAAAAAGTGCCGCGGGTGAAGGACTGGACCTGCTGCCAATTGGCTAGAGCCCGGAAGTAGGTGGGGCCAGAACCGGAACTCCCTCCCACCTACCTACATAGGGAGGCGCCATTTTGTCTTAGTCCGTGTTCCACCCTGAGGAGCCGCCATTTCATGTTACTCCGTACCCCACGTGGTTTTGTACTGCTTAGGGCTCGGCTCCCTGGCTCGTTCCTTAACTCTTTCCTACTCCCAGGCCTCCCTCTGACTGCCTGCCCAATTCCCTTGCTCCGGGAAGCGCTCACATGAAAAAAAACTGATCCATTCCTACACAGTCGCACCAGGCAAACACGTCCCGGTGCTGGCACTGGTGGCTGTCTCGTGTCTGACGCGGGGTTTCTGGAGACCAGCGGCACTAGGGGCACTTTGATCCCAGCTAACAACTCTGCCAGCTCCACTTCTCATTTGGCAATAGCGACCCGCTCGCATCTCCCACGTGAGGATCTGATGGGAAATCCCTCGCCCTTCCCGTGCGCAGCCTCTAGCCCTCTGCTAAGTCACCGATAACCAAGGGCAGTCCCCGCCAGAGGGCCCCAGTCATTTCATCCTAGCGTTTGATACAGCCATGGAAGAAGCAGCCGTCACGTTCAGGAGCTCTCGGCACGCCACCAGTGACAGCAGAGCGCTGCAAGAGCAAGGCTCTCTTTGATATTCCACTCCTTGTCACGCGTAAGCACGTTCCAGGCTCCTGGGCCCAAATATTGAGCTAGGCACTCCTCTACTTCAGGAAGCGACTGACAAAAGGCACAAAGCAGGCTCTCCTGCTGCACCCCTCTGTCACTGCTCCCAACACAAGTGGTCTCAACACACAGAGAACCGGCTGTGCAGCAGACTTCAGGGCCTGCAAAGGACTCCCTGCAAAACGCTCACAGCCGCAGCCCTTTCTTCCCTGCTCTCTTAACAGGCCAGCAGCGTGACTTACACTTTGACACAGCCTGCACAATTCCTTCTCTCGGGAAAGCACTGCACCTCTCTTCCAGTACACGCAACAAAAACTCTGCTCTCTCAATCCTGCTTCCACAACCTGGTTTCTGGCAATTCCACACTTAGCCAGCAGCAGCACCGGCAAAAGGAAAACAACCGCAGCTCATCACTTCTAAAGGCACTGATCTCACTGACAATAAGCCTCCGTTCAGAACCACGGAGAATGTCCGGGACGGTGACTTTGGTACGGCTAGAATAAGATCATACTCCTTTCACGTCACGCACAGCAAGAAAAGAGGGCCTAAGGAAGAAGGAGCTGTTCACGCCGGCTGTGAGGGCCTCATCTTCCCAGCAAGCTGCTACGCGTGGTTAGCCCTGCTTGCCAGAAAGCAGCCGAGGCTCTGTCTATCTGCCTGCCTACGGGAAGCTGCAGAAGAATTCCTTGGTTCGCTTTGCTTGTGCGTGCGGCTTTTCTTCCACCTGCCAGAACGCCTTTCTCTAACCCCCTGAATTCTCACACGCTTACCTTGCCAGTTCTCCCCCATAACCCACCCACGTGGGCAGCGACAGCAAGCAGCTGTCTGGTGCTTAGCTCTCTGCCAGGTGAAACCACCACGACAAGGACACAGTTGCCAGCGTGCAGAAATTAGACCCGTGTGTGTCTTCCTAAAAGTGCACGTCTGGAAAGGGTAAGACGTTCCCCAACTAGACTGCCCTCGGGGCCTTTCGGCCACGTTCTTACACTGCGGGCTCTGCATCTTTGTGGCGGCAGGAGCCAACCCCGCATTTTCACTAGCGGCTTTGAGCCACAGAAGGCAAGGTTAGCCACTGACGTGTCCCTGCTGAAACACCTGGGGACATGTCGCTCACTCGGAACGCTGAAAAAAAGACGGAGGCACCTGCCGGACCGCATGAAGACAGTCACGACGTGCACTCGCTCTCTGCGGTTCCCAGCCGAAGGCGGAAACCGCCCCCCTTGGGGTCTCCAAAGGAGCAAAGAACTACTCTCCAAAGCTCTCCGTCAGCCGCTTTCCCACTCCCAGAATTTACTCTTTCAAGGGCTTTGACTAAGCGTGGTGCGCAACAGAGCGCTTCTTACCAATTGACCGGGCAAATACTGACAACTCTGGCATGCAGAGCCGACGCTGCTGCGCCTGCAGCTGCTCCACAGACCCCCGCCTCTGCCCAGCCACGCCGCCCGGTCACCAGCTGCCAGCGCTGCGCACAATGCGTGCCGGCATGGAAAAAGTGCCGCGGGTGAAGGACTGGACCTGCTGCCAATTGGCTAGAGCCCGGAAGTAGGTGGGGCCAGAACCGGAACTCCCTCCCACCTACCTACATAGGGAGGCGCCATTTTGTCTTAGTCCGTGTTCCACCCTGAGGAGCCGCCATTTCATGTTACTCCGTACCCCACGTGGTTTTGTACTGCTTAGGGCTCGGCTCCCTGGCTCGTTCCTTAACTCTTTCCTACTCCCAGGCCTCCCTCTGACTGCCTGCCCAATTCCCTTGCTCCGGGAAGCGCTCACATGAAAAAAAACTGATCCATTCCTACACAGTCGCACCAGGCAAACACGTCCCGGTGCTGGCACTGGTGGCTGTCTCGTGTCTGACGCGGGGTTTCTGGAGACCAGCGGCACTAGGGGCACTTTGATCCCAGCTAACAACTCTGCCAGCTCCACTTCTCATTTGGCAATAGCGACCCGCTCGCATCTCCCACGTGAGGATCTGATGGGAAATCCCTCGCCCTTCCCGTGCGCAGCCTCTAGCCCTCTGCTAAGTCACCGATAACCAAGGGCAGTCCCCGCCAGAGGGCCCCAGTCATTTCATCCTAGCGTTTGATACAGCCATGGAAGAAGCAGCCGTCACGTTCAGGAGCTCTCGGCACGCCACCAGTGACAGCAGAGCGCTGCAAGAGCAAGGCTCTCTTTGATATTCCACTCCTTGTCACGCGTAAGCACGTTCCAGGCTCCTGGGCCCAAATATTGAGCTAGGCACTCCTCTACTTCAGGAAGCGACTGACAAAAGGCACAAAGCAGGCTCTCCTGCTGCACCCCTCTGTCACTGCTCCCAACACAAGTGGTCTCAACACACAGAGAACCGGCTGTGCAGCAGACTTCAGGGCCTGCAAAGGACTCCCTGCAAAACGCTCACAGCCGCAGCCCTTTCTTCCCTGCTCTCTTAACAGGCCAGCAGCGTGACTTACACTTTGACACAGCCTGCACAATTCCTTCTCTCGGGAAAGCACTGCACCTCTCTTCCAGTACACGCAACAAAAACTCTGCTCTCTCAATCCTGCTTCCACAACCTGGTTTCTGGCAATTCCACACTTAGCCAGCATCAGCACCGGCAAAAGGAAAACAACCGCAGCTCATCACTTCTAAAGGCACTGATCTCACTGACAATAAGCCTCCGTTCAGAACCACGGAGAATGTCCGGGACGGTGACTTTGGTACGGCTAGAATAAGATCATACTCCTTTCACGTCACGCACAGCAAGAAAAGAGGGCCTAAGGAAGAAGGAGCTGTTCACGCCGGCTGTGAGGGCCTCATCTTCCCAGCAAGCTGCTACGCGTGGTTAGCCCTGCTTGCCAGAAAGCAGCCGAGGCTCTGTCTATCTGCCTGCCTACGGGAAGCTGCAGAAGAATTCCTTGGTTCGCTTTGCTTGTGCGTGCGGCTTTTCTTCCACCTGCCAGAACGCCTTTCTCTAACCCCCTGAATTCTCACACGCTTACCTTGCCAGTTCTCCCCCATAACCCACCCACGTGGGCAGCGACAGCAAGCAGCTGTCTGGTGCTTAGCTCTCTGCCAGGTGAAATACCACAACAAGGACACAGTTGCCAGCGTGCAGAAATTAGACCCGTGTGTATCTTCCTAAAAGTGCACGTCTGGAAAGGGTAAGACGTTCCCCAACTAGACTGCCCTCGGGGCCTTTCGGCCACGTTCTTACACTGCGGGCTCTGCATTTTTGTGGCGGCAGGAGCCAACCCCGCATTTTCACTAGCGGCTTTGAGCCACAGAAGGCAAGGTAAGCCACTGACGTGTCCCTGCTGAAACACCTGGGGACATGTCGCTCACTCGGAACGCTGAAAAAAAGACGGAGGCACCTGCCGGACCGCATGAAGACAGTCACGACGTGCACTCGCTCTCTGCGGTTCCCAGCCGAAGGCGGAAACCGCCCCCCTTGGGGTCTCCAAAGGAGCAAAGAACTACTCTCCAAAGCTCTCCGTCAGCCGCTTTCCCACTCCCAGAATTTACTCTTTCAAGGGCTTTGACTAAGCGTGGTGCGCAACAGAGCGCTTCTTACCAATTGACCGGGCAAATACTGACAACTCTGGCATGCAGAGCCGACGCTGCTGCGCCTGCAGCTGCTCCACAGACCCCCGCCTCTGCCCAGCCACGCCGCCCGGTCACCAGCTGCCAGCGCTGCGCACAATGCGTGCCGGCATGGAAAAAGTGCCGCGGGTGAAGGACTGGACCTGCTGCCAATTGGCTAGAGCCCGGAAGTAGGTGGGGCCAGAACCGGAACTCCCTCCCACCTACCTACATAGGGAGGCGCCATTTTGTCTTAGTCCGTGTTCCACCCTGAGGAGCCGCCATTTCATGTTACTCCGTACCCCACGTGGTTTTGTACTGCTTAGGGCTCGGCTCCCTGGCTCGTTCCTTAACTCTTTCCTACTCCCAGACCTCCCTCTGACTGCCTGCCCAATTCCCTTGCTCCAGGAAGCGCTCACATGAAAAAAAACTGATCCATTCCTACACAGTCGCACCAGGCAAACACGTCCCGGTGCTGGCACTGGTGGCTGTCTCGTGTCTGACGCGGGGTTTCTGGAGACCAGCGGCACTAGGGGCACTTTGATCCCAGCTAACAACTCTGCCAGCTCCACTTCTCATTTGGCAATAGCGACCCGCTCGCATCTCCCACGTGAGGATCTGATGGGAAATCCCTCGCCCTTCCCGTGCGCAGCCTCTAGCCCTCTGCTAAGTCACCGATAACCAAGGGCAGTCCCCGCCAGAGGGCCCCAGTCATTTCATCCTAGCGTTTGATACAGCCATGGAAGAAGCAGCCGTCACGTTCAGGAGCTCTCGGCACGCCACCAGTGACAGCAGAGCGCTGCAAGAGCAAGGCTCTCTTTGATATTCCACTCCTTGTCACGCGTAAGCACGTTCCAGGCTCCTGGGCCCAAATATTGAGCTAGGCACTCCTCTACTTCAGGAAGCGACTGACAAAAGGCACAAAGCAGGCTCTCCTGCTGCACCCCTCTGTCACTGCTCCCAACACAAGTGGTCTCAACACACAGAGAACCGGCTGTGCAGCAGACTTCAGGGCCTGCAAAGGACTCCCTGCAAAACGCTCACAGCCGCAGCCCTTTCTTCCCTGCTCTCTTAACAGGCCAGCAGCGTGACTTACACTTTGACACAGCCTGCACAATTCCTTCTCTCGGGAAAGCACTGCACCTCTCTTCCAGTACACGCAACAAAAACTCTGCTCTCTCAATCCTGCTTCCACAACCTGGTTTCTGGCAATTCCACACTTAGCCAGCATCAGCACCGGCAAAAGGAAAACAACCGCAGCTCATCACTTCTAAAGGCACTGATCTCACTGACAATAAGCCTCCGTTCAGAACCACGGAGAATGTCCGGGACGGTGACTTTGGTACGGCTAGAATAAGATCATACTCCTTTCACGTCACGCACAGCAAGAAAAGAGGGCCTAAGGAAGAAGGAGCTGTTCACGCCGGCTGTGAGGGCCTCATCTTCCCAGCAAGCTGCTACGCGTGGTTAGCCCTGCTTGCCAGAAAGCAGCCGAGGCTCTGTCTATCTGCCTGCCTACGGGAAGCTGCAGAAGAATTCCTTGGTTCGCTTTGCTTGTGCGTGCGGCTTTTCTTCCACCTGCCAGAACGCCTTTCTCTAACCCCCTGAATTCTCACACGCTTACCTTGCCAGTTCTCCCCCATAACCCACCCACGTGGGCAGCGACAGCAAGCAGCTGTCTGGTGCTTAGCTCTCTGCCAGGTGAAATACCACAACAAGGACACAGTTGCCAGCGTGCAGAAATTAGACCCGTGTGTATCTTCCTAAAAGTGCACGTCTGGAAAGGGTAAGACGTTCCCCAACTAGACTGCCCTCGGGGCCTTTCGGCCACGTTCTTACACTGCGGGCTCTGCATTTTTGTGGCGGCAGGAGCCAACCCCGCATTTTCACTAGCGGCTTTGAGCCACAGAAGGCAAGGTAAGCCACTGACGTGTCCCTGCTGAAACACCTGGGGACATGTCGCTCACTCGGAACGCTGAAAAAAAGACGGAGGCACCTGCCGGACCGCATGAAGACAGTCACGACGTGCACTCGCTCTCTGCGGTTCCCAGCCGAAGGCGGAAACCGCCCCCCTTGGGGTCTCCAAAGGAGCAAAGAACTACTCTCCAAAGCTCTCCGTCAGCCGCTTTCCCACTCCCAGAATTTACTCTTTCAAGGGCTTTGACTAAGCGTGGTGCGCAACAGAGCGCTTCTTACCAATTGACCGGGCAAATACTGACAACTCTGGCATGCAGAGCCGACGCTGCTGCGCCTGCAGCTGCTCCACAGACCCCCGCCTCTGCCCAGCCACGCCGCCCGGTCACCAGCTGCCAGCGCTGCGCACAATGCGTGCCGGCATGGAAAAAGTGCCGCGGGTGAAGGACTGGACCTGCTGCCAATTGGCTAGAGCCCGGAAGTAGGTGGGGCCAGAACCGGAACTCCCTCCCACCTACCTACATAGGGAGGCGCCATTTTGTCTTAGTCCGTGTTCCACCCTGAGGAGCCGCCATTTCATGTTACTCCGTACCCCACGTGGTTTTGTACTGCTTAGGGCTCGGCTCCCTGGCTCGTTCCTTAACTCTTTCCTACTCCCAGGCCTCCCTCTGACTGCCTGCCCAATTCCCTTGCTCCGGGAAGCGCTCACATGAAAAAAAACTGATCCATTCCTACACAGTCGCACCAGGCAAACACGTCCCGGTGCTGGCACTGGTGGCTGTCTCGTGTCTGACGCGGGGTTTCTGGAGACCAGCGGCACTAGGGGCACTTTGATCCCAGCTAACAACTCTGCCAGCTCCACTTCTCATTTGGCAATAGCGACCCGCTCGCATCTCCCACGTGAGGATCTGATGGGAAATCCCTCGCCCTTCCCGTGCGCAGCCTCTAGCCCTCTGCTAAGTCACCGATAACCAAGGGCAGTCCCCGCCAGAGGGCCCCAGTCATTTCATCCTAGCGTTTGATACAGCCATGGAAGAAGCAGCCGTCACGTTCAGGAGCTCTCGGCACGCCACCAGTGACAGCAGAGCGCTGCAAGAGCAAGGCTCTCTTTGATATTCCACTCCTTGTCACGCGTAAGCACGTTCCAGGCTCCTGGGCCCAAATATTGAGCTAGGCACTCCTCTACTTCAGGAAGCGACTGACAAAAGGCACAAAGCAGGCTCTCCTGCTGCACCCCTCTGTCACTGCTCCCAACACAAGTGGTCTCAACACACAGAGAACCGGCTGTGCAGCAGACTTCAGGGCCTGCAAAGGACTCCCTGCAAAACGCTCACAGCCGCAGCCCTTTCTTCCCTGCTCTCTTAACAGGCCAGCAGCGTGACTTACACTTTGACACAGCCTGCACAATTCCTTCTCTCGGGAAAGCACTGCACCTCTCTTCCAGTACACGCAACAAAAACTCTGCTCTCTCAATCCTGCTTCCACAACCTGGTTTCTGGCAATTCCACACTTAGCCAGCATCAGCACCGGCAAAAGGAAAACAACCGCAGCTCATCACTTCTAAAGGCACTGATCTCACTGACAATAAGCCTCCGTTCAGAACCACGGAGAATGTCCGGGACGGTGACTTTGGTACGGCTAGAATAAGATCATACTCCTTTCACGTCACGCACAGCAAGAAAAGAGGGCCTAAGGAAGAAGGAGCTGTTCACGCCGGCTGTGAGGGCCTCATCTTCCCAGCAAGCTGCTACGCGTGGTTAGCCCTGCTTGCCAGAAAGCAGCCGAGGCTCTGTCTATCTGCCTGCCTACGGGAAGCTGCAGAAGAATTCCTTGGTTCGCTTTGCTTGTGCGTGCGGCTTTTCTTCCACCTGCCAGAACGCCTTTCTCTAACCCCCTGAATTCTCACACGCTTACCTTGCCAGTTCTCCCCCATAACCCACCCACGTGGGCAGCGACAGCAAGCAGCTGTCTGGTGCTTAGCTCTCTGCCAGGTGAAACCACCACGACAAGGACACAGTTGCCAGCGTGCAGAAATTAGACCCGTGTGTGTCTTCCTAAAAGTGCACGTCTGGAAAGGGTAAGACGTTCCCCAACTAGACTGCCCTCGGGGCCTTTCGGCCACGTTCTTACACTGCGGGCTCTGCATCTTTGTGGCGGCAGGAGCCAACCCCGCATTTTCACTAGCGGCTTTGAGCCACAGAAGGCAAGGTTAGCCACTGACGTGTCCCTGCTGAAACACCTCGGGACATGTCGCTCACTCGGAACGCTGAAAAAAAGACGGAGGCACCTGCCGGACCGCATGAAGACAGTCACGACGTGCACTCGCTCTCTGCGGTTCCCAGCCGAAGGCGGAAACCGCCCCCCTTGGGGTCTCCAAAGGAGCAAAGAACTACTCTCCAAAGCTCTCCGTCAGCCGCTTTCCCACTCCCAGAATTTACTCTTTCAAGGGCTTTGACTAAGCGTGGTGCGCAACAGAGCGCTTCTTACCAATTGACCGGGCAAATACTGACAACTCTGGCATGCAGAGCCGACGCTGCTGCGCCTGCAGCTGCTCCACAGACCCCCGCCTCTGCCCAGCCACGCCGCCCGGTCACCAGCTGCCAGCGCTGCGCACAATGCGTGCCGGCATGGAAAAAGTGCCGCGGGTGAAGGACTGGACCTGCTGCCAATTGGCTAGAGCCCGGAAGTAGGTGGGGCCAGAACCGGAACTCCCTCCCACCTACCTACATAGGGAGGCGCCATTTTGTCTTAGTCCGTGTTCCACCCTGAGGAGCCGCCATTTCATGTTACTCCGTACCCCACGTGGTTTTGTACTGCTTAGGGCTCGGCTCCCTGGCTCGTTCCTTAACTCTTTCCTACTCCCAGGCCTCCCTCTGACTGCCTGCCCAATTCCCTTGCTCCGGGAAGCGCTCACATGAAAAAAAACTGATCCATTCCTACACAGTCGCACCAGGCAAACACGTCCCGGTGCTGGCACTGGTGGCTGTCTCGTGTCTGACGCGGGGTTTCTGGAGACCAGCGGCACTAGGGGCACTTTGATCCCAGCTAACAACTCTGCCAGCTCCACTTCTCATTTGGCAATAGCGACCCGCTCGCATCTCCCACGTGAGGATCTGATGGGAAATCCCTCGCCCTTCCCGTGCGCAGCCTCTAGCCCTCTGCTAAGTCACCGATAACCAAGGGCAGTCCCCGCCAGAGGGCCCCAGTCATTTCATCCTAGCGTTTGATACAGCCATGGAAGAAGCAGCCGTCACGTTCAGGAGCTCTCGGCACGCCACCAGTGACAGCAGAGCGCTGCAAGAGCAAGGCTCTCTTTGATATTCCACTCCTTGTCACGCGTAAGCACGTTCCAGGCTCCTGGGCCCAAATATTGAGCTAGGCACTCCTCTACTTCAGGAAGCGACTGACAAAAGGCACAAAGCAGGCTCTCCTGCTGCACCCCTCTGTCACTGCTCCCAACACAAGTGGTCTCAACACACAGAGAACCGGCTGTGCAGCAGACTTCAGGGCCTGCAAAGGACTCCCTGCAAAACGCTCACAGCCGCAGCCCTTTCTTCCCTGCTCTCTTAACAGGCCAGCAGCGTGACTTACACTTTGACACAGCCTGCACAATTCCTTCTCTCGGGAAAGCACTGCACCTCTCTTCCAGTACACGCAACAAAAACTCTGCTCTCTCAATCCTGCTTCCACAACCTGGTTTCTGGCAATTCCACACTTAGCCAGCATCAGCACCGGCAAAAGGAAAACAACCGCAGCTCATCACTTCTAAAGGCACTGATCTCACTGACAATAAGCCTCCGTTCAGAACCACGGAGAATGTCCGGGACGGTGACTTTGGTACGGCTAGAATAAGATCATACTCCTTTCACGTCACGCACAGCAAGAAAAGAGGGCCTAAGGAAGAAGGAGCTGTTCACGCCGGCTGTGAGGGCCTCATCTTCCCAGCAAGCTGCTACGCGTGGTTAGCCCTGCTTGCCAGAAAGCAGCCGAGGCTCTGTCTATCTGCCTGCCTACGGGAAGCTGCAGAAGAATTCCTTGGTTCGCTTTGCTTGTGCGTGCGGCTTTTCTTCCACCTGCCAGAACGCCTTTCTCTAACCCCCTGAATTCTCACACGCTTACCTTGCCAGTTCTCCCCCATAACCCACCCACGTGGGCAGCGACAGCAAGCAGCTGTCTGGTGCTTAGCTCTCTGCCAGGTGAAACCACCACGACAAGGACACAGTTGCCAGCGTGCAGAAATTAGACCCGTGTGTGTCTTCCTAAAAGTGCACGTCTGGAAAGGGTAAGACGTTCCCCAACTAGACTGCCCTCGGGGCCTTTCGGCCACGTTCTTACACTGCGGGCTCTGCATCTTTGTGGCGGCAGGAGCCAACCCCGCATTTTCACTAGCGGCTTTGAGCCACAGAAGGCAAGGTTAGCCACTGACGTGTCCCTGCTGAAACACCTCGGGACATGTCGCTCACTCGGAACGCTGAAAAAAAGACGGAGGCACCTGCCGGACCGCATGAAGACAGTCACGACGTGCACTCGCTCTCTGCGGTTCCCAGCCGAAGGCGGAAACCGCCCCCCTTGGGGTCTCCAAAGGAGCAAAGAACTACTCTCCAAAGCTCTCCGTCAGCCGCTTTCCCACTCCCAGAATTTACTCTTTCAAGGGCTTTGACTAAGCGTGGTGCGCAACAGAGCGCTTCTTACCAATTGACCGGGCAAATACTGACAACTCTGGCATGCAGAGCCGACGCTGCTGCGCCTGCAGCTGCTCCACAGACCCCCGCCTCTGCCCAGCCACGCCGCCCGGTCACCAGCTGCCAGCGCTGCGCACAATGCGTGCCGGCATGGAAAAAGTGCCGCGGGTGAAGGACTGGACCTGCTGCCAATTGGCTAGAGCCCGGAAGTAGGTGGGGCCAGAACCGGAACTCCCTCCCACCTACCTACATAGGGAGGCGCCATTTTGTCTTAGTCCGTGTTCCACCCTGAGGAGCCGCCATTTCATGTTACTCCGTACCCCACGTGGTTTTGTACTGCTTAGGGCTCGGCTCCCTGGCTCGTTCCTTAACTCTTTCCTACTCCCAGGCCTCCCTCTGACTGCCTGCCCAATTCCCTTGCTCCGGGAAGCGCTCACATGAAAAAAAACTGATCCATTCCTACACAGTCGCACCAGGCAAACACGTCCCGGTGCTGGCACTGGTGGCTGTCTCGTGTCTGACGCGGGGTTTCTGGAGACCAGCGGCACTAGGGGCACTTTGATCCCAGCTAACAACTCTGCCAGCTCCACTTCTCATTTGGCAATAGCGACCCGCTCGCATCTCCCACGTGAGGATCTGATGGGAAATCCCTCGCCCTTCCCGTGCGCAGCCTCTAGCCCTCTGCTAAGTCACCGATAACCAAGGGCAGTCCCCGCCAGAGGGCCCCAGTCATTTCATCCTAGCGTTTGATACAGCCATGGAAGAAGCAGCCGTCACGTTCAGGAGCTCTCGGCACGCCACCAGTGACAGCAGAGCGCTGCAAGAGCAAGGCTCTCTTTGATATTCCACTCCTTGTCACGCGTAAGCACGTTCCAGGCTCCTGGGCCCAAATATTGAGCTAGGCACTCCTCTACTTCAGGAAGCGACTGACAAAAGGCACAAAGCAGGCTCTCCTGCTGCACCCCTCTGTCACTGCTCCCAACACAAGTGGTCTCAACACACAGAGAACCGGCTGTGCAGCAGACTTCAGGGCCTGCAAAGGACTCCCTGCAAAACGCTCACAGCCGCAGCCCTTTCTTCCCTGCTCTCTTAACAGGCCAGCAGTGTGACTTACACTTTGACACAGCCTGCACAATTCCTTCTCTTGGGAAAGCACTGCACCTCTCTTCCAGTACACGCAACAAAAACTCTGCTCTCTCAATCCTGCTTCCACAACCTGGTTTCTGGCAATTCCACACTTAGCCAGCAGCAGCACCGGCAAAAGGAAAACAACCGCAGCTCATCACTTCTAAAGGCACTGATCTCACTGACAATAAGCCTCCGTTCAGAACCACGGAGAATGTCCGGGACGGTGACTTTGGTACGGCTAGAATAAGATCATACTCCTTTCACGTCACGCACAGCAAGAAAAGAGGGCCTAAGGAAGAAGGAGCTGTTCACGCCGGCTGTGAGGGCCTCATCTTCCCAGCAAGCTGCTACGCGTGGTTAGCCCTGCTTGCCAGAAAGCAGCCGAGGCTCTGTCTATCTGCCTGCCTACAGGAAGCTGCAGAAGAATTCCTTGGTTCGCTTTGCTTGTGCGTGCGGCTTTTCTTCCACCTGCCAGAACACCTTTCTCTAACCCCCTGAATTCTCACACGCTTACCTTGCCAGTTCTCCCCCATAACCCACCCACGTGGGCAGCGACAGCAAGCAGCTGTCTGGTGCTTAGCTCTCTGCCAGGTGAAACCACCACGACAAGGACACAGTTGCCAGCGTGCAGAAATTAGACCCGTGTGTGTCTTCCTAAAAGTGCACGTCTGGAAAGGGTAAGACGTTCCCCAACTAGACTGCCCTCGGGGCCTTTCGGCCACGTTCTTACACTGCGGGCTCTGCATCTTTGTGGCGGCAGGAGCCAACCCCGCATTTTCACTAGCGGCTTTGAGCCACAGAAGGCAAGGTTAGCCACTGACGTGTCCCTGCTGAAACACCTGGGGACATGTCGCTCACTCGGAACGCTGAAAAAAAGACGGAGGCACCTGCCGGACCGCATGAAGACAGTCACGACGTGCACTCGCTCTCTGCGGTTCCCAGCCGAAGGCGGAAACCGCCCCCCTTGGGGTCTCCAAAGGAGCAAAGAACTACTCTCCAAAGCTCTCCGTCAGCCGCTTTCCCACTCCCAGAATTTACTCTTTCAAGGGCTTTGACTAAGCGTGGTGCGCAACAGAGCGCTTCTTACCAATTGACCGGGCAAATACTGACAACTCTGGCATGCAGAGCCGACGCTGCTGCGCCTGCAGCTGCTCCACAGACCCCCGCCTCTGCCCAGCCACGCCGCCCGGTCACCAGCTGCCAGCGCTGCGCACAATGCGTGCCGGCATGGAAAAAGTGCCGCGGGTGAAGGACTGGACCTGCTGCCAATTGGCTAGAGCCCGGAAGTAGGTGGGGCCAGAACCGGAACTCCCTCCCACCTACCTACATAGGGAGGCGCCATTTTGTCTTAGTCCGTGTTCCACCCTGAGGAGCCGCCATTTCATGTTACTCCGTACCCCACGTGGTTTTGTACTGCTTAGGGCTCGGCTCCCTGGCTCGTTCCTTAACTCTTTCCTACTCCCAGGCCTCCCTCTGACTGCCTGCCCAATTCCCTTGCTCCGGGAAGCGCTCACATGAAAAAAAACTGATCCATTCCTACACAGTCGCACCAGGCAAACACGTCCCGGTGCTGGCACTGGTGGCTGTCTCGTGTCTGACGCGGGGTTTCTGGAGACCAGCGGCACTAGGGGCACTTTGATCCCAGCTAACAACTCTGCCAGCTCCACTTCTCATTTGGCAATAGCGACCCGCTCGCATCTCCCACGTGAGGATCTGATGGGAAATCCCTCGCCCTTCCCGTGCGCAGCCTCTAGCCCTCTGCTAAGTCACCGATAACCAAGGGCAGTCCCCGCCAGAGGGCCCCAGTCATTTCATCCTAGCGTTTGATACAGCCATGGAAGAAGCAGCCGTCACGTTCAGGAGCTCTCGGCACGCCACCAGTGACAGCAGAGCGCTGCAAGAGCAAGGCTCTCTTTGATATTCCACTCCTTGTCACGCGTAAGCACGTTCCAGGCTCCTGGGCCCAAATATTGAGCTAGGCACTCCTCTACTTCAGGAAGCGACTGACAAAAGGCACAAAGCAGGCTCTCCTGCTGCACCCCTCTGTCACTGCTCCCAACACAAGTGGTCTCAACACACAGAGAACCGGCTGTGCAGCAGACTTCAGGGCCTGCAAAGGACTCCCTGCAAAACGCTCACAGCCGCAGCCCTTTCTTCCCTGCTCTCTTAACAGGCCAGCAGCGTGACTTACACTTTGACACAGCCTGCACAATTCCTTCTCTTGGGAAAGCACTGCACCTCTCTTCCAGTACACGCAACAAAAACTCTGCTCTCTCAATCCTGCTTCCACAACCTGGTTTCTGGCAATTCCACACTTAGCCAGCATCAGCACCGGCAAAAGGAAAACAACCGCAGCTCATCACTTCTAAAGGCACTGATCTCACTGACAATAAGCCTCCGTTCAGAACCACGGAGAATGTCCGGGACGGTGACTTTGGTACGGCTAGAATAAGATCATACTCCTTTCATGTCACGCACAGCAAGAAAAGAGGGCCTAAGGAAGAAGGAGCTGTTCACGCCGGCTGTGAGGGCCTCATCTTCCCAGCAAGCTGCTACGCGTGGTTAGCCCTGCTTGCCAGAAAGCAGCCGAGGCTCTGTCTATCTGCCTGCCTACGGGAAGCTGCAGAAGAATTCCTTGGTTCGCTTTGCTTGTGCGTGCGGCTTTTCTTCCACCTGCCAGAACGCCTTTCTCTAACCCCCTGAATTCTCACACGCTTACCTTGCCAGTTCTCCCCCATAACCCACCCACGTGGGCAGCGACAGCAAGCAGCTGTCTGGTGCTTAGCTCTCTGCCAGGTGAAACCACCACGACAAGGACACAGTTGCCAGCGTGCAGAAATTAGACCCGTGTGTGTCTTCCTAAAAGTGCACGTCTGGAAAGGGTAAGACGTTCCCCAACTAGACTGCCCTCGGGGCCTTTCGGCCACGTTCTTACACTGCGGGCTCTGCATCTTTGTGGCGGCAGGAGCCAACCCCGCATTTTCACTAGCGGCTTTGAGCCACAGAAGGCAAGGTTAGCCACTGACGTGTCCCTGCTGAAACACCTGGGGACATGTCGCTCACTCGGAACGCTGAAAAAAAGACGGAGGCACCTGCCGGACCGCATGAAGACAGTCACGACGTGCACTCGCTCTCTGCGGTTCCCAGCCGAAGGCGGAAACCGCCCCCCTTGGGGTCTCCAAAGGAGCAAAGAACTACTCTCCAAAGCTCTCCGTCAGCCGCTTTCCCACTCCCAGAATTTACTCTTTCAAGGGCTTTGACTAAGCGTGGTGCGCAACAGAGCGCTTCTTACCAATTGACCGGGCAAATACTGACAACTCTGGCATGCAGAGCCGACGCTGCTGCGCCTGCAGCTGCTCCACAGACCCCCGCCTCTGCCCAGCCACGCCGCCCGGTCACCAGCTGCCAGCGCTGCGCACAATGCGTGCCGGCATGGAAAAAGTGCCGCGGGTGAAGGACTGGACCTGCTGCCAATTGGCTAGAGCCCGGAAGTAGGTGGGGCCAGAACCGGAACTCCCTCCCACCTACCTACATAGGGAGGCGCCATTTTGTCTTAGTCCGTGTTCCACCCTGAGGAGCCGCCATTTCATGTTACTCCGTACCCCACGTGGTTTTGTACTGCTTAGGGCTCGGCTCCCTGGCTCGTTCCTTAACTCTTTCCTACTCCCAGGCCTCCCTCTGACTGCCTGCCCAATTCCCTTGCTCCGGGAAGCGCTCACATGAAAAAAAACTGATCCATTCCTACACAGTCGCACCAGGCAAACACGTCCCGGTGCTGGCACTGGTGGCTGTCTCGTGTCTGACGCGGGGTTTCTGGAGACCAGCGGCACTAGGGGCACTTTGATCCCAGCTAACAACTCTGCCAGCTCCACTTCTCATTTGGCAATAGCGACCCGCTCGCATCTCCCACGTGAGGATCTGATGGGAAATCCCTCGCCCTTCCCGTGCGCAGCCTCTAGCCCTCTGCTAAGTCACCGATAACCAAGGGCAGTCCCCGCCAGAGGGCCCCAGTCATTTCATCCTAGCGTTTGATACAGCCATGGAAGAAGCAGCCGTCACGTTCAGGAGCTCTCGGCACGCCACCAGTGACAGCAGAGCGCTGCAAGAGCAAGGCTCTCTTTGATATTCCACTCCTTGTCACGCGTAAGCACGTTCCAGGCTCCTGGGCCCAAATATTGAGCTAGGCACTCCTCTACTTCAGGAAGCGACTGACAAAAGGCACAAAGCAGGCTCTCCTGCTGCACCCCTCTGTCACTGCTCCCAACACAAGTGGTCTCAACACACAGAGAACCGGCTGTGCAGCAGACTTCAGGGCCTGCAAAGGACTCCCTGCAAAACGCTCACAGCCGCAGCCCTTTCTTCCCTGCTCTCTTAACAGGCCAGCAGCGTGACTTACACTTTGACACAGCCTGCACAATTCCTTCTCTTGGGAAAGCACTGCACCTCTCTTCCAGTACACGCAACAGAAACTCTGCTCTCTCAATCCTGCTTCCACAACCTGGTTTCTGGCAATTCCACACTTAGCCAGCATCAGCACCGGCAAAAGGAAAACAACCGCAGCTCATCACTTCTAAAGGCACTGATCTCACTGACAATAAGCCTCCGTTCAGAACCACGGAGAATGTCCGGGACGGTGACTTTGGTACGGCTAGAATAAGATCATACTCCTTTCATGTCACGCACAGCAAGAAAAGAGGGCCTAAGGAAGAAGGAGCTGTTCACGCCGGCTGTGAGGGCCTCATCTTCCCAGCAAGCTGCTACGCGTGGTTAGCCCTGCTTGCCAGAAAGCAGCCGAGGCTCTGTCTATCTGCCTGCCTACGGGAAGCTGCAGAAGAATTCCTTGGTTCGCTTTGCTTGTGCGTGCGGCTTTTCTTCCACCTGCCAGAACGCCTTTCTCTAACCCCCTGAATTCTCACACGCTTACCTTGCCAGTTCTCCCCCATAACCCACCCACGTGGGCAGCGACAGCAAGCAGCTGTCTGGTGCTTAGCTCTCTGCCAGGTGAAACCACCACGACAAGGACACAGTTGCCAGCGTGCAGAAATTAGACCCGTGTGTGTCTTCCTAAAAGTGCACGTCTGGAAAGGGTAAGACGTTTCCCAACTAGACTGCCCTCGGGGCCTTTCGGCCACGTTCTTACACTGCGGGCTCTGCATCTTTGTGGCGGCAGGAGCCAACCCCGCATTTTCACTAGCGGCTTTGAGCCACAGAAGGCAAGGTTAGCCACTGACGTGTCCCTGCTGAAACACCTGGGGACATGTCGCTCACTCGGAACGCTGAAAAAAAGACGGAGGCACCTGCCGGACCGCATGAAGACAGTCACGACGTGCACTCGCTCTCTGCGGTTCCCAGCCGAAGGCGGAAACCGCCCCCCTTGGGGTCTCCAAAGGAGCAAAGAACTACTCTCCAAAGCTCTCCGTCAGCCGCTTTCCCACTCCCAGAATTTACTCTTTCAAGGGCTTTGACTAAGCGTGGTGCGCAACAGAGCGCTTCTTACCAATTGACCGGGCAAATACTGACAACTCTGGCATGCAGAGCCGACGCTGCTGCGCCTGCAGCTGCTCCACAGACCCCCGCCTCTGCCCAGCCACGCCGCCCGGTCACCAGCTGCCAGCGCTGCGCACAATGCGTGCCGGCATGGAAAAAGTGCCGCGGGTGAAGGACTGGACCTGCTGCCAATTGGCTAGAGCCCGGAAGTAGGTGGGGCCAGAACCGGAACTCCCTCCCACCTACCTACATAGGGAGGCGCCATTTTGTCTTAGTCCGTGTTCCACCCTGAGGAGCCGCCATTTCATGTTACTCCGTACCCCACGTGGTTTTGTACTGCTTAGGGCTCGGCTCCCTGGCTCGTTCCTTAACTCTTTCCTACTCCCAGGCCTCCCTCTGACTGCCTGCCCAATTCCCTTGCTCCGGGAAGCGCTCACATGAAAAAAAACTGATCCATTCCTACACAGTCGCACCAGGCAAACACGTCCCGGTGCTGGCACTGGTGGCTGTCTCGTGTCTGACGCGGGGTTTCTGGAGACCAGCGGCACTAGGGGCACTTTGATCCCAGCTAACAACTCTGCCAGCTCCACTTCTCATTTGGCAATAGCGACCCGCTCGCATCTCCCACGTGAGGATCTGATGGGAAATCCCTCGCCCTTCCCGTGCGCAGCCTCTAGCCCTCTGCTAAGTCACCGATAACCAAGGGCAGTCCCCGCCAGAGGGCCCCAGTCATTTCATCCTAGCGTTTGATACAGCCATGGAAGAAGCAGCCGTCACGTTCAGGAGCTCTCGGCACGCCACCAGTGACAGCAGAGCGCTGCAAGAGCAAGGCTCTCTTTGATATTCCACTCCTTGTCACGCGTAAGCACGTTCCAGGCTCCTGGGCCCAAATATTGAGCTAGGCACTCCTCTACTTCAGGAAGCGACTGACAAAAGGCACAAAGCAGGCTCTCCTGCTGCACCCCTCTGTCACTGCTCCCAACACAAGTGGTCTCAACACACAGAGAACCGGCTGTGCAGCAGACTTCAGGGCCTGCAAAGGACTCCCTGCAAAACGCTCACAGCCGCAGCCCTTTCTTCCCTGCTCTCTTAACAGGCCAGCAGCGTGACTTACACTTTGACACAGCCTGCACAATTCCTTCTCTTGGGAAAGCACTGCACCTCTCTTCCAGTACACGCAACAGAAACTCTGCTCTCTCAATCCTGCTTCCACAACCTGGTTTCTGGCAATTCCACACTTAGCCAGCATCAGCACCGGCAAAAGGAAAACAACCGCAGCTCATCACTTCTAAAGGCACTGATCTCACTGACAATAAGCCTCCGTTCAGAACCACGGAGAATGTCCGGGACGGTGACTTTGGTACGGCTAGAATAAGATCATACTCCTTTCATGTCACGCACAGCAAGAAAAGAGGGCCTAAGGAAGAAGGAGCTGTTCACGCCGGCTGTGAGGGCCTCATCTTCCCAGCAAGCTGCTACGCGTGGTTAGCCCTGCTTGCCAGAAAGCAGCCGAGGCTCTGTCTATCTGCCTGCCTACGGGAAGCTGCAGAAGAATTCCTTGGTTCGCTTTGCTTGTGCGTGCGGCTTTTCTTCCACCTGCCAGAACGCCTTTCTCTAACCCCCTGAATTCTCACACGCTTACCTTGCCAGTTCTCCCCCATAACCCACCCACGTGGGCAGCGACAGCAAGCAGCTGTCTGGTGCTTAGCTCTCTGCCAGGTGAAACCACCACGACAAGGACACAGTTGCCAGCGTGCAGAAATTAGACCCGTGTGTGTCTTCCTAAAAGTGCACGTCTGGAAAGGGTAAGACGTTTCCCAACTAGACTGCCCTCGGGGCCTTTCGGCCACGTTCTTACACTGCGGGCTCTGCATCTTTGTGGCGGCAGGAGCCAACCCCGCATTTTCACTAGCGGCTTTGAGCCACAGAAGGCAAGGTTAGCCACTGACGTGTCCCTGCTGAAACACCTGGGGACATGTCGCTCACTCGGAACGCTGAAAAAAAGACGGAGGCACCTGCCGGACCGCATGAAGACAGTCACGACGTGCACTCGCTCTCTGCGGTTCCCAGCCGAAGGCGGAAACCGCCCCCCTTGGGGTCTCCAAAGGAGCAAAGAACTACTCTCCAAAGCTCTCCGTCAGCCGCTTTCCCACTCCCAGAATTTACTCTTTCAAGGGCTTTGACTAAGCGTGGTGCGCAACAGAGCGCTTCTTACCAATTGACCGGGCAAATACTGACAACTCTGGCATGCAGAGCCGACGCTGCTGCGCCTGCAGCTGCTCCACAGACCCCCGCCTCTGCCCAGCCACGCCGCCCGGTCACCAGCTGCCAGCGCTGCGCACAATGCGTGCCGGCATGGAAAAAGTGCCGCGGGTGAAGGACTGGACCTGCTGCCAATTGGCTAGAGCCCGGAAGTAGGTGGGGCCAGAACCGGAACTCCCTCCCACCTACCTACATAGGGAGGCGCCATTTTGTCTTAGTCCGTGTTCCACCCTGAGGAGCCGCCATTTCATGTTACTCCGTACCCCACGTGGTTTTGTACTGCTTAGGGCTCGGCTCCCTGGCTCGTTCCTTAACTCTTTCCTACTCCCAGGCCTCCCTCTGACTGCCTGCCCAATTCCCTTGCTCCGGGAAGCGCTCACATGAAAAAAAACTGATCCATTCCTACACAGTCGCACCAGGCAAACACGTCCCGGTGCTGGCACTGGTGGCTGTCTCGTGTCTGACGCGGGGTTTCTGGAGACCAGCGGCACTAGGGGCACTTTGATCCCAGCTAACAACTCTGCCAGCTCCACTTCTCATTTGGCAATAGCGACCCGCTCGCATCTCCCACGTGAGGATCTGATGGGAAATCCCTCGCCCTTCCCGTGCGCAGCCTCTAGCCCTCTGCTAAGTCACCGATAACCAAGGGCAGTCCCCGCCAGAGGGCCCCAGTCATTTCATCCTAGCGTTTGATACAGCCATGGAAGAAGCAGCCGTCACGTTCAGGAGCTCTCGGCACGCCACCAGTGACAGCAGAGCGCTGCAAGAGCAAGGCTCTCTTTGATATTCCACTCCTTGTCACGCGTAAGCACGTTCCAGGCTCCTGGGCCCAAATATTGAGCTAGGCACTCCTCTACTTCAGGAAGCGACTGACAAAAGGCACAAAGCAGGCTCTCCTGCTGCACCCCTCTGTCACTGCTCCCAACACAAGTGGTCTCAACACACAGAGAACCGGCTGTGCAGCAGACTTCAGGGCCTGCAAAGGACTCCCTGCAAAACGCTCACAGCCGCAGCCCTTTCTTCCCTGCTCTCTTAACAGGCCAGCAGCGTGACTTACACTTTGACACAGCCTGCACAATTCCTTCTCTCGGGAAAGCACTGCACCTCTCTTCCAGTACACGCAACAAAAACTCTGCTCTCTCAATCCTGCTTCCACAACCTGGTTTCTGGCAATTCCACACTTAGCCAGCATCAGCACCGGCAAAAGGAAAACAACCGCAGCTCATCACTTCTAAAGGCACTGATCTCACTGACAATAAGCCTCCGTTCAGAACCACGGAGAATGTCCGGGACGGTGACTTTGGTACGGCTAGAATAAGATCATACTCCTTTCACGTCACGCACAGCAAGAAAAGAGGGCCTAAGGAAGAAGGAGCTGTTCACGCCGGCTGTGAGGGCCTCATCTTCCCAGCAAGCTGCTACGCGTGGTTAGCCCTGCTTGCCAGAAAGCAGCCGAGGCTCTGTCTATCTGCCTGCCTACGGGAAGCTGCAGAAGAATTCCTTGGTTCGCTTTGCTTGTGCGTGCGGCTTTTCTTCCACCTGCCAGAACGCCTTTCTCTAACCCCCTGAATTCTCACACGCTTACCTTGCCAGTTCTCCCCCATAACCCACCCACGTGGGCAGCGACAGCAAGCAGCTGTCTGGTGCTTAGCTCTCTGCCAGGTGAAATACCACAACAAGGACACAGTTGCCAGCGTGCAGAAATTAGACCCGTGTGTATCTTCCTAAAAGTGCACGTCTGGAAAGGGTAAGACGTTCCCCAACTAGACTGCCCTCGGGGCCTTTCGGCCACGTTCTTACACTGCGGGCTCTGCATTTTTGTGGCGGCAGGAGCCAACCCCGCATTTTCACTAGCGGCTTTGAGCCACAGAAGGCAAGGTTAGCCACTGACGTGTCCCTGCTGAAACACCTGGGGACATGTCGCTCACTCGGAACGCTGAAAAAAAGACGGAGGCACCTGCCGGACCGCATGAAGACAGTCACGATGTGCACTCGCTCTCTGCGGTTCCCAGCCGAAGGCGGAAACCGCCCCCCTTGGGGTCTCCAAAGGAGCAAAGAACTACTCTCCAAAGCTCTCCGTCAGCTGCTTTCCCACTCCCAGAATTTACTCTTTCAAGGGCTTTGACTAAGCGTGGTGCGCAACAGAGCGCTTCTTACCAATTGACCGGGCAAATACTGACAACTCTGGCATGCAGAGCCGACGCTGCTGCGCCTGCAGCTGCTCCACAGACCCCCGCCTCTGCCCAGCCACGCCGCCCGGTCACCAGCTGCCAGCGCTGCGCACAATGCGTGCCGGCATGGAAAAAGTGCCGCGGGTGAAGGACTGGACCTGCTGCCAATTGGCTAGAGCCCGGAAGTAGGTGGGGCCAGAACCGGAACTCCCTCCCACCTACCTACATAGGGAGGCGCCATTTTGTCTTAGTCCGTGTTCCACCCTGAGGAGCCGCCATTTCATGTTACTCCGTACCCCACGTGGTTTTGTACTGCTTAGGGCTCGGCTCCCTGGCTCGTTCCTTAACTCTTTCCTACTCCCAGACCTCCCTCTGACTGCCTGCCCAATTCCCTTGCTCCAGGAAGCGCTCACATGAAAAAAAACTGATCCATTCCTACACAGTCGCACCAGGCAAACACGTCCCGGTGCTGGCACTGGTGGCTGTCTCGTGTCTGACGCGGGGTTTCTGGAGACCAGCGGCACTAGGGGCACTTTGATCCCAGCTAACAACTCTGCCAGCTCCACTTCTCATTTGGCAATAGCGACCCGCTCGCATCTCCCACGTGAGGATCTGATGGGAAATCCCTCGCCCTTCCCGTGCGCAGCCTCTAGCCCTCTGCTAAGTCACCGATAACCAAGGGCAGTCCCCGCCAGAGGGCCCCAGTCATTTCATCCTAGCGTTTGATACAGCCATGGAAGAAGCAGCCGTCACGTTCAGGAGCTCTCGGCACGCCACCA
Organism: Lagopus muta; assembly: GCF_023343835.1. Lineage (NCBI taxonomy): Eukaryota > Metazoa > Chordata > Aves > Galliformes > Phasianidae > Lagopus > Lagopus muta. The sequence continues at coordinate 27,887,554 of NC_064472.1, forward strand.
GTGACAGCAGAGCGCTGCAAGAGCAAGGCTCTCTTTGATATTCCACTCCTTGTCACGCGTAAGCACGTTCCAGGCTCCTGGGCCCAAATATTGAGCTAGGCACTCCTCTACTTCAGGAAGCGACTGACAAAAGGCACAAAGCAGGCTCTCCTGCTGCACCCCTCTGTCACTGCTCCCAACACAAGTGGTCTCAACACACAGAGAACCGGCTGTGCAGCAGACTTCAGGGCCTGCAAAGGACTCCCTGCAAAACGCTCACAGCCGCAGCCCTTTCTTCCCTGCTCTCTTAACAGGCCAGCAGCGTGACTTACACTTTGACACAGCCTGCACAATTCCTTCTCTCGGGAAAGCACTGCACCTCTCTTCCAGTACACGCAACAAAAACTCTGCTCTCTCAATCCTGCTTCCACAACCTGGTTTCTGGCAATTCCACACTTAGCCAGCATCAGCACCGGCAAAAGGAAAACAACCGCAGCTCATCACTTCTAAAGGCACTGATCTCACTGACAATAAGCCTCCGTTCAGAACCACGGAGAATGTCCGGGACGGTGACTTTGGTACGGCTAGAATAAGATCATACTCCTTTCATGTCACGCACAGCAAGAAAAGAGGGCCTAAGGAAGAAGGAGCTGTTCACGCCGGCTGTGAGGGCCTCATCTTCCCAGCAAGCTGCTACGCGTGGTTAGCCCTGCTTGCCAGAAAGCAGCCGAGGCTCTGTCTATCTGCCTGCCTACGGGAAGCTGCAGAAGAATTCCTTGGTTCGCTTTGCTTGTGCGTGCGGCTTTTCTTCCACCTGCCAGAACGCCTTTCTCTAACCCCCTGAATTCTCACACGCTTACCTTGCCAGTTCTCCCCCATAACCCACCCACGTGGGCAGCGACAGCAAGCAGCTGTCTGGTGCTTAGCTCTCTGCCAGGTGAAACCACCACGACAAGGACACAGTTGCCAGCGTGCAGAAATTAGACCCGTGTGTGTCTTCCTAAAAGTGCACGTCTGGAAAGGGTAAGACGTTCCCCAACTAGACTGCCCTCGGGGCCTTTCGGCCACGTTCTTACACTGCGGGCTCTGCATCTTTGTGGCGGCAGGAGCCAACCCCGCATTTTCACTAGCGGCTTTGAGCCACAGAAGGCAAGGTTAGCCACTGACGTGTCCCTGCTGAAACACCTGGGGACATGTCGCTCACTCGGAACGCTGAAAAAAAGACGGAGGCACCTGCCGGACCGCATGAAGACAGTCACGACGTGCACTCGCTCTCTGCGGTTCCCAGCCGAAGGCGGAAACCGCCCCCCTTGGGGTCTCCAAAGGAGCAAAGAACTACTCTCCAAAGCTCTCCGTCAGCCGCTTTCCCACTCCCAGAATTTACTCTTTCAAGGGCTTTGACTAAGCGTGGTGCGCAACAGAGCGCTTCTTACCAATTGACCGGGCAAATACTGACAACTCTGGCATGCAGAGCCGACGCTGCTGCGCCTGCAGCTGCTCCACAGACCCCCGCCTCTGCCCAGCCACGCCGCCCGGTCACCAGCTGCCAGCGCTGCGCACAATGCGTGCCGGCATGGAAAAAGTGCCGCGGGTGAAGGACTGGACCTGCTGCCAATTGGCTAGAGCCCGGAAGTAGGTGGGGCCAGAACCGGAACTCCCTCCCACCTACCTACATAGGGAGGCGCCATTTTGTCTTAGTCCGTGTTCCACCCTGAGGAGCCGCCATTTCATGTTACTCCGTACCCCACGTGGTTTTGTACTGCTTAGGGCTCGGCTCCCTGGCTCGTTCCTTAACTCTTTCCTACTCCCAGGCCTCCCTCTGACTGCCTGCCCAATTCCCTTGCTCCGGGAAGCGCTCACATGAAAAAAAACTGATCCATTCCTACACAGTCGCACCAGGCAAACACGTCCCGGTGCTGGCACTGGTGGCTGTCTCGTGTCTGACGCGGGGTTTCTGGAGACCAGCGGCACTAGGGGCACTTTGATCCCAGCTAACAACTCTGCCAGCTCCACTTCTCATTTGGCAATAGCGACCCGCTCGCATCTCCCACGTGAGGATCTGATGGGAAATCCCTCGCCCTTCCCGTGCGCAGCCTCTAGCCCTCTGCTAAGTCACCGATAACCAAGGGCAGTCCCCGCCAGAGGGCCCCAGTCATTTCATCCTAGCGTTTGATACAGCCATGGAAGAAGCAGCCGTCACGTTCAGGAGCTCTCGGCACGCCACCAGTGACAGCAGAGCGCTGCAAGAGCAAGGCTCTCTTTGATATTCCACTCCTTGTCACGCGTAAGCACGTTCCAGGCTCCTGGGCCCAAATATTGAGCTAGGCACTCCTCTACTTCAGGAAGCGACTGACAAAAGGCACAAAGCAGGCTCTCCTGCTGCACCCCTCTGTCACTGCTCCCAACACAAGTGGTCTCAACACACAGAGAACCGGCTGTGCAGCAGACTTCAGGGCCTGCAAAGGACTCCCTGCAAAACGCTCACAGCCGCAGCCCTTTCTTCCCTGCTCTCTTAACAGGCCAGCAGCGTGACTTACACTTTGACACAGCCTGCACAATTCCTTCTCTCGGGAAAGCACTGCACCTCTCTTCCAGTACACGCAACAAAAACTCTGCTCTCTCAATCCTGCTTCCACAACCTGGTTTCTGGCAATTCCACACTTAGCCAGCATCAGCACCGGCAAAAGGAAAACAACCGCAGCTCATCACTTCTAAAGGCACTGATCTCACTGACAATAAGCCTCCGTTCAGAACCACGGAGAATGTCCGGGACGGTGACTTTGGTACGGCTAGAATAAGATCATACTCCTTTCATGTCACGCACAGCAAGAAAAGAGGGCCTAAGGAAGAAGGAGCTGTTCACGCCGGCTGTGAGGGCCTCATCTTCCCAGCAAGCTGCTACGCGTGGTTAGCCCTGCTTGCCAGAAAGCAGCCGAGGCTCTGTCTATCTGCCTGCCTACGGGAAGCTGCAGAAGAATTCCTTGGTTCGCTTTGCTTGTGCGTGCGGCTTTTCTTCCACCTGCCAGAACGCCTTTCTCTAACCCCCTGAATTCTCACACGCTTACCTTGCCAGTTCTCCCCCATAACCCACCCACGTGGGCAGCGACAGCAAGCAGCTGTCTGGTGCTTAGCTCTCTGCCAGGTGAAACCACCACGACAAGGACACAGTTGCCAGCGTGCAGAAATTAGACCCGTGTGTGTCTTCCTAAAAGTGCACGTCTGGAAAGGGTAAGACGTTCCCCAACTAGACTGCCCTCGGGGCCTTTCGGCCACGTTCTTACACTGCGGGCTCTGCATCTTTGTGGCGGCAGGAGCCAACCCCGCATTTTCACTAGCGGCTTTGAGCCACAGAAGGCAAGGTTAGCCACTGACGTGTCCCTGCTGAAACACCTGGGGACATGTCGCTCACTCGGAACGCTGAAAAAAAGACGGAGGCACCTGCCGGACCGCATGAAGACAGTCACGACGTGCACTCGCTCTCTGCGGTTCCCAGCCGAAGGCGGAAACCGCCCCCCTTGGGGTCTCCAAAGGAGCAAAGAACTACTCTCCAAAGCTCTCCGTCAGCCGCTTTCCCACTCCCAGAATTTACTCTTTCAAGGGCTTTGACTAAGCGTGGTGCGCAACAGAGCGCTTCTTACCAATTGACCGGGCAAATACTGACAACTCTGGCATGCAGAGCCGACGCTGCTGCGCCTGCAGCTGCTCCACAGACCCCCGCCTCTGCCCAGCCACGCCGCCCGGTCACCAGCTGCCAGCGCTGCGCACAATGCGTGCCGGCATGGAAAAAGTGCCGCGGGTGAAGGACTGGACCTGCTGCCAATTGGCTAGAGCCCGGAAGTAGGTGGGGCCAGAACCAGAACTCCCTCCCACCTACCTACATAGGGAGGCGCCATTTTGTCTTAGTCCGTGTTCCACCCTGAGGAGCCGCCATTTCATGTTACTCCGTACCCCACGTGGTTTTGTACTGCTTAGGGCTCGGCTCCCTGGCTCGTTCCTTAACTCTTTCCTACTCCCAGACCTCCCTCTGACTGCCTGCCCAATTCCCTTGCTCCGGGAAGCGCTCACATGAAAAAAAACTGATCCATTCCTACACAGTCGCACCAGGCAAACACGTCCCGGTGCTGGCACTGGTGGCTGTCTCGTGTCTGACGCGGGGTTTCTGGAGACCAGCGGCACTAGGGGCACTTTGATCCCAGCTAACAACTCTGCCAGCTCCACTTCTCATTTGGCAATAGCGACCCGCTCGCATCTCCCACGTGAGGATCTGATGGGAAATCCCTCGCCCTTCCCGTGCGCAGCCTCTAGCCCTCTGCTAAGTCACCGATAACCAAGGGCAGTCCCCGCCAGAGGGCCCCAGTCATTTCATCCTAGCGTTTGATACAGCCATGGAAGAAGCAGCCGTCACGTTCAGGAGCTCTCGGCACGCCACCAGTGACAGCAGAGCGCTGCAAGAGCAAGGCTCTCTTTGATATTCCACTCCTTGTCACGCGTAAGCACGTTCCAGGCTCCTGGGCCCAAATATTGAGCTAGGCACTCCTCTACTTCAGGAAGCGACTGACAAAAGGCACAAAGCAGGCTCTCCTGCTGCACCCCTCTGTCACTGCTCCCAACACAAGTGGTCTCAACACACAGAGAACCGGCTGTGCAGCAGACTTCAGGGCCTGCAAAGGACTCCCTGCAAAACGCTCACAGCCGCAGCCCTTTCTTCCCTGCTCTCTTAACAGGCCAGCAGCGTGACTTACACTTTGACACAGCCTGCACAATTCCTTCTCTCGGGAAAGCACTGCACCTCTCTTCCAGTACACGCAACAAAAACTCTGCTCTCTCAATCCTGCTTCCACAACCTGGTTTCTGGCAATTCCACACTTAGCCAGCATCAGCACCGGCAAAAGGAAAACAACCGCAGCTCATCACTTCTAAAGGCACTGATCTCACTGACAATAAGCCTCCGTTCAGAACCACGGAGAATGTCCGGGACGGTGACTTTGGTACGGCTAGAATAAGATCATACTCCTTTCACGTCACGCACAGCAAGAAAAGAGGGCCTAAGGAAGAAGGAGCTGTTCACGCCGGCTGTGAGGGCCTCATCTTCCCAGCAAGCTGCTACGCGTGGTTAGCCCTGCTTGCCAGAAAGCAGCCGAGGCTCTGTCTATCTGCCTGCCTACGGGAAGCTGCAGAAGAATTCCTTGGTTCGCTTTGCTTGTGCGTGCGGCTTTTCTTCCACCTGCCAGAACGCCTTTCTCTAACCCCCTGAATTCTCACACGCTTACCTTGCCAGTTCTCCCCCATAACCCACCCACGTGGGCAGCGACAGCAAGCAGCTGTCTGGTGCTTAGCTCTCTGCCAGGTGAAATACCACAACAAGGACACAGTTGCCAGCGTGCAGAAATTAGACCCGTGTGTATCTTCCTAAAAGTGCACGTCTGGAAAGGGTAAGACGTTCCCCAACTAGACTGCCCTCGGGGCCTTTCGGCCACATTCTTACACTGCGGGCTCTGCATTTTTGTGGCGGCAGGAGCCAACCCCGCATTTTCACTAGCGGCTTTGAGCCACAGAAGGCAAGGTTAGCCACTGACGTGTCCCTGCTGAAACACCTGGGGACATGTCGCTCACTCGGAACGCTGAAAAAAAGACGGAGGCACCTGCCGGACCGCATGAAGACAGTCACGATGTGCACTCGCTCTCTGCGGTTCCCAGCCGAAGGCGGAAACCGCCCCCCTTGGGGTCTCCAAAGGAGCAAAGAACTACTCTCCAAAGCTCTCCGTCAGCTGCTTTCCCACTCCCAGAATTTACTCTTTCAAGGGCTTTGACTAAGCGTGGTGCGCAACAGAGCGCTTCTTACCAATTGACCGGGCAAATACTGACAACTCTGGCATGCAGAGCCGACGCTGCTGCGCCCTGCAGCTGCTCCACAGACCCCCGCCTCTGCCCAGCCACGCCGCCCGGTCACCAGCTGCCAGCGCTGCGCACAATGCGTGCCGGCATGGAAAAAGTGCCGCGGGTGAAGGACTGGACCTGCTGCCAATTGGCTAGAGCCCGGAAGTAGGTGGGGCCAGAACCGGAACTCCCTCCCACCTACCTACATAGGGAGGCGCCATTTTGTCTTAGTCCGTGTTCCACCCTGAGGAGCCGCCATTTCATGTTACTCCGTACCCCACGTGGTTTTGTACTGCTTAGGGCTCGGCTCCCTGGCTCGTTCCTTAACTCTTTCCTACTCCCAGACCTCCCTCTGACTGCCTGCCCAATTCCCTTGCTCCAGGAAGCGCTCACATGAAAAAAAACTGATCCATTCCTACACAGTCGCACCAGGCAAACACGTCCCGGTGCTGGCACTGGTGGCTGTCTCGTGTCTGACGCGGGGTTTCTGGAGACCAGCGGCACTAGGGGCACTTTGATCCCAGCTAACAACTCTGCCAGCTCCACTTCTCATTTGGCAATAGCGACCCGCTCGCATCTCCCACGTGAGGATCTGATGGGAAATCCCTCGCCCTTCCCGTGCGCAGCCTCTAGCCCTCTGCTAAGTCACCGATAACCAAGGGCAGTCCCCGCCAGAGGGCCCCAGTCATTTCATCCTAGCGTTTGATACAGCCATGGAAGAAGCAGCCGTCACGTTCAGGAGCTCTCGGCACGCCACCAGTGACAGCAGAGCGCTGCAAGAGCAAGGCTCTCTTTGATATTCCACTCCTTGTCACGCGTAAGCACGTTCCAGGCTCCTGGGCCCAAATATTGAGCTAGGCACTCCTCTACTTCAGGAAGCGACTGACAAAAGGCACAAAGCAGGCTCTCCTGCTGCACCCCTCTGTCACTGCTCCCAACACAAGTGGTCTCAACACACAGAGAACCGGCTGTGCAGCAGACTTCAGGGCCTGCAAAGGACTCCCTGCAAAACGCTCACAGCCGCAGCCCTTTCTTCCCTGCTCTCTTAACAGGCCAGCAGCGTGACTTACACTTTGACACAGCCTGCACAATTCCTTCTCTCGGGAAAGCACTGCACCTCTCTTCCAGTACACGCAACAAAAACTCTGCTCTCTCAATCCTGCTTCCACAACCTGGTTTCTGGCAATTCCACACTTAGCCAGCATCAGCACCGGCAAAAGGAAAACAACCGCAGCTCATCACTTCTAAAGGCACTGATCTCACTGACAATAAGCCTCCGTTCAGAACCACGGAGAATGTCCGGGACGGTGACTTTGGTACGGCTAGAATAAGATCATACTCCTTTCACGTCACGCACAGCAAGAAAAGAGGGCCTAAGGAAGAAGGAGCTGTTCACGCCGGCTGTGAGGGCCTCATCTTCCCAGCAAGCTGCTACGCGTGGTTAGCCCTGCTTGCCAGAAAGCAGCCGAGGCTCTGTCTATCTGCCTGCCTACGGGAAGCTGCAGAAGAATTCCTTGGTTCGCTTTGCTTGTGCGTGCGGCTTTTCTTCCACCTGCCAGAACGCCTTTCTCTAACCCCCTGAATTCTCACACGCTTACCTTGCCAGTTCTCCCCCATAACCCACCCACGTGGGCAGCGACAGCAAGCAGCTGTCTGGTGCTTAGCTCTCTGCCAGGTGAAATACCACAACAAGGACACAGTTGCCAGCGTGCAGAAATTAGACCCGTGTGTATCTTCCTAAAAGTGCACGTCTGGAAAGGGTAAGACGTTCCCCAACTAGACTGCCCTCGGGGCCTTTCGGCCACGTTCTTACACTGCGGGCTCTGCATTTTTGTGGCGGCAGGAGCCAACCCCGCATTTTCACTAGCGGCTTTGAGCCACAGAAGGCAAGGTAAGCCACTGACGTGTCCCTGCTGAAACACCTGGGGACATGTCGCTCACTCGGAACGCTGAAAAAAAGACGGAGGCACCTGCCGGACCGCATGAAGACAGTCACGACGTGCACTCGCTCTCTGCGGTTCCCAGCCGAAGGCGGAAACCGCCCCCCTTGGGGTCTCCAAAGGAGCAAAGAACTACTCTCCAAAGCTCTCCGTCAGCCGCTTTCCCACTCCCAGAATTTACTCTTTCAAGGGCTTTGACTAAGCGTGGTGCGCAACAGAGCGCTTCTTACCAATTGACCGGGCAAATACTGACAACTCTGGCATGCAGAGCCGACGCTGCTGCGCCTGCAGCTGCTCCACAGACCCCCGCCTCTGCCCAGCCACGCCGCCCGGTCACCAGCTGCCAGCGCTGCGCACAATGCGTGCCGGCATGGAAAAAGTGCCGCGGGTGAAGGACTGGACCTGCTGCCAATTGGCTAGAGCCCGGAAGTAGGTGGGGCCAGAACCGGAACTCCCTCCCACCTACCTACATAGGGAGGCGCCATTTTGTCTTAGTCCGTGTTCCACCCTGAGGAGCCGCCATTTCATGTTACTCCGTACCCCACGTGGTTTTGTACTGCTTAGGGCTCGGCTCCCTGGCTCGTTCCTTAACTCTTTCCTACTCCCAGACCTCCCTCTGACTGCCTGCCCAATTCCCTTGCTCCAGGAAGCGCTCACATGAAAAAAAACTGATCCATTCCTACACAGTCGCACCAGGCAAACACGTCCCGGTGCTGGCACTGGTGGCTGTCTCGTGTCTGACGCGGGGTTTCTGGAGACCAGCGGCACTAGGGGCACTTTGATCCCAGCTAACAACTCTGCCAGCTCCACTTCTCATTTGGCAATAGCGACCCGCTCGCATCTCCCACGTGAGGATCTGATGGGAAATCCCTCGCCCTTCCCGTGCGCAGCCTCTAGCCCTCTGCTAAGTCACCGATAACCAAGGGCAGTCCCCGCCAGAGGGCCCCAGTCATTTCATCCTAGCGTTTGATACAGCCATGGAAGAAGCAGCCGTCACGTTCAGGAGCTCTCGGCACGCCACCAGTGACAGCAGAGCGCTGCAAGAGCAAGGCTCTCTTTGATATTCCACTCCTTGTCACGCGTAAGCACGTTCCAGGCTCCTGGGCCCAAATATTGAGCTAGGCACTCCTCTACTTCAGGAAGCGACTGACAAAAGGCACAAAGCAGGCTCTCCTGCTGCACCCCTCTGTCACTGCTCCCAACACAAGTGGTCTCAACACACAGAGAACCGGCTGTGCAGCAGACTTCAGGGCCTGCAAAGGACTCCCTGCAAAACGCTCACAGCCGCAGCCCTTTCTTCCCTGCTCTCTTAACAGGCCAGCAGCGTGACTTACACTTTGACACAGCCTGCACAATTCCTTCTCTCGGGAAAGCACTGCACCTCTCTTCCAGTACACGCAACAAAAACTCTGCTCTCTCAATCCTGCTTCCACAACCTGGTTTCTGGCAATTCCACACTTAGCCAGCATCAGCACCGGCAAAAGGAAAACAACCGCAGCTCATCACTTCTAAAGGCACTGATCTCACTGACAATAAGCCTCCGTTCAGAACCACGGAGAATGTCCGGGACGGTGACTTTGGTACGGCTAGAATAAGATCATACTCCTTTCACGTCACGCACAGCAAGAAAAGAGGGCCTAAGGAAGAAGGAGCTGTTCACGCCGGCTGTGAGGGCCTCATCTTCCCAGCAAGCTGCTACGCGTGGTTAGCCCTGCTTGCCAGAAAGCAGCCGAGGCTCTGTCTATCTGCCTGCCTACGGGAAGCTGCAGAAGAATTCCTTGGTTCGCTTTGCTTGTGCGTGCGGCTTTTCTTCCACCTGCCAGAACGCCTTTCTCTAACCCCCTGAATTCTCACACGCTTACCTTGCCAGTTCTCCCCCATAACCCACCCACGTGGGCAGCGACAGCAAGCAGCTGTCTGGTGCTTAGCTCTCTGCCAGGTGAAATACCACAACAAGGACACAGTTGCCAGCGTGCAGAAATTAGACCCGTGTGTATCTTCCTAAAAGTGCACGTCTGGAAAGGGTAAGACGTTCCCCAACTAGACTGCCCTCGGGGCCTTTCGGCCACGTTCTTACACTGCGGGCTCTGCATTTTTGTGGCGGCAGGAGCCAACCCCGCATTTTCACTAGCGGCTTTGAGCCACAGAAGGCAAGGTAAGCCACTGACGTGTCCCTGCTGAAACACCTGGGGACATGTCGCTCACTCGGAACGCTGAAAAAAAGACGGAGGCACCTGCCGGACCGCATGAAGACAGTCACGACGTGCACTCGCTCTCTGCGGTTCCCAGCCGAAGGCGGAAACCGCCCCCCTTGGGGTCTCCAAAGGAGCAAAGAACTACTCTCCAAAGCTCTCCGTCAGCCGCTTTCCCACTCCCAGAATTTACTCTTTCAAGGGCTTTGACTAAGCGTGGTGCGCAACAGAGCGCTTCTTACCAATTGACCGGGCAAATACTGACAACTCTGGCATGCAGAGCCGACGCTGCTGCGCCTGCAGCTGCTCCACAGACCCCCGCCTCTGCCCAGCCACGCCGCCCGGTCACCAGCTGCCAGCGCTGCGCACAATGCGTGCCGGCATGGAAAAAGTGCCGCGGGTGAAGGACTGGACCTGCTGCCAATTGGCTAGAGCCCGGAAGTAGGTGGGGCCAGAACCGGAACTCCCTCCCACCTACCTACATAGGGAGGCGCCATTTTGTCTTAGTCCGTGTTCCACCCTGAGGAGCCGCCATTTCATGTTACTCCGTACCCCACGTGGTTTTGTACTGCTTAGGGCTCGGCTCCCTGGCTCGTTCCTTAACTCTTTCCTACTCCCAGACCTCCCTCTGACTGCCTGCCCAATTCCCTTGCTCCAGGAAGCGCTCACATGAAAAAAAACTGATCCATTCCTACACAGTCGCACCAGGCAAACACGTCCCGGTGCTGGCACTGGTGGCTGTCTCGTGTCTGACGCGGGGTTTCTGGAGACCAGCGGCACTAGGGGCACTTTGATCCCAGCTAACAACTCTGCCAGCTCCACTTCTCATTTGGCAATAGCGACCCGCTCGCATCTCCCACGTGAGGATCTGATGGGAAATCCCTCGCCCTTCCCGTGCGCAGCCTCTAGCCCTCTGCTAAGTCACCGATAACCAAGGGCAGTCCCCGCCAGAGGGCCCCAGTCATTTCATCCTAGCGTTTGATACAGCCATGGAAGAAGCAGCCGTCACGTTCAGGAGCTCTCGGCACGCCACCAGTGACAGCAGAGCGCTGCAAGAGCAAGGCTCTCTTTGATATTCCACTCCTTGTCACGCGTAAGCACGTTCCAGGCTCCTGGGCCCAAATATTGAGCTAGGCACTCCTCTACTTCAGGAAGCGACTGACAAAAGGCACAAAGCAGGCTCTCCTGCTGCACCCCTCTGTCACTGCTCCCAACACAAGTGGTCTCAACACACAGAGAACCGGCTGTGCAGCAGACTTCAGGGCCTGCAAAGGACTCCCTGCAAAACGCTCACAGCCGCAGCCCTTTCTTCCCTGCTCTCTTAACAGGCCAGCAGCGTGACTTACACTTTGACACAGCCTGCACAATTCCTTCTCTCGGGAAAGCACTGCACCTCTCTTCCAGTACACGCAACAAAAACTCTGCTCTCTCAATCCTGCTTCCACAACCTGGTTTCTGGCAATTCCACACTTAGCCAGCATCAGCACCGGCAAAAGGAAAACAACCGCAGCTCATCACTTCTAAAGGCACTGATCTCACTGACAATAAGCCTCCGTTCAGAACCACGGAGAATGTCCGGGACGGTGACTTTGGTACGGCTAGAATAAGATCATACTCCTTTCACGTCACGCACAGCAAGAAAAGAGGGCCTAAGGAAGAAGGAGCTGTTCACGCCGGCTGTGAGGGCCTCATCTTCCCAGCAAGCTGCTACGCGTGGTTAGCCCTGCTTGCCAGAAAGCAGCCGAGGCTCTGTCTATCTGCCTGCCTACGGGAAGCTGCAGAAGAATTCCTTGGTTCGCTTTGCTTGTGCGTGCGGCTTTTCTTCCACCTGCCAGAACGCCTTTCTCTAACCCCCTGAATTCTCACACGCTTACCTTGCCAGTTCTCCCCCATAACCCACCCACGTGGGCAGCGACAGCAAGCAGCTGTCTGGTGCTTAGCTCTCTGCCAGGTGAAATACCACAACAAGGACACAGTTGCCAGCGTGCAGAAATTAGACCCGTGTGTATCTTCCTAAAAGTGCACGTCTGGAAAGGGTAAGACGTTCCCCAACTAGACTGCCCTCGGGGCCTTTCGGCCACGTTCTTACACTGCGGGCTCTGCATCTTTGTGGCGGCAGGAGCCAACCCCGCATTTTCACTAGCGGCTTTGAGCCACAGAAGGCAAGGTTAGCCACTGACGTGTCCCTGCTGAAACACCTGGGGACATGTCGCTCACTCGGAACGCTGAAAAAAAGACGGAGGCACCTGCCGGACCGCATGAAGACAGTCACGACGTGCACTCGCTCTCTGCGGTTCCCAGCCGAAGGCGGAAACCGCCCCCCTTGGGGTCTCCAAAGGAGCAAAGAACTACTCTCCAAAGCTCTCCGTCAGCCGCTTTCCCACTCCCAGAATTTACTCTTTCAAGGGCTTTGACTAAGCGTGGTGCGCAACAGAGCGCTTCTTACCAATTGACCGGGCAAATACTGACAACTCTGGCATGCAGAGCCGACGCTGCTGCGCCTGCAGCTGCTCCACAGACCCCCGCCTCTGCCCAGCCACGCCGCCCGGTCACCAGCTGCCAGCGCTGCGCACAATGCGTGCCGGCATGGAAAAAGTGCCGCGGGTGAAGGACTGGACCTGCTGCCAATTGGCTAGAGCCCGGAAGTAGGTGGGGCCAGAACCAGAACTCCCTCCCACCTACCTACATAGGGAGGCGCCATTTTGTCTTAGTCCGTGTTCCACCCTGAGGAGCCGCCATTTCATGTTACTCCGTACCCCACGTGGTTTTGTACTGCTTAGGGCTCGGCTCCCTGGCTCGTTCCTTAACTCTTTCCTACTCCCAGACCTCCCTCTGACTGCCTGCCCAATTCCCTTGCTCCGGGAAGCGCTCACATGAAAAAAAACTGATCCATTCCTACACAGTCGCACCAGGCAAACACGTCCCGGTGCTGGCACTGGTGGCTGTCTCGTGTCTGACGCGGGGTTTCTGGAGACCAGCGGCACTAGGGGCACTTTGATCCCAGCTAACAACTCTGCCAGCTCCACTTCTCATTTGGCAATAGCGACCCGCTCGCATCTCCCACGTGAGGATCTGATGGGAAATCCCTCGCCCTTCCCGTGCGCAGCCTCTAGCCCTCTGCTAAGTCACCGATAACCAAGGGCAGTCCCCGCCAGAGGGCCCCAGTCATTTCATCCTAGCGTTTGATACAGCCATGGAAGAAGCAGCCGTCACGTTCAGGAGCTCTCGGCACGCCACCAGTGACAGCAGAGCGCTGCAAGAGCAAGGCTCTCTTTGATATTCCACTCCTTGTCACGCGTAAGCACGTTCCAGGCTCCTGGGCCCAAATATTGAGCTAGGCACTCCTCTACTTCAGGAAGCGACTGACAAAAGGCACAAAGCAGGCTCTCCTGCTGCACCCCTCTGTCACTGCTCCCAACACAAGTGGTCTCAACACACAGAGAACCGGCTGTGCAGCAGACTTCAGGGCCTGCAAAGGACTCCCTGCAAAACGCTCACAGCCGCAGCCCTTTCTTCCCTGCTCTCTTAACAGGCCAGCAGCGTGACTTACACTTTGACACAGCCTGCACAATTCCTTCTCTCGGGAAAGCACTGCACCTCTCTTCCAGTACACGCAACAAAAACTCTGCTCTCTCAATCCTGCTTCCACAACCTGGTTTCTGGCAATTCCACACTTAGCCAGCATCAGCACCGGCAAAAGGAAAACAACCGCAGCTCATCACTTCTAAAGGCACTGATCTCACTGACAATAAGCCTCCGTTCAGAACCACGGAGAATGTCCGGGACGGTGACTTTGGTACGGCTAGAATAAGATCATACTCCTTTCACGTCACGCACAGCAAGAAAAGAGGGCCTAAGGAAGAAGGAGCTGTTCACGCCGGCTGTGAGGGCCTCATCTTCCCAGCAAGCTGCTACGCGTGGTTAGCCCTGCTTGCCAGAAAGCAGCCGAGGCTCTGTCTATCTGCCTGCCTACGGGAAGCTGCAGAAGAATTCCTTGGTTCGCTTTGCTTGTGCGTGCGGCTTTTCTTCCACCTGCCAGAACGCCTTTCTCTAACCCCCTGAATTCTCACACGCTTACCTTGCCAGTTCTCCCCCATAACCCACCCACGTGGGCAGCGACAGCAAGCAGCTGTCTGGTGCTTAGCTCTCTGCCAGGTGAAATACCACAACAAGGACACAGTTGCCAGCGTGCAGAAATTAGACCCGTGTGTATCTTCCTAAAAGTGCACGTCTGGAAAGGGTAAGACGTTCCCCAACTAGACTGCCCTCGGGGCCTTTCGGCCACGTTCTTACACTGCGGGCTCTGCATTTTTGTGGCGGCAGGAGCCAACCCCGCATTTTCACTAGCGGCTTTGAGCCACAGAAGGCAAGGTTAGCCACTGACGTGTCCCTGCTGAAACACCTGGGGACATGTCGCTCACTCGGAACGCTGAAAAAAAGACGGAGGCACCTGCCGGACCGCATGAAGACAGTCACGATGTGCACTCGCTCTCTGCGGTTCCCAGCCGAAGGCGGAAACCGCCCCCCTTGGGGTCTCCAAAGGAGCAAAGAACTACTCTCCAAAGCTCTCCGTCAGCTGCTTTCCCACTCCCAGAATTTACTCTTTCAAGGGCTTTGACTAAGCGTGGTGCGCAACAGAGCGCTTCTTACCAATTGACCGGGCAAATACTGACAACTCTGGCATGCAGAGCCGACGCTGCTGCGCCTGCAGCTGCTCCACAGACCCCCGCCTCTGCCCAGCCACGCCGCCCGGTCACCAGCTGCCAGCGCTGCGCACAATGCGTGCCGGCATGGAAAAAGTGCCGCGGGTGAAGGACTGGACCTGCTGCCAATTGGCTAGAGCCCGGAAGTAGGTGGGGCCAGAACCGGAACTCCCTCCCACCTACCTACATAGGGAGGCGCCATTTTGTCTTAGTCCGTGTTCCACCCTGAGGAGCCGCCATTTCATGTTACTCCGTACCCCACGTGGTTTTGTACTGCTTAGGGCTCGGCTCCCTGGCTCGTTCCTTAACTCTTTCCTACTCCCAGACCTCCCTCTGACTGCCTGCCCAATTCCCTTGCTCCAGGAAGCGCTCACATGAAAAAAAACTGATCCATTCCTACACAGTCGCACCAGGCAAACACGTCCCGGTGCTGGCACTGGTGGCTGTCTCGTGTCTGACGCGGGGTTTCTGGAGACCAGCGGCACTAGGGGCACTTTGATCCCAGCTAACAACTCTGCCAGCTCCACTTCTCATTTGGCAATAGCGACCCGCTCGCATCTCCCACGTGAGGATCTGATGGGAAATCCCTCGCCCTTCCCGTGCGCAGCCTCTAGCCCTCTGCTAAGTCACCGATAACCAAGGGCAGTCCCCGCCAGAGGGCCCCAGTCATTTCATCCTAGCGTTTGATACAGCCATGGAAGAAGCAGCCGTCACGTTCAGGAGCTCTCGGCACGCCACCAGTGACAGCAGAGCGCTGCAAGAGCAAGGCTCTCTTTGATATTCCACTCCTTGTCACGCGTAAGCACGTTCCAGGCTCCTGGGCCCAAATATTGAGCTAGGCACTCCTCTACTTCAGGAAGCGACTGACAAAAGGCACAAAGCAGGCTCTCCTGCTGCACCCCTCTGTCACTGCTCCCAACACAAGTGGTCTCAACACACAGAGAACCGGCTGTGCAGCAGACTTCAGGGCCTGCAAAGGACTCCCTGCAAAACGCTCACAGCCGCAGCCCTTTCTTCCCTGCTCTCTTAACAGGCCAGCAGCGTGACTTACACTTTGACACAGCCTGCACAATTCCTTCTCTCGGGAAAGCACTGCACCTCTCTTCCAGTACACGCAACAAAAACTCTGCTCTCTCAATCCTGCTTCCACAACCTGGTTTCTGGCAATTCCACACTTAGCCAGCATCAGCACCGGCAAAAGGAAAACAACCGCAGCTCATCACTTCTAAAGGCACTGATCTCACTGACAATAAGCCTCCGTTCAGAACCACGGAGAATGTCCGGGACGGTGACTTTGGTACGGCTAGAATAAGATCATACTCCTTTCACGTCACGCACAGCAAGAAAAGAGGGCCTAAGGAAGAAGGAGCTGTTCACGCCGGCTGTGAGGGCCTCATCTTCCCAGCAAGCTGCTACGCGTGGTTAGCCCTGCTTGCCAGAAAGCAGCCGAGGCTCTGTCTATCTGCCTGCCTACGGGAAGCTGCAGAAGAATTCCTTGGTTCGCTTTGCTTGTGCGTGCGGCTTTTCTTCCACCTGCCAGAACGCCTTTCTCTAACCCCCTGAATTCTCACACGCTTACCTTGCCAGTTCTCCCCCATAACCCACCCACGTGGGCAGCGACAGCAAGCAGCTGTCTGGTGCTTAGCTCTCTGCCAGGTGAAATACCACAACAAGGACACAGTTGCCAGCGTGCAGAAATTAGACCCGTGTGTATCTTCCTAAAAGTGCACGTCTGGAAAGGGTAAGACGTTCCCCAACTAGACTGCCCTCGGGGCCTTTCGGCCACGTTCTTACACTGCGGGCTCTGCATTTTTGTGGCGGCAGGAGCCAACCCCGCATTTTCACTAGCGGCTTTGAGCCACAGAAGGCAAGGTAAGCCACTGACGTGTCCCTGCTGAAACACCTGGGGACATGTCGCTCACTCGGAACGCTGAAAAAAAGACGGAGGCACCTGCCGGACCGCATGAAGACAGTCACGACGTGCACTCGCTCTCTGCGGTTCCCAGCCGAAGGCGGAAACCGCCCCCCTTGGGGTCTCCAAAGGAGCAAAGAACTACTCTCCAAAGCTCTCCGTCAGCCGCTTTCCCACTCCCAGAATTTACTCTTTCAAGGGCTTTGACTAAGCGTGGTGCGCAACAGAGCGCTTCTTACCAATTGACCGGGCAAATACTGACAACTCTGGCATGCAGAGCCGACGCTGCTGCGCCTGCAGCTGCTCCACAGACCCCCGCCTCTGCCCAGCCACGCCGCCCGGTCACCAGCTGCCAGCGCTGCGCACAATGCGTGCCGGCATGGAAAAAGTGCCGCGGGTGAAGGACTGGACCTGCTGCCAATTGGCTAGAGCCCGGAAGTAGGTGGGGCCAGAACCGGAACTCCCTCCCACCTACCTACATAGGGAGGCGCCATTTTGTCTTAGTCCGTGTTCCACCCTGAGGAGCCGCCATTTCATGTTACTCCGTACCCCACGTGGTTTTGTACTGCTTAGGGCTCGGCTCCCTGGCTCGTTCCTTAACTCTTTCCTACTCCCAGACCTCCCTCTGACTGCCTGCCCAATTCCCTTGCTCCAGGAAGCGCTCACATGAAAAAAAACTGATCCATTCCTACACAGTCGCACCAGGCAAACACGTCCCGGTGCTGGCACTGGTGGCTGTCTCGTGTCTGACGCGGGGTTTCTGGAGACCAGCGGCACTAGGGGCACTTTGATCCCAGCTAACAACTCTGCCAGCTCCACTTCTCATTTGGCAATAGCGACCCGCTCGCATCTCCCACGTGAGGATCTGATGGGAAATCCCTCGCCCTTCCCGTGCGCAGCCTCTAGCCCTCTGCTAAGTCACCGATAACCAAGGGCAGTCCCCGCCAGAGGGCCCCAGTCATTTCATCCTAGCGTTTGATACAGCCATGGAAGAAGCAGCCGTCACGTTCAGGAGCTCTCGGCACGCCACCAGTGACAGCAGAGCGCTGCAAGAGCAAGGCTCTCTTTGATATTCCACTCCTTGTCACGCGTAAGCACGTTCCAGGCTCCTGGGCCCAAATATTGAGCTAGGCACTCCTCTACTTCAGGAAGCGACTGACAAAAGGCACAAAGCAGGCTCTCCTGCTGCACCCCTCTGTCACTGCTCCCAACACAAGTGGTCTCAACACACAGAGAACCGGCTGTGCAGCAGACTTCAGGGCCTGCAAAGGACTCCCTGCAAAACGCTCACAGCCGCAGCCCTTTCTTCCCTGCTCTCTTAACAGGCCAGCAGCGTGACTTACACTTTGACACAGCCTGCACAATTCCTTCTCTCGGGAAAGCACTGCACCTCTCTTCCAGTACACGCAACAAAAACTCTGCTCTCTCAATCCTGCTTCCACAACCTGGTTTCTGGCAATTCCACACTTAGCCAGCATCAGCACCGGCAAAAGGAAAACAACCGCAGCTCATCACTTCTAAAGGCACTGATCTCACTGACAATAAGCCTCCGTTCAGAACCACGGAGAATGTCCGGGACGGTGACTTTGGTACGGCTAGAATAAGATCATACTCCTTTCACGTCACGCACAGCAAGAAAAGAGGGCCTAAGGAAGAAGGAGCTGTTCACGCCGGCTGTGAGGGCCTCATCTTCCCAGCAAGCTGCTACGCGTGGTTAGCCCTGCTTGCCAGAAAGCAGCCGAGGCTCTGTCTATCTGCCTGCCTACGGGAAGCTGCAGAAGAATTCCTTGGTTCGCTTTGCTTGTGCGTGCGGCTTTTCTTCCACCTGCCAGAACGCCTTTCTCTAACCCCCTGAATTCTCACACGCTTACCTTGCCAGTTCTCCCCCATAACCCACCCACGTGGGCAGCGACAGCAAGCAGCTGTCTGGTGCTTAGCTCTCTGCCAGGTGAAATACCACAACAAGGACACAGTTGCCAGCGTGCAGAAATTAGACCCGTGTGTATCTTCCTAAAAGTGCACGTCTGGAAAGGGTAAGACGTTCCCCAACTAGACTGCCCTCGGGGCCTTTCGGCCACGTTCTTACACTGCGGGCTCTGCATTTTTGTGGCGGCAGGAGCCAACCCCGCATTTTCAGTAGCGGCTTTGAGCCACAGAAGGCAAGGTAAGCCACTGACGTGTCCCTGCTGAAACACCTGGGGACATGTCGCTCACTCGGAACGCTGAAAAAAAGACGGAGGCACCTGCCGGACCGCATGAAGACAGTCACGACGTGCACTCGCTCTCTGCGGTTCCCAGCCGAAGGCGGAAACCGCCCCCCTTGGGGTCTCCAAAGGAGCAAAGAACTACTCTCCAAAGCTCTCCGTCAGCCGCTTTCCCACTCCCAGAATTTACTCTTTCAAGGGCTTTGACTAAGCGTGGTGCGCAACAGAGCGCTTCTTACCAATTGACCGGGCAAATACTGACAACTCTGGCATGCAGAGCCGACGCTGCTGCGCCTGCAGCTGCTCCACAGACCCCCGCCTCTGCCCAGCCACGCCGCCCGGTCACCAGCTGCCAGCGCTGCGCACAATGCGTGCCGGCATGGAAAAAGTGCCGCGGGTGAAGGACTGGACCTGCTGCCAATTGGCTAGAGCCCGGAAGTAGGTGGGGCCAGAACCGGAACTCCCTCCCACCTACCTACATAGGGAGGCGCCATTTTGTCTTAGTCCGTGTTCCACCCTGAGGAGCCGCCATTTCATGTTACTCCGTACCCCACGTGGTTTTGTACTGCTTAGGGCTCGGCTCCCTGGCTCGTTCCTTAACTCTTTCCTACTCCCAGGCCTCCCTCTGACTGCCTGCCCAATTCCCTTGCTCCGGGAAGCGCTCACATGAAAAAAAACTGATCCATTCCTACACAGTCGCACCAGGCAAACACGTCCCGGTGCTGGCACTGGTGGCTGTCTCGTGTCTGACGCGGGGTTTCTGGAGACCAGCGGCACTAGGGGCACTTTGATCCCAGCTAACAACTCTGCCAGCTCCACTTCTCATTTGGCAATAGCGACCCGCTCGCATCTCCCACGTGAGGATCTGATGGGAAATCCCTCGCCCTTCCCGTGCGCAGCCTCTAGCCCTCTGCTAAGTCACCGATAACCAAGGGCAGTCCCCACCAGAGGGCCCCAGTCATTTCATCCTAGCGTTTGATACAGCCATGGAAGAAGCAGCCGTCACGTTCAGGAGCTCTCGGCACGCCACCAGTGACAGCAGAGCGCTGCAAGAGCAAGGCTCTCTTTGATATTCCACTCCTTGTCACGCGTAAGCACGTTCCAGGCTCCTGGGCCCAAATATTGAGCTAGGCACTCCTCTACTTCAGGAAGCGACTGACAAAAGGCACAAAGCAGGCTCTCCTGCTGCACCCCTCTGTCACTGCTCCCAACACAAGTGGTCTCAACACACAGAGAACTGGCTGTGCAGCAGACTTCAGGGCCTGCAAAGGACTCCCTGCAAAACGCTCACAGCCGCAGCCCTTTCTTCCCTGCTCTCTTAACAGGCCAGCAGCGTGACTTACACTTTGACACAGCCTGCACAATTCCTTCTCTCGGGAAAGCACTGCACCTCTCTTCCAGTACACGCAACAAAAACTCTGCTCTCTCAATCCTGCTTCCACAACCTGGTTTCTGGCAATTCCACACTTAGCCAGCATCAGCACCGGCAAAAGGAAAACAACCGCAGCTCATCACTTCTAAAGGCACTGATCTCACTGACAATAAGCCTCCGTTCAGAACCACGGAGAATGTCCGGGACGGTGACTTTGGTACGGCTAGAATAAGATCATACTCCTTTCACGTCACGCACAGCAAGAAAAGAGGGCCTAAGGAAGAAGGAGCTGTTCACGCCGGCTGTGAGGGCCTCATCTTCCCAGCAAGCTGCTACGCGTGGTTAGCCCTGCTTGCCAGAAAGCAGCCGAGGCTCTGTCTATCTGCCTGCCTACGGGAAGCTGCAGAAGAATTCCTTGGTTCGCTTTGCTTGTGCGTGCGGCTTTTCTTCCACCTGCCAGAACGCCTTTCTCTAACCCCCTGAATTCTCACACGCTTACCTTGCCAGTTCTCCCCCATAACCCACCCACGTGGGCAGCGACAGCAAGCAGCTGTCTGGTGCTTAGCTCTCTGCCAGGTGAAATACCACAACAAGGACACAGTTGCCAGCGTGCAGAAATTAGACCCGTGTGTATCTTCCTAAAAGTGCACGTCTGGAAAGGGTAAGACGTTCCCCAACTAGACTGCCCTCGGGGCCTTTCGGCCACGTTCTTACACTGCGGGCTCTGCATTTTTGTGGCGGCAGGAGCCAACCCCGCATTTTCACTAGCGGCTTTGAGCCACAGAAGGCAAGGTAAGCCACTGACGTGTCCCTGCTGAAACACCTGGGGACATGTCGCTCACTCGGAACGCTGAAAAAAAGACGGAGGCACCTGCCGGACCGCATGAAGACAGTCACGACGTGCACTCGCTCTCTGCGGTTCCCAGCCGAAGGCGGAAACCGCCCCCCTTGGGGTCTCCAAAGGAGCAAAGAACTACTCTCCAAAGCTCTCCGTCAGCCGCTTTCCCACTCCCAGAATTTACTCTTTCAAGGGCTTTGACTAAGCGTGGTGCGCAACAGAGCGCTTCTTACCAATTGACCGGGCAAATACTGACAACTCTGGCATGCAGAGCCGACGCTGCTGCGCCTGCAGCTGCTCCACAGACCCCCGCCTCTGCCCAGCCACGCCGCCCGGTCACCAGCTGCCAGCGCTGCGCACAATGCGTGCCGGCATGGAAAAAGTGCCGCGGGTGAAGGACTGGACCTGCTGCCAATTGGCTAGAGCCCGGAAGTAGGTGGGGCCAGAACCGGAACTCCCTCCCACCTACCTACATAGGGAGGCGCCATTTTGTCTTAGTCCGTGTTCCACCCTGAGGAGCCGCCATTTCATGTTACTCCGTACCCCACGTGGTTTTGTACTGCTTAGGGCTCGGCTCCCTGGCTCGTTCCTTAACTCTTTTCTACTCCCAGGCCTCCCTCTGACTGCCTGCCCAATTCCCTTGCTCCGGGAAGCGCTCACATGAAAAAAAACTGATCCATTCCTACACAGTCGCACCAGGCAAACACGTCCCGGTGCTGGCACTGGTGGCTGTCTCGTGTCTGACGCGGGGTTTCTGGAGACCAGCGGCACTAGGGGCACTTTGATCCCAGCTAACAACTCTGCCAGCTCCACTTCTCATTTGGCAATAGCGACCCGCTCGCATCTCCCACGTGAGGATCTGATGGGAAATCCCTCGCCCTTCCCGTGCGCAGCCTCTAGCCCTCTGCTAAGTCACCGATAACCAAGGGCAGTCCCCGCCAGAGGGCCCCAGTCATTTCATCCTAGCGTTTGATACAGCCATGGAAGAAGCAGCCGTCACGTTCAGGAGCTCTCGGCACGCCACCAGTGACAGCAGAGCGCTGCAAGAGCAAGGCTCTCTTTGATATTCCACTCCTTGTCACGCGTAAGCACGTTCCAGGCTCCTGGGCCCAAATATTGAGCTAGGCACTCCTCTACTTCAGGAAGCGACTGACAAAAGGCACAAAGCAGGCTCTCCTGCTGCACCCCTCTGTCACTGCTCCCAACACAAGTGGTCTCAACACACAGAGAACCGGCTGTGCAGCAGACTTCAGGGCCTGCAAAGGACTCCCTGCAAAACGCTCACAGCCGCAGCCCTTTCTTCCCTGCTCTCTTAACAGGCCAGCAGCGTGACTTACACTTTGACACAGCCTGCACAATTCCTTCTCTCGGGAAAGCACTGCACCTCTCTTCCAGTACACGCAACAAAAACTCTGCTCTCTCAATCCTGCTTCCACAACCTGGTTTCTGGCAATTCCACACTTAGCCAGCATCAGCACCGGCAAAAGGAAAACAACCGCAGCTCATCACTTCTAAAGGCACTGATCTCACTGACAATAAGCCTCCGTTCAGAACCACGGAGAATGTCCGGGACGGTGACTTTGGTACGGCTAGAATAAGATCATACTCCTTTCACGTCACGCACAGCAAGAAAAGAGGGCCTAAGGAAGAAGGAGCTGTTCACGCCGGCTGTGAGGGCCTCATCTTCCCAGCAAGCTGCTACGCGTGGTTAGCCCTGCTTGCCAGAAAGCAGCCGAGGCTCTGTCTATCTGCCTGCCTACGGGAAGCTGCAGAAGAATTCCTTGGTTCGCTTTGCTTGTGCGTGCGGCTTTTCTTCCACCTGCCAGAACGCCTTTCTCTAACCCCCTGAATTCTCACACGCTTACCTTGCCAGTTCTCCCCCATAACCCACCCACGTGGGCAGCGACAGCAAGCAGCTGTCTGGTGCTTAGCTCTCTGCCAGGTGAAATACCACAACAAGGACACAGTTGCCAGCGTGCAGAAATTAGACCCGTGTGTGTCTTCCTAAAAGTGCACGTCTGGAAAGGGTAAGACGTTCCCCAACTAGACTGCCCTCGGGGCCTTTCGGCCACGTTCTTACACTGCGGGCTCTGCATTTTTGTGGCGGCAGGAGCCAACCCCGCATTTTCACTAGCGGCTTTGAGCCACAGAAGGCAAGGTTAGCCACTGACGTGTCCCTGCTGAAACACCTGGGGACATGTCGCTCACTCGGAACGCTGAAAAAAAGACGGAGGCACCTGCCGGACCGCATGAAGACAGTCACGACGTGCACTCGCTCTCTGCGGTTCCCAGCCGAAGGCGGAAACCGCCCCCCTTGGGGTCTCCAAAGGAGCAAAGAACTACTCTCCAAAGCTCTCCGTCAGCCGCTTTCCCACTCCCAGAATTTACTCTTTCAAGGGCTTTGACTAAGCGTGGTGCGCAACAGAGCGCTTCTTACCAATTGACCGGGCAAATACTGACAACTCTGGCATGCAGAGCCGACGCTGCTGCGCCTGCAGCTGCTCCACAGACCCCCGCCTCTGCCCAGCCACGCCGCCCGGTCACCAGCTGCCAGCGCTGCGCACAATGCGTGCCGGCATGGAAAAAGTGCCGCGGGTGAAGGACTGGACCTGCTGCCAATTGGCTAGAGCCCGGAAGTAGGTGGGGCCAGAACCGGAACTCCCTCCCACCTACCTACATAGGGAGGCGCCATTTTGTCTTAGTCCGTGTTCCACCCTGAGGAGCCGCCATTTCATGTTACTCCGTACCCCACGTGGTTTTGTACTGCTTAGGGCTCGGCTCCCTGGCTCGTTCCTTAACTCTTTCCTACTCCCAGGCCTCCCTCTGACTGCCTGCCCAATTCCCTTGCTCCGGGAAGCGCTCACATGAAAAAAAACTGATCCATTCCTACACAGTCGCACCAGGCAAACACGTCCCGGTGCTGCACTGGTGGCTGTCTCGTGTCTGACGCGGGGTTTCTGGAGACCAGCGGCACTAGGGGCACTTTGATCCCAGCTAACAACTCTGCCAGCTCCACTTCTCATTTGGCAATAGCGACCCGCTCGCATCTCCCACGTGAGGATCTGATGGGAAATCCCTCGCCCTTCCCGTGCGCAGCCTCTAGCCCTCTGCTAAGTCACCGATAACCAAGGGCAGTCCCCGCCAGAGGGCCCCAGTCATTTCATCCTAGCGTTTGATACAGCCATGGAAGAAGCAGCCGTCACGTTCAGGAGCTCTCGGCACGCCACCAGTGACAGCAGAGCGCTGCAAGAGCAAGGCTCTCTTTGATATTCCACTCCTTGTCACGCGTAAGCACGTTCCAGGCTCCTGGGCCCAAATATTGAGCTAGGCACTCCTCTACTTCAGGAAGCGACTGACAAAAGGCACAAAGCAGGCTCTCCTGCTGCACCCCTCTGTCACTGCTCCCAACACAAGTGGTCTCAACACACAGAGAACCGGCTGTGCAGCAGACTTCAGGGCCTGCAAAGGACTCCCTGCAAAACGCTCACAGCCGCAGCCCTTTCTTCCCTGCTCTCTTAACAGGCCAGCAGCGTGACTTACACTTTGACACAGCCTGCACAATTCCTTCTCTCGGGAAAGCACTGCACCTCTCTTCCAGTACACGCAACAAAAACTCTGCTCTCTCAATCCTGCTTCCACAACCTGGTTTCTGGCAATTCCACACTTAGCCAGCATCAGCACCGGCAAAAGGAAAACAACCGCAGCTCATCACTTCTAAAGGCACTGATCTCACTGACAATAAGCATCCTTTCAGTCAATTGTCCACGGCAATCTACCATGTTCTCTTTGGTGTTTTTCTGTGTTCCACATGACACCTCATCAAGGACAGTGTTGTCAGGTTTCTGAAACTACTTACTTATATATTATCTTCTTTGCAATCATATTTAAATGTTAAGGCAATCCCTAATATTACACTTCCTTCCTTCTATCCGTATCTTCATATTGCTGTAAATTTTTGCTTCTGAGGTGTCTTCTGGGTTAAATCTTTCATTTTTAGTATTGTTTTTTTCCAGAGCATAATGTTGTGCTCTCACATATTTCTGCTGTAGTACCTGGGGACATGCATGTCCTCTTTAACACTGAATAATACATAAGCACGCACTGGACTGCATCAACAGAATCAATATCTACAGGTCACTTGTTCTCTCCACTTCCCTGCCAGAAGCAGAATCTTCCCACTTTTCATTCTCTAAATGCGCAGTGAGCTATTTGCTAAATCATATCCATTCCTACTCACTTGCACTAGCCAAATGTGTCCTGTTGCAGGGAGCTGCCATCTGCCATTGCATGAACTTCAGTTTTGTTTCTCTGTCTGACACTGTGTGTTTCATTTGGCTCCAGCAGTACTCCCATTGTGTCCAGCTTTACCCATCATTTATACTGGCCACATCCCAGTCAATGCATATTTTGGAAATTTCAGAGGAAGATGTAATGCTTTCCAGCAGGGTGCAGTGACCATGAGAACGTGTGACATACTCCCCTAGTGTATGCTATGGTTAGAGGAGGACAAGTGTATGGTAGGACATATACTTAATAGTTGAGGAGCATTAGGACATGCTTTGTGCTCCAAAGCAACTGTTTACCTGCAGATCAGCTAATGGAGAACATCAAGATGGAGATGGTTGATGTGTAAAATGATGCTGTAGTCGGAAACATGCCTGCACACATTCAGACTAGTGTGAGATTGAACATGCAGCATAGCAGAGATGGACTGTCCGCTTCAGCCCTCACCCCTATACTATGTGGCTGGGACAGGTCAAGTAGTCGTGAATAGAGCAGTGTATTTGAGCCTGGGAAGAAGCCATGAGAGCAGGAGGGAAGCTGGTTTGGTTTCTCACCATCCAAATCTTCTTGTAATTTGCAGTAAATAAATTCACTTGGTCCATGTTGAGTCTCTGTTGCCTTTGAAATTGACTGGTAAGTTAGCTAGCTCACATTCCTTATAACAAACTGTGAGTTTTCCAATCTTATTTCCCATCCTGTCCTGCTGACAACAGGGAGTACAAGAGTCATCTGGCTCCTAACATCAGACCACCATACCTCTAGTTACAACGTATACAATATCTGTATGCATAGAGTTGTAGAAAGTGAGAAGGTTTAGTATTTTTTATATTCATATAGAGGTGTTCTATATATTAAACTACATTTTCTATAGTATTATATCACACTAGATAATCATCATGCACCTCCATCTCCTCTATCTCCTCCTGGCCATCAGGTAGAAGCTCTAGGCAGAGTTGATTCCAGGGCAGGGAAAGTGCTATGGGTCAAGTGAAGGATCCAGTAGCACTGGGACCACCATTCAGAATGAACCTGGACAGAACATCCCTCCCACCTACCTACAAAGGAAGATGACACTTTGTTTCAATCTGCTTTTCACAGCTGCCATTTAGTGAATCTTCAAACACATCATTTTTGTTTCAGTCCACATTCCAGTCTAATGACTTGTCATTTCATGAAACTTCAGATGTGCCATTTTGTTTCACTCTGAAGAGCATCTATTTCATGAAACTTTATAACCCACATCTTTTAATACTGTTCTGTGATTGACCTTTTTTTCCCAAGGCTGTCATTTTCTCATGTCTTCTTCTGAATGACTCCCTACTTATTTAGACCAGAAACTGCTATGATGTTAAAGTATATGTATTTATAAACAAATACAGCAGACATAGGAGCACAAGTGCAGACACTGGGGGCTTCTGGCAGCCCCTGAGAAGGACTGCCCCTTGCCAGATTCAGCCACAATGCCATAGAGCATTGCTGAGCCAACAGCCAACATGTTAATTTCTCAAGGAAAACATGCTTACAAAAATTCAAAAAAGTTCAAAATGCTGTCCAGAAGTGAGGAAGGAGAAGAGACAATGTGAAAAACTGTCTCCTACAAGGCTAAGATAAAAAGAGAAAGAGGACATGAGAAGGGTGTAGTGGAGGAGAATGTAGGTGAAGAGTAACACAACTAGGTAGAGAAGAGACAAGAAAATATCTACAGATTCTGAAGCAAAGATTCCCCTACAGCCTGTGTATGAGATGATGCAAGAGTGTCAGCATACCCAGAGATACCATATCCCATGGGAAGCCTGCATTGAGTCACAGAACCATGGAATTGTTCAGGTTGGAAAAGACCTTAAAGATCAAGTCCAACTACAACCCTAACCATACTACCCTAACTTTAACAACCCTCCATTAAATCATATCCCTGGGCACCACACCCAAATGGTTTTTAAACACATCCAGGGATGGTGACTCAACCCCCTCCCTGAGGAGCCTAATCCAGTGCTTAACAATCCTTTCTGTGAAGGAGTTCTTCCTGATATTCAACCCAAGCCTCTAAGCCTCCCCTGGTGCAACTTGAGGCCATTTCCCCTCATCCAGTCACCTGTCACCAGTAAGAAGAGACCAACTCCACTCTCACTGCAATAAGGTCTCTCTTCAGCCTCCTCTTCCCCAGACTAAACAACCCCAGTTCCTTCAGTCTCCTCCTCCATAGGGCATATTCTCCAAGTCCTTCACAAGCCTTGTTGCCTTTCTTTGGACTTGCTCCAGCACCTCAATGTCCTTTCTGTTCTGAGGTACCCAAAACTGAATACAATACTCAAGGTGAGGCCTCAACAGTGTCGAGTATAGAGGCAGGATTGCTTTCTTAGTCCCACTTACTGCACCATTCCTGATACAAGCCAGGATGCCATTGGCCTTCTTGGACTCCTGGGTTCACTACTGGCTCATATTCAGCTGACTATCCATCAGTATACCAAGGTCCCTTTCCATCAGGCAGTTTTCCAGCCACTCCTCCTCAAGCCTGTAGGGTTGCCTGGGCTTGTTGTGACCAAAATGCAGGACCCAACACTTGGCTCTATTGAAACTCATCCAGTTTACTTTGGCCCATTGATCCAGTCTATTCAGGTCCTCCTCTCAGGCATATCAATACTCCCTTCCAACTTGGTGTTGTCTGCAAACTTACTGAGAGTGCACTCCATCCCCTTGTCAAGATCAGTAATAAAGACATTAAATAGAAGCAGCCCCTGTACTGAGCACTGGAGGACACTACTCATGACTGATTGCCAAATGGATTTAGCTCAGTTGACCATAATTCTTTGTGTCCAGCCATCCTGCCAGTGCTTCATGCAGCGGAGTGTATGCCCATCCAAACCATGGGCAGCCAGCTTCTACACAAGGATGCTGTGGGGGACAGTGTCAAAGTTTTTACTGAAGTGCAGGTAGACCACACCAGCAGCCTTACCTTCATCCACTTAGTGGGTCACTGTCATAGAACAAAATCAGGTTGTCAAACAGGATCTACCATTCATAAACCCATGATTGCTCCCAAGATTATCCATTCCATGACCTTCCCTGGCACTGAAGTGAGACTGATGGTAGTGGTGGAGAATTTTCAGGAAGAAAAAAATCGAGCAGAGCACCATAACGGACTGACCTCTATAGCCCAAATCCTTGCAAACCTATGCTTTTGGCATGTCAAAGAGTCACACATTCAGGACTGAATTTCAGCCCAAGAAGAAGGGATAAAGCAACCACGTCAAATCCATGGCCTATGGGCCAGATGTGCTCTGGCCCAGCTTGTATTACAAACCATCCCCTGCCCCTGTGCCATCATGGCAGCAGCTCTTCCAAAGAAAGTAGCCTGGCTGTATAGGGACTGTTGAGTCACAGTATGAACCACTGATTGAACACCTGGAGACAAGACCTGGTCAGCCCTGGGAGCAAGGTGGAGGCAGTTCACCTTGCAAATAGAAGGGGTGGAGCTTAACTCCACCTCTCCTAGACCTCGTTTAAGGGTTGACTGCCACTGTGGGATGATCTCTTGTTGGAGGTTTCTTTTCCGTGGAGTTTCTACTGCAATCCTACATGTTTGGAGTCAAATGAGCACTTCTCTTCTTTTGTAACATCTTCCCATTGTGGTGGTGCCTCTAAAGCTACACTTGGTGAGCCAAACAGATTCAAATATTACAATGGCTTTCTTACTGATTATCTTAAAGTGGGTCAAGGGGGAGTAAATAACCTCTTTAGATAAAACTCTGCCATTTCTGTGGATCAGATAAAGGCATCCTAGTCATAAAAGACCAGCAGCTCTGTGTCCACTGCAGCGTAGCCACCATTAAATGCACTGAATCACACAGATCTCTCAAATAATACCTTAGAGAATGAGAATCAATAATTACATGATTGCATGGAGAAATGAGAACAACAACTTAGTATATTGATGGGGAAAAAAAAAAAAAAAGAAAAAAAAAAAAAAATCAAGCTTAACTTCCCCTGTATAACAAATCTGAAATATTGCATTGGAAAATACCCGGGCCCCTGAATCAATGGACCTGGGTAACTGAAAAGACAAAGATTCAGGACAGATCTTGAAGTTCCACCTGAGATGGACCACTTAGAGATGTGACCTATAATAATACTAAAGACTAAGAAAGTACAGGATAGACCAGCAAGGGTGCCCCCAGCCAATGGCCTTCTGCTCAAACTTATTTTAATGTGACAGCAGTTCCTATATGGCATCTGAGTTAATGGATCTAGTGCAGCCATTTTGACCAGAGCCAAGGGAAAGTATACTGGCTTGGCTCTTAAGATTATGGGATGTGGGGGCAGAAAGCATTGTAGTTAACAAACTGGAAATTTCTCAACTTGGGTCTATCACCTCACACTCTGCTCTTAGACAAAGATTATAAGCTACTATACAACATCATGATGAAAACCATTCCCTAATAGATTGGTTGATGGTGGCATGCCACATTACTTGGCCTAATAAGGCCTATATACCACTACATACAAGTCCACCACAGAAGATCTTCAAACATACATCTGCAAATTGGGCATGAAGGAGGCTATACACGAAGAAACATTTAAAAGCCCAGATTTGGTGAAATTTTCAGTGAGAATGAAGGATTTGATCTTCAACAGGTACCCTCCTACCTTTACAGAACATTTGTATCTGTACTGAATCCCCAGGTGGCATCGAAGGCCATTTTCCAGCAGGCTGCCCAGTTAGTAACTGATATGGGAAAGACAGAGCTCCCAAGAGCAAGGTGTAATGTTAGGGAGATAGAAGAAGCTGAGATACTTCCAGTTTTTAAAACCAGGAAAGCCTCACTATGGATACTTCAGGCCCCAATCAGGCCCCATATGTGTATCCCAGAAACAAATGTTCAATGACCTTATACAGACTGGGGTGGCTTTTGCCAAAATTGATTGACAACCTAATCATGTTTTACTTCAACTATGGAAACAACTGAGAGCTGACCAAAGTCATAACCAAGTCATAACCATAAGTACCCCTAAAAGAGCAGGGGTACGAATAGTTAAACAAATGCCAACAAGAACTTGGAACCTAGAGGATTTTATAGTCCCTAATAAAAGGAAAAAGCCTCCTCAGTTGATCTGGGCTACGATGCTGCCCAAGCCACTTTAGGAAAATGACGTGGCAGTCAGGCACTTTATGGCGTGACAAGGGATATTGGTGCCTCTACAACTAGGGCCTCCAGACAGAACTGGAAGACCTATGTCAAACTGACAATTTTTTGGTCTCAAAAGAACACACAACAGATTATGGCATTGGTTGACACGGACTCAGAAACATCAATCACTTATGGGGATCCAACTAAATTTCAAGGGAACAAAGTGATCATTGGTGGTTTTGGAGGACAGACTGTTCTTGTCACCCAAATATAGTTGAAACTGGAGGCTGGGAATGTCCCACCCTGGGAGTGTAAAGTGTGTATTGCCCCAGTCCTGGAGTATGTCTTGGGCATAGACATGGAGTCTGACTCTCCAAATGATTGTAGGAGAGTTCAGACTGAGAGACATATGTATTAGTATCTGGACAGCGCAGGCAATATTAAGAGGCTGTGGGAAATATAAGTTTTCACTTATATTTCTATTCACTTGCCCAATCCATGCAGGAACACTAATACTAAACAGTACAGACTCCCAGGAGGACAGGAGGTAATACCCAGAACAGTGCAGAAGCTAGAAAAAGTAGGGATCACAAGGCCTGTGCACTGCCCATATAATTCCCCCATATGGCCAACACAGAAGCCAGATGGCACGTGGAGAATGACAGTAGATTACAGAGAGTTAAACAAGGTCACACCAGCCATTCATGCAACCATACCCATTATTGCCTCCCTGATGGAGACATTGAATAGGAAGATAGAAACCTACCATTGTGTCCTGGACCTGGCCAATCCATTCTTCTGCATTCTTATCCATGAAGAATCATAAGACCAGTTTGAATTTATGTGGGGAGGTAGGCAGTGGACCTTCCAGGTCCTGCTGCAAGGGTATGTGCACTCACCAACCTACTGTCATAACTTAGTGGCATGTGACCTAGCAGAATGAAAAAATCTGGATAACATTAAACTGTACCACTATATTGACAATCTCATTTTGTCATCTGACTCACTGGCATTAAAAAGTGCAGTAAATTCATTAGCTGCTCATTTGCAAGACAAGGGGTGGGCCATAAATCCACAAAAAGTGCAAGGACCAGGTTTGTCAGTAAAATTCCTGGGTGTAGTTTGGCCAGGAAAGACCAACATACTACCCTGTGCAGTAAAACTAAGTACAGGCATTCCCAGTCCCTACCATGCCAAGGCAGCTGCAAGAATTTTGGGGTATACTGGGATACTGGCATTCCTTTACATCCCACCCAGTGCAGCTGCTGACACTTTTGTATTGACTCCTGAAGAAATGCCAAAAATAGGACTGGGGGAGAATGGAATGAGACTTTCTAGCAAAGAAAACTGCCTGCTAAACAGCCCCAGGCACTGGGTTTATTCGATCCCACTCTTCCAGCTGAATTAGATGTCCATGTAAGTCAGGATGGGTTCGGCTGGGGTCTGTGGCAGTGTCAAAATTCTGTTCAAACTCCAGTTGGGTTCTGGTCTCACATTTGGCACGGAGCAGAAGAAAGGTACAGTACGATTGAAAAAACAATATTGGCTGCCTACTCTGAATTACAGGTGATAGAGCTAATAATTCAAACATCTAAAGTCATAGTTAAGACCCACTTGCCAATTCAGGGGTGGGTGAAATATCTGACCACCTTCCTAAGACAGGGGTAGCCCAAGCACAGACACTGGCACAATAGGTCACTTATCTCAGCCAGAGGAGTACTCTATCTTCATCACCACTGAAAGAAGAACTCAAGTTGATCCCAGGCCCAGTGACATACAACAGCTGGAAGAAATGATGGTTGCTCCACCAAAGAAGAGTCCCATTCAGGATGGAAAATATCCCATTCCCAGATATGCCTGGTGTACAGATGGGCCCACTAAGGGCAATCCAACAAGTGAAGAGCAGTGGCATACCATCCCACCACTGAAACAATCTGGTTTGAAGAAAGGGATGGTCAGAGAAGCCAATGAGCAGAACTGCGAGTTGTGTGGATGGTTATAACCAAGGGACCCAGTGATGGTATCTTGGATATCTGCACAGGCAGTTGGGCGGTGTACTGGGGCTCACTCTTTGGACTGCACAGTGGGCCACTCAGGACTGGATCAATCTAGAGTAGAGATCATAGAATCATAGAATGAGCTGGTTGTAAAGAACCACAGTGTCCATCAAGTTTCAAACCCCCTGCTATTTGCCAACCACCAGACCAGGCTGCCCGGAGCTACATCCAGCCTGTCCCTGAATGCCTTCAGGGATGGGGCATCCACAACCCCTTGGGCAACCTGTTCCAGTGCATCACCACCCTCTGTGCGAAAAACTTCCTCCTAATATCTAACCTAAACCTCCTCTGTCTCAGTTTAAGACCATTCCGTCTTGTCCTATCACAATCCAACCTCGTAAACAGCCAATCCCCCTCCTGTTTATAAGCTCCCTTTGAATTCTGGAAGGCTGCAATGAGGTCTCCCTGGAGCCTTCTCTTCTCCAAGCTAAACAAGCCCAGTTCCCTCAACCTTTCTTCATAGGAGAGGTGCTTCAGCCCTCTGATCATTTGCATGGCCCTCCTCTGGACCCACTCCAAAAACTCTATGTCCTTCCTGTACTAGGGACCCCAGGCTTGGATGCAGTACTCCAGATGGGGCCTCATAAGAGCTGAGTAGAGGGGGACAGTCACTTCCCTCTCCCGGCAGCCCAGAACACAATTGACCTTCCAGGCTGCAAGTGCACTGCTGGCTCATGTCCAGCTTCTCATTTACCAGGATCCCCAAACTCTCCTCTGCAGGGCTGTTCTCAAGGAGATCTTCTGCCAGTCTGTATAAATACCTGGGATTGCCCCGACCCAAGTGCAGTACCCTGCAGTTGGCTTTGTTGAACCTCATTAGGTTCTCATGGTCCCACTTCTCCAGCCTGTCCAGGTCTCTCTGGATGGCTTCCCTTCCTTCCAATGTATTGACCTCCCCACTCATCTTGGTGTCACCCGCAAACTTGCTGAGGGTGCACTTGATGCCATCGTCTATGATATCTGGAATGTGGTTAGGTACAGGACCATACATGTCCACCACATTTCTGGCTATCGACCAGACACAAGGAAACGATGAGGCTGACACTCCGGCCCAAGTTTGATGAAGATTCACCATCTGAGTACATCACCCATTGACTACATCAGAACCTGCAGCATGCCAGACAAAAGACAATGTTAGCAGCTGCTAAAGCATGGGAGCTGCCCATACAACTATCTGATATCATCCAGGCAAGCCTAGACTGTGACAGTTACTCTAAGGTGAGACTGGGACCACTGCCCAAACCCACAGCTCATCTTGCTAGGGTACACAATCCTCTCCAGAGATGGCAGGTTCATTACACTGGGCCATTCCTCTGTCTGAGAGGGTGATACATGCTCTGACCTGCATCAACACAGCAAGTGGGCTAATGCAGGCCTATTCAGTACCAAAAGCAAACCAGGCACTCACCAAATTGACATCTGCCTACATCTGGAGGACATCTCAAGTCACTAAGAGCTACCAAGAGACTCATTTTATTAGTACAGTGATACAGTGCTGGGCAGAAGAAAACATTGAGTGGCGATTCCATCTGCCATATAATCCAATGGGGGCCTTATTGAATTCTATAAAGGCATTCTTAAGGCTTCCCTAAAGACAGACTCAGTCTGTGCAGGGACTGAGGAACTGCAAAGAGACTCCGTGAAACCCTGCGGGACCTGAATGAAAGGCCTTGAGACAGCAGTCCTAGTATCCTAAAGACACTACAGACAACATGGGCCTTTCTGTTTAGGATCTGAATTATGGACACCGATATTCAAGTAAGATCCCAAATTGGCAATGAAAATAAGCTTCTGCTCCCTGCCCATGAGAACCTAGAGCCTGGTACCCATAAAATAGAATGGTGTCAGAAGATGCAAGTAGGACCAAAATGGTGTGGCCTACTTTCTCCTCAAGGGAGATTATTGGAGGCTGGGGAATCAGTAGTCCTCCCAGTAATAGGTACATGGCCTGCAGACATCATGATCAACACTCAGGTTTTCATCACTAAGGATACTTCAATCATGTCTGTGTGGCAAATCTGGACTCTCCCTTTGGTGCCCGATATAGGTATGCAGTCTCAGATCTCAAGCCAAAAGATATGTTACAGGTGGCTGGGACATTCCGCAGTGCAAGCCAAAGTGTGGACCCAGGACAGGAACATGGCTTATATCTTACCATGCAAGGTGATCTTTCCCCTTCTGGCACCTCTAGAACATCTGTACTACTCCCCATGAGTCTTTCTGAGTCCACAGGATCACTGGGAAGAGCAACATGACAATCAAGATGCTTCAGTGTCACGATAAGATCAGTGTGACACCTGATGGTAGACTGCAGAGGACTGATGGAATGCAAATTGAACAATTCCTGGTCCAAGCCACTGTACGCCTCTAGTAACGTCATCAAGTACTGGCCCATTAAAGAACAAGAACTTCAACAGTGAACCAATCATCAATCATCTTACATTGTGTCAACCTGCATCATGACAGGCAATTGTACAAGTGGTGCATTCGATCCTTGTATTAGGAAGGCTCACCCACCAGCTGGCCAAATCACTGGTTCATGCCATGAAGGGGTGGAGTGTACGGGAACTATTGAGTGACCGCATGAGTCACTGATTGAACACCTGGAGACAAGACCTGGTCAGCCCTGGGAGCACATCTGAAGGCAATTCACCTATGCAACCAGAAGGGATGAAGCTTGTCTCCACTCCTCTTAGATTTCATTTAAAGTCTGCCACTGTGGAAGGTCTCTCTTGTTGGAGATCCTTCTTCTGTGGAGTTTCTACTGTGTGCCCAGATCTTCAGAGACACATGGGCACTTCTTTTTTAACATCTTCCTATTGTGCTGGTCCCTCTGTTGTCATACTGGCACACCTCTGGGCCCACATCCATTGCTCAGCAACAACCAAACATCAGTGTGCATTTGGCACTGTCTGGGCTGAAATTAGGGAACAGAAACGGCACAATGCAATGCTAACTGAAGTTATGGCAAATCATTTTATGTATTTTGATATACTGACTTTATGTTCTGATGAAGGAATTTGAGGATATGTTTCAAGACTAATGAAAATGTTTGGGTTTTTATGTGTGTGTGCGGTTTTTTTTGTTTGTTTGTTTTTTACATTTTTTCATTTTCAGTTATAAATACATTATCTGCAAATTTTCAATGGAATGTATGGAGATGTGATCAGATATTCAACTCAAAATTATGATAATATCTCTTGACCAGACTTTTATATGACCTGTCTTACCAGATGCCTGAAGATTGCCTCTGCCAAGAAGGAAAGAGAGGTAACTGTAGAAGGCAACTCCCTTCTGGGAGGAAAGCAGGGCTATATGTATCAGCCAGGATCTACCTATAGAGAAGTGTGCTGCCTCCCTGGGGCCCAGGTCAGGGACATAACTAGGAAACTCCTTAGTCTGGTTCATCCCTCTGATTATTGTCCCATACTGATAGTTCTGGGTGGCAGCAATGAAGTCACTGAGAGAAAACTAAGCACTATCAAAAGGCACTTCAGAACAGTTAGCTAATGGAGCGGAAGTACAGACGGTGCTTTTCTTTATCCCTCCAGTGGCAGAGAGGGATACTTATAGAACCAGGAAAACCCATTTTACAAACACATGGGAAGGGGCTGGTGCAATTGCAGGAATTTGATATTTTTTTATTTTTTTATTTTTAAACCATGGAGTGGGTTATTATGTGCCTAGCCTGATGGCTGCAGATGGGTCTCACCTGTCTCAAAGGAGGAAACAGATCCTAGCCCAGGAGCTGCTGTTCACAAAGAAGGGCTAGAGAGAGATGTGAAGGTCAGAAACTCTCTTGGGCAGGGTTTCATAGAGTCTCTTTGTTCACCCCTGCAGGGACTGGGAGTCTGTCTTCAGGGCAGCCTTAAGAATACCATTATAACGTTCAATGAGGCCTTCCCCTATTGGCAGGTGGAATAGCCACTCAGTGTTGTTTTCTTCTGCCCACCGTTGTATCATTACACTGGTAAAATGAGTCCCTTGGTCGCTCTCAATGAATTGAGGTGTCCTGTAGGCAGACATCAGTTTAGTAAGTGCCTTAATAGTATATGCCTGGTTTGCCTTTGGTACTGGATAGGCCTGCAGTAGCCCACTTATTGGCACTTACTGACACTGGTCAGGGCATATCTTGCCCTCTCAGATGGAGGGAGGAGCCGAATGTAATCAGCCTGCCATCGCTGGAGAGGACTATGTCCTCTAGTAAGGTGGGCGGTTGTTTTGGGCAACAATCTCAGTCTCACGTTACAGCAAGTGTCACAGTCTCAGCGTGCTTGGACGGTGTCAGATAGTTGTTTAGGTAGCCCCCATGCTTTAGCAGCTGCCCACATTCTCTTTTATCCCTAATGCTGTAGTTTCTGATGTAACCAGTGAGCAATGTTCTCAGACGGTGAATTCTCAATCCATTGAACTTCGGCCAGAGTGTTGGCTTCATTATTTCCTGGTGCCTGTAGGGGTTGGTGACCAGAGACATTGTAGACAAGTACAGTCCTTATTTAACTGAATTCCATATGTCTAACCACATGTCTTTGACCCAGATTGGCCAGGCGTGGATAGTCCATTCCTGGGGGGCCCACTGTGCAACCCAAAGAGTGAGCCCTTGGTACACAATCCAACTATCTGTGCAGATGTTCAGGATACTGTCACTGGATTCCTTGGTTATAACCATCCACGCCACTCGCAGTTCTGCCCATTGGCTGCTCTGACCATCCCCCTCATCAAACCAGATTCTCTTGGTGGAAGGACGGTATGCCATCGCTCTCCACTTGCTCAGGTTGCCCTTTCTGGACCCATCTATGTACCAGACTTCTTCATGAATAGGATATTTTCCTTCCTGAATGGAACTCTTCCCTGGTGGAGCGACCAAATTCTCTTTTGGTGCATCACTATGGTACATCACTGGGCCTAGGATCTTCTGTAGTTCTTCTTTTAATGGTGGTGAGGATGGACTACTCCTCTGGCTGAGATAAGCGACCTATTGTGCCTTACCTAAATCAAAGGCAAATAATCATAGAAAGGCTCATATTCAGCTCTTCATTCACTGAGACCCCTAAGTCCTACTCTGCAGGACTGCTCTCAATGAATTCTTCTTCCGGTTAGTATATATATTTCTGATTGCTTTGACTCAAGTGCAACACCTTGCACTTGGCCTTATTAAATTTCCTTTGGTTCATGTGGACCATTTCTCAAATCTGTCCAGGTCCCTCTACATAGTATCCCTTCCTTCTGTTATATCAGTTGCACCACTCAGCTTGGTGTTATCAGCAACAGCAAACTTGATGAGGCTACACTCAATCCCATTGCCTATGTAATCAATAAACATGTTCAAAAGGACCAGTCACAAGACAGATCTCTGAGGGACATAGATCAGGTGGCTCCAGTCCTCTAGCTACAACAGAATCACAAAATTGCAGGGTTTTGAAGGGGCCTCAAGAGATCAAGTCCAAGCCCTCTGCTAAAGCGGGTACCCTACAATAGGTCACACAGGTAGGAGTCCAGATAGATCTAAAATATTTCCAGAGAAGGAGACTCCACAACCACTCCGGACAACCTGTACCAAAGCTCTGCCACTCTTACCACAAAGAAGTTCTTCTATATGTTCGTACGCAACCTCTAATGTTCAGGTTTTAGGCCATTACTCCTTGCTCTATTTCCACATGGCTACCAAGAAGAACCAGGCCTCATCCATTTGCCTCAACCACCCTTAAGATATTTATAGACATTAATCAGGTCCCCCCTTCTATTTTCCTCAGGCTCAACAGACCCAAGTTACTTAGTCTTACCTCATATGGGAGATGTTCCAGGTCCTTAATCTCCTTTGTGGCTTTCCACAGGACTCCTTCTAGGAGATCCCCCTCTTTTTGAACTGGGAACCCAGAATTGGACACCATATTCTTTATGTGGCCTCAGCATAGTAGAGTGGAGAGGGAAGATCATCTCCCTTAACTTGCTGGTCGCTCTCTTTATAATGCACCCCAAGATACCATTGGCCTTCTTGGCCACAAGGGCACCCTGCTGGCTCATGGCCAACCTGTTATCCACAAAAGCACCCAGGTCCTTCTCTGCACAGGTTTTCTGCAGCACATCATTCCCTAACCTGTGCTGATGCATGCAATTATTCCTCCCCAGGTGCTGGACTGTACACTTGTTCTTGTTGAACCTCATCAGGTTCTTCCCTGCCTAACTTCCAAGGCTGTCCAGGTCTTGTTGAATAATAGCACAGTCTTTTGATGCGTCAATCTCTCCTCCCAACTTTGTATAACCAGCAAACTTGCTGGGAGTGGACTTTATCCTTTCATTCAATTCACTGATGAAGATGTTGAACAAGACCAGACTCAGCACTGACCGTTAGAAAACACTGTTAATTACAGGCCTCTAACCAGACTCTGCAATGCTGACAACTCTCTGAGCTCTGCCAGTCAGCCAGTTCTCAGTACACCTCACACACTCACTTATCCATCACTTCAATTTTCATAACAAGGATGTTGTGTGAGATGGTATCAAACACCTTGCTAAAGTTAACATCCACTGCTCTCCCCCCATCTATTCAGCCAGTGATGATATTATAGAAGGCTACTAGATTGGTCAAGCCTGATTTCTCTTTGGCAAATCCATGTTGACTACTCCTGACAACTTTCTTCTCTTCCAATTGCTTGAAAAGTGTATCCAGAACAAGTTGTTTTATAACCTCTCCAGAGTCTGAGGTAAGGCTGACTGGCCTGTAGTTTTCTGCATCCTCCCTGCTCTTTTAGAAGACTAGAGTGACTTTGGCTATCCTCCAGTCTTCAGACACATCTCCCATTCACCAAGACCTTTCAAAGATGATAGAGAGCAGCTCAGCAATCACCTCTGCCAGCTCCCTCAGCACATATGGGTGTATCCCATCAGAGTCCAGATTTTTGTGTACTGATTTTAGCTACATGTTCTCTGACCAGACCTTCCTTAAGAAGTCTTCATTTCCCCCGACTCTCGCTCTCTCACCTCCAGGGTCTAGGATTCCTAAAGGCTAGTCTTAGCATTTAAGACTGAAGTAAGACGGCATTCAGAATCTCTACCTTCTCAGTATCCTGGTCACTAGGGCACCTACCTCATTTAGCAGGGGACCAACATTTTCCCTAGTCTTCCTTTTACTGCTGGCATAGTTAAAAAACAAAAACACCCCCCCCCAAAAAAACAGTCCCCTCAAAAATACATCCCCCCTCAAAAAAAAACACCCCCCCCAAAAGCCCCTCCAATTCCCCCCCCCAAAAAACACCCCTCGGTCCCCCCTCCCCCCCTCAAAAATTTACCTCTTTTGCAAGGTTTAATTCCAAGAGGACCTTAACCTTTCTCACTGCATCCCTACAGGCCCTGGACAACATTACTATACTCTCCCCAATTGCACAGGCCCTTTTTCCACATTTCATGGACCACCGTCTTTTCTTTTGTTTAATCCATGAGTTTCTTACTCATCCTTACAGGCCTCCTGCCACCCTTCCCTGATTTTTTACTCTTAGGGATGCATTGATCTAGAGCTTGAAAGAAGTGGAGTTTAAGTGTCAACCAGCTCTAGTGGGCTCCCTTACATTCTAATGCTCTAGCCCTCCAAGTAGATCTTTGAAGAGATCAAAGTTGTCTCTCCTGAAGACAAGGGTAACAAAGGCACTCATTGCTTTGCTTCTTCCACACAAGATGTTGAACTCCATCATCTCGTAATTACTGCATCCCAAGCTGCTTCCTTCATCTTCACATCCCCAACCAGCCTCTCCCTTTTTGTAGAAGACTCATCAACTTCACCCTTCTCTTCAGGTGGGTTGTAGTGCACACCCACAATAGTGTCACCTACATTAGTCCTCCTCTTAATTCTTAACTACAAGCTCTCCACCATTCACCTCCAGGTGGAGCTCAATACATTCTGTTTTCTCTCTCACATAAAGAGCAAATCCATCACCTTGCCTCACCATCCTGTCTTTCCTAAAGAGGACATTGCCATCCATGACAGCATTCCAGACAAGTGAGTTGTCCTACCATGTCTCTGTAATCACAGTGAGATCATGGCTCTGTGACCACATACAGATTTCTAATTCCTCCTGTGTCAAAGGTTTACAGGCTGGTTTGGCCCGGTTCCGTGACTGGCAGGGCGGAGGGATCCGTGGATCTGCACCTCCAGAAAAAGGAAATAGGTGACCTGAAAATAATTGAAAAAAAGCAGCAATGATCTGAAGTAAAACAAACTAATTTACTAAATATAGTATCAGCAAAATATAATGAGAGAGAGTGTGTCTGAAAGATGGATAGGCCTCACAACAATGCTGAGATAAGAAGTGCAGTCCAGTTGAGCCAATGAAGAAAAGCAGAAGGAGAAGAGCAGATGAAGAAGTGCAGGTGAAGAAGAGCAGGCGAAGAAGAGAACATTAGGTGACCTTGCCAGAAGTTATATCTCCTCACTGACGACAAAGCCCCCTGGGCAAATGTAGTTCTTCTTTTCTTCCAGACAGGCATCCAGAACTTGAGCATCAGCAGTCAAACCCCCAGTGTATTACACGATGTTATGATGTGGAATACTGATAACCAAAAATCATAAAACCATGACACTCCTGTTTATTTCCCATGCTGCATGCACTGACATATAAGCACTTTAGAAAACTAGAGGGTGGAGGTATCTCTAGAGGAATGCAGAATTTTAGCGGGGCTATTGGCAATGCTGTTTCCTCTGAGGAGTCCTCACAAAATCCTATTGGACAGTTGAGACAGTTTCCTACAACTACAGCATTCCCAGGTCCTTCTCTGTCACAAGGGAGTCCATCTTCTTCCTCCATGAAATCTAGTTTAAAGCTCTGGTAATCAGCAAAAGCTCTGAGCTTGCTCCCCAGAACACTTTTGCCCCAGCTGCTCAGTGACATTCCATCTGGCACCCATATACCCAGTCTCTCAAAGGCCTGCTCAAAACCATGATAACCAAAACCTTGATACTAACATTACGCTCTCAGCCAGTAATTTATCTAACCTATTCTCTTCCTTCTTTCAGGGTCACAGCTGCCAGTCAACCATCCAAATAATTCTAAATCCACCTAATATTGAGCCTTCAGAGGCATATTTCTCCAATTTATAGATAAGGATGGGGTATGGGACTACATCAGAAGCCTTCAACAAGTCCAGATAGATGATACCTGTTGCCATTCCTTGGACCACCAGTTCTACCACTCCAACATAGAAAGCCATCAGAATGGTCTGATACAGTCAGCCCTTGGTGAAGCCATGCTGGCTTCCTCAAATCACCTTCCTATCTTTCATGTGCTTTAACATCTTTTCCAGAAAATTTTCCCCGTCACAGACATGATGTTCACTGGCTTGTAATTTCCCAAGTCTTTCTCCCTTTCTTAAAAATTGCTTTGCCACTCAACAGGAACTTTGTCTGGCAGCCATAACTTTCCAGACATGGTGGAGAGTGGCTTGGCAACAACAGCAGCCAGTTCCTTCAGTACCCTGGGATGCATGTCAGTTAGACACATTTGTAGACCCATAAGGTGGTCCCAGACTTGTTTTTTCTCTTACAGTGAGGCATTTCACTCTCTCAACTCCCACCTTGAGAGACATGAAAGGGAAGCCTGACTGCTAGTAAAGACTGAGGCAAAGAACTTGCTGAGTACCTCAGCCTTCTTCACATCTGTTGAAGCCAGTTCTCTCTTCTTGTATATTAGAGGGTATAAGAGAGCTCTGTAATCAGTACAAATCCCTCCTCTCAAAGAAATTTGATAAAGGGGGAACACACTGCTCTAGCTTGAAGGAAGAAAGAAGTGCAGTGCATTGTAAAAACATAGCAAAAGAATGGAATGTTACGAGTGGAGGCTCCGAACTGGTGTAATCGCAAGTCTGGAGCAAAAAGATTGTAAGCATGATCAAAGAGAATACACACAGCAACCCAGTTCCCATGAACCATTTCTGGAAGGCTAGTCATCCTGCACATACTGGAAGGGATTTCAGACCTAAATAACTCAGTTCTAAGTGACCAACACTGAAATTTGATAGGCCAACTGCATGACACACTGGAGGACACAGAGAAGAAAAAAAAAAGAGAGAAAAGGAGTATATATCCATATTTGCTACTGCGACTCATTAAATTTGTAGGTCTTCTGAACTGCCGTATCATCACTAACTATTATTTTTCCAGCTTACATTCAGTTGAATGAGAAACATACCTATAAAAAGCTGAGCCCCTCAATGTGACCTCTCAGCACTTTTACTTTCTCTAAGGTGCCAGCATACCAGTTATTTTCCATAACCCTCCAGCTTTTTATCTCAACTGTAGTCACTTGATACGTAGTTCATTTTCCAAGGAAGTAAATTAGCTCTGCTAAAAAACCACTCTCCTGAGCTCTCATTTCCTTCCGTCTTCAGAGGTCCTGCTCAAGGCTGTTTTATGGACATATGTATAAACAAATAAAAATACAAGTTTTGACTGAGACAGGCCCCATAAACAAGCCCTAAATGCAGTCTGGTCCTGTAGCAAGCACACAGCCTAAAGAACTGCTACAGAAGCTAACCACTATTGCCTTGCTGCCACTTCAACACAAAGGGGAGTTTTACTGTGCCTTTGTTTTGACTGTGATGAGGAAGAGGATATCATCATTCTGAATTTCAAATAGCAGAATTTTTCTAGTTTCACCTGGCTGTACATTGCAGGTCAAGCAAGTCAGTGGTTGGTATGGATTTTTGATAACTTGCATTTTGCATCTGGGGAGGTTGCCAATTTTCACCTCTGTTTTCAGAAAGGTGGTTTTCAAAGACAAGGAAAAGCTATGCTAGACAGGGATACAGCAGTCAGAAACGTATTTTGGTTTTCATACTAAACTAGAGAAGGGCATTCATATTTATTGACTATTCTGCAGATAGATCTAATTACGGTAGGCATAGACTAACCATGTTTTACCTCAGATAGATGCAATGTTTAAAAGACAGTTTTATTTTCCTCAATATACTAAACATACTGGGAATGAGTATTTCTATGCACAACCAGAAGCACCTATATTCAAACGTTTACATAGGCATGACAAAATAGAGTATTTTTTCCATTATGCAAAGCTTTTTTTTTCTATTGCTATTCCTTGAGACTTCTTCCCAGCATTGAAACACAGGAAAACTGAATTTTTATATAGTGAAATAACGGCAAGACTCAGAGGACTCATTTCAGGAAGTGCTTATGAACTTCACAGGAGTAGTCCCTTGATCAAGAATGATCATTAACCATCTGGCAAGGACCTGGCTTTCACATTTAATATAGAGACTATTGGAAATTAGTAAAAATGATGGCTAGACTAGACTGGGCTGTCTTTGTTGACTTAGTGAAATCTGTCTTCAGCATTAGCAGGTATAATTTTCATGCCACTTTTATACACATTGAGAACAGATTTCCATTAGTGCATAAGGGAAAATCTGGAGGAATAACTAGAATGTTTTTCTTTTTTTTTCTAAATGGTAGAGCTTTTTTGTATTAAGAGTGATGCTTTTTATTTAAAAAAAAAAGAAAGAAAAGAAAAAAAGAAAATAACATCAGCACTGCTGCTACATGTACATATTTTACCTCTGTTAATTTTATACAGAAAATGTCTTTCTAAGGTTTCAGTAAATAAATTCTTCTGCGTTTCCACAAATCAATTTCTAATCCTCAGCGAACTTCTTCTATTGCTCTCCTTTGCATACCCTCTATTGCTAGACTGCAAGACAAATCTAGTATCAGAATTGGAAGTATGTATTACTCATAAGGGACCAATATCTGTTTATTATCCTGTATCCTGCATATGTATGCTAGTTTAAGACTTCTCAGATTTGCTTTTGTAACATGAGGAGAGAAGCAAAATCCCAGGCCACAGAGAGTGAGGATCTGCTCTGAGGCAACAGCAGTGGGCACAGAAATAAGGAAAAGATGCTACTTATCTTCAGAAGGTCTGTAAAGTCCTCAGATAGGCAGAGATCTCCAAATAATACATCTTTGCCTTCACTGACAACCTTCAAATGAGGTCTGGGAAGGAGAGGACTCCAGACTCAATCCACTCCAGTCACTCAGGTGCATTTACATGCACTTGAGCTCCCCTGGGTTGTCCCTGCTTTCCTACCAGCTGTTCAATCAACGTTTCAAGCAGTCACCTAGAATTTCCACTACAGCTTTGTTGAATTGTTTTCTGTTACTGGCATTCAAAACCATTGATTTTTTTCACACAATGAAATCTGGTAAGAGGGAAATTATTTATTTTTTTCTCAACTGTG
This sequence comes from Lagopus muta, assembly GCF_023343835.1. Taxonomy (NCBI): domain Eukaryota; kingdom Metazoa; phylum Chordata; class Aves; order Galliformes; family Phasianidae; genus Lagopus; species Lagopus muta. The sequence goes on from NC_064472.1 coordinate 27,932,281, forward strand.
TGTTTAGGCAAAGCAGGCAGGAAAGCAGGTGAGGGATTCAGGTGCTAAACACAGGACTTAACTGCAATTTGAGGTGCTCTGGGTTGTGCTGTGAGGGTTGCTGCTGCATCCTCAGAAAAAAAATGGGCCTACTGCTGGTCTTAGCTCTGATCTTGCCTGTTTTCATTGTTTATATTGATTCTCATGACAATTAAAGTCTCGGGCAGCATATATGTCCCAACCACACAGAGGCTATGGCAGTAATACTACGTATGCTTTGAGTTGTCTATAAAATGTCTGTCTTGTGTTTATAGAAAGGTATAGACACTGTAGTATGTGTAAGAGGGCAGGACTGCTGGAGTGGAATGCCTGTATTTGCCCTGTCTGACTCTTGCTTTGAGGAAAAGAGAAGATGGGAGGAGAAAGGAGTGTCAAAGGAGAGAGAGAAGAAACCAAGACAGCAGGGTGAGGGAGATCCTTCAATAAATTACACGTGGGGAAACAGAATACTGGAAGAAAGAAGATGAGAAAGATGCATCTGTACAAGGAAGTGAGCACTAAATTAAGAGAGTTTTGAGGATTGATGGAAGAGGAGCTGGGAATAAAGAAGAGTTAATGAAAGATCCACTGAGAATATAAGACTTAAAGAAAATGTCAGGCGAAAATAAGTAGCCTGAAGGGGACAGGAGCAAAAGAAAATTTAGGACAGCTGACATAAGCTGGCCGAAGAGATATTCCATACCATAAACGACATCATGCAGAAGGAGTTTTGAAGGAGATGGAAGTGCATCAGTCAGGAGGTGGTGAGCAATTGCTTGTGCATCACTTGTTATATACGTTCATATATATATATATATATAGACATAACTATTATCCTTTTCCTTTTCTCTATCTTAGTAAGGGTATTTATCTCAACCCACAAGTTATACTGTTTTTTCCTGATTCTCTTCCCCACCCCACTGGGAAATGAGGGAGTGAGTGAACAACTGTGTGGTGCTTACCCACCCACCTGGTTAAATCACAATAATAGTCAGAGCTGCTCCTTCCCAAAGTAGAATCCTGCACTTGCTCTTGCTAAACTTTACGTAGTTGGTGGTTATCCAGCTCTCTAATTTGCCTAGATCCATCTTCAAAAATTCTCCAACCTTGATGAAGACAACAACTCCTTCCAACTTAGTATCGTCAGCAAACTTGCTCAAAGCATCCAAGTCATTTATGAAAACATTAAAGAGAATTGTCCCTAAAATGAAGCTCTGGGGAGCTCCATTAGTGACTGGCTAACAGCCTGACATAACCCCATTTATTATAATCCTAGCTCACCCATCACATAACATTTTTGTCTAGCTGTATGTTGGACATGTTGTCCACCAGAATATTCTGAGAAATATTATCAAAACTTTCCTGAAATCCAAAAAGATAACAACTGGGTTCCCTTGATCAACTAAATGAATGACCTTGTCATAAAAGGAAATTAAGTTAGATAAGCAGGACCTTTCTCTCATGCACCCATGTTGGCTGTGATCAATGACCTCAACATCTTTTAAGTGTTTTTCAGTAACTCCCAGCAGAATTTGCTCCATAATTTTACCAGGCAGTAAAGTTAGATTGACAGTTCTGTCATTAATAGGGCCTTCTTTCTTGCCCTTCTTGGAACAAATGGAACAATGTTTGCCAGCTTCCAGTCAACTGAGACCTCTCCAGATACCAAGACTACTGAAAAATATTGAGAGAGATCTTGCAGTAATATCATCCAGCTCTCTGAGTACCCTGGAATGAATCCTATCAGGTCCTATGGACTTTATGCATCCAGGTAGAGCAGAAAATCTTGCACAAGTTCAGGATTGGCTGCGAATTGATAGTTACCTCAGTCACCCCCACCCAACTCAGTGCACCTGAAATGCCAGCATCCATCATCAGTGTTGAAGACAGAGACAAAAAAGGCGTTAAAATTCTCTGCTTTTTCTATATCCCACTTTGTAAGAAGGCCATTCTCATCAAGTAATGATCTGATGTTCACTCTGGTCCTTCTTTTATTTTTAACATATTTTTAAAAGTCCTTATTATTTCCCCCACCAGTATTGGACAGGTTCAACTGAGTGCTGGCCACATGAATTTTCTCTGTACAAAGGTGAACAGCATTCCTATAGTCTTCCTATGTCACCTGACCTTGCTTTCAGTGGCCACACAACTTTTTTTTCCCACCTAAACTCAAGAAGATCTCTGCTTGGTCAAGCTGGCCTTCAGCTTCACCTGGTGACTTCCCACATTTTGAAAGTGCATGATCCTGTGCTCTCAAGAGGTGATACCTAAAAAGTGATCAGCACTGATGGACACCAATACATTCAAAAACAGTTTCTCGGGGGACCTTACTAACTGTTCTGAACAGCCTAAAATCTGCTCTTCCCATAATCAGAGTTGAGGCTTTGCTAGCAATTTTCCTCCTATTACCAAAGATATTAAATTAAATTACTTTATGGTCACCATGGCCATAATGTCCATCAATCGCCACTTCACTCACAAGACCTTTTCTGTTCACAAGCAATAGTACTAGGAGGTCACCTTTTCTCATTGGCTCCCTCAGTATCTATACCAATAAGCTGTTCTTATGTTTTTTTAGGAATCTTCTGGACCTGGTTGTATCAGTTATATGGTGTTCCCTGTTCATGTCTGGCAAGTTGAAGTCTACATAAGGAGAAGAGCATTTGATCTAGATGTCTTCCTTAGTTTCTTAAAGGATAAATCGTTGCTGTCATCATCCTGGGCAGTGGTCAGTGGTAGACTCCCATTGCGATAGCCCCTTTATTTGCTTCTCCCTTAATCCTTACCTAGGGGTTCTCAACTGTATTGTGTATACAATCCACCTGCCCCATTACATACAGCGCTACTCCCTGCCTCTCCTGCTCAGCCTGTCTCTTCTGAAAAGCCTGTTCAGCTATTCAACACAACATACCAGTTACAGGATTCTACACATCAGGTTTCACTTGTACCAATGATGCCATAGCTCTGCGACTAAGCTAAAGCTTTCAGCTCTTCTTGTCTGTATGTTATGCTACATGCATTGGTGTGGAAGCATTTCAGATGTGCTTCATTGTGCTCAGCACCTCATGACTGAAACATTTTGCTACCACACAGCCTCTCTGATTGTGGCATGCCATCTGACAGTTTGTCACCAACAGTGTAGGTGTACTTCAGCTGGCCTATCTGTCTCACTTCCAAGCTAAAATAATAATAGCTGGTATAAGAAGACAGTGACTTTCCCTACAATATATATGTTTTGTTTTCTGTTTTCCAGAAAGGCTACTGTTTAATAGAGACATATAGAAAGCTATTTCTATCTGTCCCTGACTTTTATTTCAGTGATGGCAAATCCAAGATGGAGTTATTTATTTCATATTCAAGGAAGGTGTACAAATCCATTACATTAAAACTTGAGATATTCATTTCACACTCAAAGAAGAGCTATTGTTCAATTCACTGGTAGTCCCTCCCTTCCTCTTCCATACAATCTGTGAACAGGAATTGTTCATTTCAGACGGCAAAAATGACATAATTCAAAGAATCAAAAAATCACAAAATCCTCAGAGTTGAAAGAAACGTCTGAAGGTAATGTAGTCCAACTCCCCTGCAATGAACAGAGATACACATACAGCTAGACCAGGTTCCTCAAAGTCGGGTTCAGCCTGGCCTTGAAAGTCTCCAAGGACAGAACATAAACAAATCTCTGGGCAGCCTGTTCCAGTGCCTCACCACCCTCACTGTAAAAGACTTTTTCCTTGTATCGTTTTCTCATTAGCTTCCTCAGTATCTGTACCAAGATACTGTGCACTCTTTCAGTTTGAAACCATTTGCCCTTGTCCTGTCACCACAGATCCTACTAAAGAGTCTGTTCCTTTCTTTCCTGTAGCTCCCCTTTACATACTGAAAGGCCACTATCAGGCCACCTCAGAGCCTTCTCTTCTCCAGGCTGAACAGCCCCAGCCCTCTAAGCCTGTTCTCATAGGAGAGGTGTTCCATCCCTTGGATCATCTTTGTGGCACTCCACTGGACTTGCTCCAACAGGTCCATGTCTCTTCTGCACTGACAACTCCACTCCTGGATGCAGTACTCCAGGTGAGGCCTCATCAGTAAAGAGTACAGGGGCAGGATCACCTCCCTTCACCTGCTGGCCATGCTTCTTTTAATGCAGCCCAGGATATAGTTGGCTTTCATCCAGAAGGGCGCCCATTGCTAGCTCATGTTCAGCGTGCCATTCACCAGTACCCCCAGGTAATTTTGGCAGGGCTCAATCCTTTCATCCCCCAGTTTGTACTGTTAGTAGAAGTTGCCTCAGTCTAGGCGCAAGACCTTGCACTTGGCTTTGTTGAACTTCCTGTGGATCTCTGTCAGTGGTTTATGGGCTGGTTTGGCCTAGTTCTGTGACTAGCAGGGTGGAGGGATTAGTGAATCTGGGACTCTGGAAAAGGGAAACAGGGTACCCGAAATAATTAAAACAATGACAGTGATCTGAGGAGAAACAAACTAATTTACTAAATATGGTATCAGAATGCAAGATAACATACTATAATGCAGTATAATTAGAATCGAAGTTAATAAATCAAATATAATAAAAGAGCATCCAAAACCTGAAAGACCTTACGCTAATGCTGAGGCAGTGTGTGCACTCAGTATGAGCAGCAGGGAGGAGAGCCATAAAAGGGAAAAGAGCACATCAGGTGACCTACCAAGGCCTTATATCTGTTCCCCCTCAGCAGAAATGGTAACAGAACAGTCTTCTGGGGAATGTAATAGTTCTTCTCTTCTGGGACAGGACCCAGACCTGGAGCATTAACCCTTTAACTCTCAGTGCACTACATGATGTTATGATGTGGAATACCAATAGACAAAACTCATAAAACCATTATATCCTCCTCAGCCCTCTACTCAAGGCTGTCTAGGTCCCTCTGGATGGCATCCAGTCCCTTGAGTGGAGAGCTGGGCAGGGAGAAATTTAATGAACTATAGCAAGGGCAAATGTAGAGTCTTACATCTGGGCAAGAACAATGGCAGGTACCAGTTCAGGAGGGGGACTGACCTGTTGGAGAGCAGTGCGGGGGAATGAGACCTAAGGGTCCTGATGGACAGCAGGATGACCATGAGCCAGCACTGTGCCCTTGTGGTCAAAAAGGCCAATGGCATCCTGGAGTGTATTAGAGGGCATGTGGTTAGTAGACTGAGAGAGGTTCTCCTCCCTCTCTGCTCCGCCCTGGTGAGATCACATTTGGAACATACTGTCCAGCTCTGGGCCCCTTAATTCAAGAAGGACAGGGAACTGCTTGAGAAAGTCCAGCACAAAGCCACAAAGATGATTAAGGGAATGGAACATCTCCCTTACAAGGAAAGGCTGAGGGAACTGCATCACTTTAGCTTGGAGGAGACTGAGGGGTGACCTCATTAATGTTTATAAATATGTAAAGGGTGAGTGCCAGGAGGATGGAGCCCGGCTCTTCTCAGCAACATCCAATGATAAGTCTAGGGGCTATGGACCAAGCTGGAACGTAGGAGGTTCCACATAAAAGGGAAAAAAATTCTTCAAGGTGAGGGTAACAGAACACTGAATCAGATGCCCAGAGAGGCTGTAGGGTCTCCTCCTCTGGAGGCATTCAAAACCAGCCTTGACATGTTCCTGTGTGATCTAATCTAGGTGTTCCTGTTCTGGCAGGGGAATTGGACTAGATTGTCTTTCCAATCCCTGATATTCTGTAATTCTGTGATGCTGTAATTCTGTGTGTTGGTCTCACCACACAGCCTAGTCCACAGATTTTCTGAGGGTGCACACGATTGCACTATCGATGTCATTGATCAAGATATTAAAGAATATCAGTCTCAGCACTGCCTCATGCAGGACACTACTTGTCACTGACCTCCATCCAGACATGAAGCCATTGGCCACTACTTTGTTGATTTGATCCTGCAGCCAGTTCTTCATCTGTCAAACAGTCCACCCATCAAATTTGTATTTTTCCAATTTGGAGAGAAAGATGTTATGGTGTACCATGTCAAAGGCTTTACTGAAGGTCAGGTAGATGACATCGTAGAATCATAGAATCATAGAATATCCTGAGTTGGAAGGGACCCGCAAGGATCATCAAGTCCAACCATAGCTCCACAAAGAAGCACCCAAACTCAAACCCATGTCTGAGAGCAGTATTCTAACACTCCTTGATCTGTAGCAATTTGGGGCTGTGCCCACCGCTCTGAGCAGCCTGCTCCATGCCCACCATCCTCTGATGCAGACGCTGTTCCCCCGCCTGACCTTTCCTTGACACCAACAGTTCTTCCCTTACCCACTGATGCAGTTACAACATCATGTAAGGCCTCTAGATTGGTCAACCAGGATTTGCCGCTGGTGAAGTCACGCTGGTTCTCCTCTATCATCTCCCTGTCTTCCATGTGCTTCCAGGAGGATCTGCCCACGATCCTTTCAGTACAGATGTGAGACTAACACTTTGGTAGTTCCCAGGGTCACCCTTTTTACTGTTCGTAAAAATGGGTGTGATGTTGCTTTTTTTTCCAGTCACCAGGGACTTCATCTGACTGCCATGACTTTTCAAATATATATGAGAATAATTTGGTGACCACATCAGCCAATTCCCTCAAGATTCTGGGATGCATCTCATCATGACCCATAGACTTGTCGATGCCTGATGTTCCTCAGGTGGTAACAAAACCGATCTTTGGTTACAACAGAAGGGGCACTGCTTCCTCAATCTCCCCTTTCAAACCTATCACTTGAGGGCTGTGTGATAAGCAGTTGTCAGAAAAAGCTTTGGAAAAAAAATATTGTTGCATGCCTTGTCCTTGTCTGTTGTTACCACATTGCCTGTGATACTCATTAGGAGGAGTCTACAAAGGACTTTCCTTTGCTGGTTGAGGAACCTGTAGAAGTCTTTCTTATTCTTCTTGGTACCCCTTGCCAAGTGTACTTCAAATTGTGACTTTGCTTTCCTGACTTCGTACCTATATAACCAAGCAGCTTCCTTATTTTCTTCCCATGGTAACTATCCCTATTTCCACTCCCTGTGCATTTTCTTCTTGCTCTCCAGTTTCACCAGTAGGTCCCAGTTCACCCATGTTGGTCCCTTGCCTTCCTTTCCTGACCTGCGACACTTGGGGATGGAGAGCTCTTGTACACTGAGGAAATGGCCTAAAAACACTGAAGAACAATTGGCTGTCATACAGAGAAGTCCACAAAATACGAAGTAACCATTCAGTTTAATATTCAAACTAACTTCACAGTTATATAGACATTGGGAATAAATTAACATTAATCCATGAATTACAAAAGCAAATGAAGAGAAGTAGTAAAAATTTTCTTATTTGGTTATTTATTCAACTGTGCAATTTTTTGAGTGTGATGTCTTTTATTAAAGAAAAATACAAGCACAATTTTAAAGTGGATTTTATCTAAAAACTGCTTTTCTCATAATTTCAAGCAAATAAATTCTTTTCCTTATCCACAAATGGATTTTTGTTTCTCATTAAACACATTTTGTTGCAACTGTCCTTTTATAGCTCACTCTCTCCCTCTTCCACATCAGCTGTGAATGTGAATTACTCACCTCTTTGTTGTTGTATGTGAAATTTGAGCAGACAGTGATGACTTGATTTGTTGGCATTTCATTGCCTCCTGTCTTGCTGATAATGGTTTATGTCTACTTTTTACAAACTTCTGCTTAGTGAATTCATGCTTCCTTCATTTACCACTGCATCCTTTGATCCAGACTGTATTAACCAGTTAGTTCTCCCATCAAAAAGTGCTTTGTGTGCTTTCTTTATTGATTATCTAAGAGGTTATTTATTAGATAATATTGCACAGAGCCACAGTTCTATCCTTCCCATTTGAACAAAGCAATCACAGGAAGTAAAATACTTTTCCTTGAGTAACATATTTTGAATATGATTCCCATAAATTGTCACTTGACTGAGATACTTAGACGGTATACTTGAATAACCACCCCAGAGTCAGAAATTCAAGATTTTAGTTTTCCATTTTCCATGCTATCAAGTGCTTTTCTGAAATACTTTATCCTTCTCTGAGTTCTGTGGAAGCCATGTAACAACCTCTCAAAACTAAGTCCCTCTTCCAGGACCGAGCCCTGGATGAGAGGTTATAAAACTGAGATAACATGGAAGGAGAAAGAATCTGTCTCCAGCTCTGGACTCCCAGCTCAAAAAAAAAAAAAAAGAAAAAGGGATCTCCTAGAAAGAGTTCAGCAGAAGGTAACAAAGATGATAAAGGGCCTGAAGCATCTTCCGTGTGAGAAAAGGCTGAGAAACCCAAGACTGTTCAGCCTGGAGAAGAAAAGGCTGAGAGGAGATCTCACAACAGTTTATAAGCATCTAAAGTGCAGGTGTCAAAAGGAGGGGGCCAGGCTCTTTTTTTTTCAGTAGAGTGCAGTGATGAGACAAGGGACAGTGAGAAAAAACTGGAGCACAGGAAGTTCTGTACATACATGAAGAGGAACTTCTTTACACTGAGGGTGACAGAGCACTGGAACAAGCTGCCTGAACAGGTTGTGGAGTTTCCTTCTCTGGAGATATTCAATACCTATCCAGATGTCTACCTGCACAACCCACTGTAGGGAGCCTGCTTTAGCATAAGGATTGGACTCAGTGATCTCTAGAGGTCCCTTCCAACCCCTACAATTCGGTGATTCTGTTATTCTGTGATGATGTGATATGTGAGCCCGTTCTGATTTCTTTCCATTCTTTTATTTTATCAGACTCCACACAGCATAACATTCTTCCATTTTTTTCTCCATGTCCAGAATTTTAAATTCTGCTATTCTGTGATCAATTACTATCGAACCAGTCCCTGTTTAGTGCTTAGTCTTCTTTGCAGTGGGTTGCAAATGGCATCTACCTGATTTTATTTAAGTAATTATACAATAATAAATTTCTCTGCCAAAATGAAAACAGAAAAGGAATCAAAGATCTGCATCTGCATCACCAACATGAAGAAGCAGAACACAGTTTAAGACATCAGGGAAAAGAGATAAAAGCTACAAAATGCGTACAATCTTTTTAAAATCAACAGCTCATTCACCAAGCACTGGAGGTCACTTCAGTAAAATTTGTGGTGAAAATACACAGTAGCTTTCCAGGCTAAGCATGGGTTCTGCTGAGTATGAATCAGGAAATAAGAGCAAGTCATGATTTCTAGTTAGACATGTATATCCTAAAATTGATGTATGGGATTTAAAAAATAAAAAATAAAAATAAATAAAACAGATTTTCTGTCAGTATTGACTGGAATATTTTTGTCTATCTTGCACTACTAGATAAGCACCATGCTGAAATTTAATAGCAACACATTTGAAAATAGAAGTGCTTTTTTGTTCAGTATGAAATTGTCCTGTTGAGCTCATTGATATCTCATGGAAATCAGACAAACCAGTTTACATTCAGGAAATGAAAGAGATATTACTAAGGCAGAAATTCAAATACACATTTCAGTAGTAGAAAAATATAATAAATTTTACCGCTGACTTTTCTTCTGGACATAAACCAACCTGCATATTGCTATTATTTATATGGAATTATTAACTTCTATGTTTTTGAGATATTCCTTCTTCCTACCCCTGAAATCTCCGGGACTTCTTACTGGCAGGCTAGCAAACTGAGAAACCTAATGATGTTGCAGTGATAGTCAGTGGTAGTTCCCATGATTCTACTTTTATCCATCCAAGACTTCTGTTAGAAGCTAAAATGAATGGAAAGTATTTTGTAGGTTTCATAGATAAATCTTTGCATTTAATTTAGCCAGCAGGATATACTGAATACTTTGAAGCAGAAACAATGATTAGAACACTGTTTGTTGATTATTTGCCCAGTTTAGGCAGAGAACAGATAGTGCATCTCAGTACTTCAAGGCTAAAGCAGTAGCAACTGGATTTGCCCATGTTCTGTTCCTACTTTTCACAGCCCCACTCCAGCATCCATGTCTTTTAGCAGTCCTGTATATAAAAGTTACACTTAAGCCATATGTATTTTAAATGTTTCCACAAATATTTTATTTTAACCTGTGACAGGTAACATTTTTTAAAATCCAGGCTTTCATAAGAGTCATAATGTAATTCAGCTTAAACATCTGGAGGTGGTCTAGTCCAACCCTCACTCAAAGCAGATGAAATTAAGTTTCTTAAGGCCATGAGTGGTGGAGTTGTGAATATTTTCAAGTACAAAGATTTCATAGTGTCTTAGGGCTGACTATCATCACAGTAAAAATGTTTACCTAATTGGAACTTAATGACATGGGGTTATTTTGCCTTCTCAGTAGGCATCTCTGAGAAGAGGTCTGCTCAATCTTCTCTGCCTCTTCCCGTAAGATAGAGACAACATTAACATCTCAGAATCGCAGAATCATTTTGTTAGAAGGCACTTCTTCAGATCACCTAATGCACATTCTCCCTGCTAAAGTAGGATCACCTAGAGCAGGATGCTTGGATCATGTTTTGTTGAATGCAGAATATCTTCTTGGATGGAGACTCCCCAGTCTCATTTGACAACCTGTTAAATCAACATCACAGTAAAATGACATTTTCTTGTTTTCAGATAGTTTTTAGTTAGTTAGTTTGTTTGTTTGCTCTGTGTCTTTTCTCTGAGTACCACTCTGTTTGCATTGCTAGTTCAGGTCACATGTCACTTTTTCAACAGGACCATAATATCCTTCTTTGTAGTGCTGTTCTCCAGACAGTTGGCTGGCAATATGTACTGGTGCCTGAAATTATTATTTCTATTTCTCCTTGTTGATCTTCATGAAAGTTTTCTTGGATGAATTCTCCAGACTGTCAAAGTTGTCTGAATAGAGATACAACTGTCTCATGAAAATAATGTGTGTTTTCTCTGTACTTGCTGAGGTTGCACTTATGGCACTGATGAAGATGTTAAATAATATTAGACTTGGTGTTGATCCCTGGGCTACACCACTAGTGACCTGCCTTCAACTGAAATTTGTGCCAAGCTGTTCAGCCTCTTTCAATTCACTTCACTGTACACAAGCCTGTGCTTTATCAGCTATTCTATGAGGATATTACAAGAGATTGTGTCAAAACCCTTACTAAAGTCAAGGAAAACAATATGCGTTATTCTTCACTCACCTGCTAAGTTCATAAATCCATGCTCACTACTCCTGAACATCTTATCCTTTATGTATTTGCTATCCAATGTTGCTCTGTCACATTCTTAGGGATTGTGGTGAAGCTTATTATTTCACAGCTCCATGGATTTTTCTTCTTTTTCTTGGCAATAGGAGAGAAAATTCTTTTCTTCCACTTTCCAGGAACTTCTCCCAGTTACCATGACTTTTCAAAGATAATTGACAGTGGACTTGCAAGACACCAGTCAGCTCCCTTGGTACTTACAGGGACAATCTCTCAGCCCCCATGAACTTAGATATTTCCAGTTTGTTTATGTTTTTTCTAATCTGGTCTTTCTCCATGGACTCTTTGTTTCCATCTTTTCCTTTGGTTTCTGGGTCCTGGGAATTTCTCAAAGTTAGTTTTGCTGGTGAAAACTGAGGCAGAGAAGGTATTGAGTATCTCAACCATTTCCATGGTCTTTGTCACCAGTGCCTTGCTCCACTTTGCAAGGCCCACATTTTTTGCAGTCTTTTTTCTGCTATTTATGTACTTGTAGAGTCCTTTCTTGTTAACTTTTACATCCAAAAATCTTGGAAGAGCCAACTCCAAGTGAGCCTTGACTTTCCTAATGATATCCCTGCAAAACTGGAAAAAATTCTACACCTCTCCCAAGTCATTTGCCCCACCTTCCACCCCCTACATGCTTCTTTTTTATGTTTGAGTACAGTCAGGAACTCATTAGTCACTTACAGAGGATTTCTAATGTCTTTGATTTCCTGCTTCTTGAAATAGGCCCTCCTTAATCTTCGTAAGCATGATCTCTGAGTGTCAACCAGCTGTCATGGACACCCATTCTCTCCAAAGCCATATTCCTTTTTCTTTTTCTTTTTCTTTTTCTTTTTCTTTTTCTTTTTCTTTTTCTTTTTCTTTTTCTTTTTCTTTTTCTTTTTCTTTTTCTTTTTCTTTTTCTTTTTCTTTTTCTTTTTCATTTCTCTTTTCCTTTTCCTTTTCCTTTTCCTTTTCCTTTTCCTTTTCCTTTTCCTTTTCCTTTTCCTTTTCCTTTTCCTTTTCCTTTTCCTTTTCCTTTTTTCCTTCTTTTTTATCCCAAGCAGATTGCTGAAGAGAAAAAAACTACTCTTCTGAAATTCAGGACTTTGGTCTTTGTTTTTGCTTGGATCCCTCCTCTTCTTGTCTCAGAACGTGCTTACGGAATGCCATCAGATTGCCCTTCTCACCTCTCGCTCATTTTAGAGATTTGGGTTTTCTGATGCTATTCTTGCAGGCTCAGGAAATATTTTTGTTTTCTTCCCAGTTGACCAATCACTGCTCCCTCTGTCTGTGTATCAGCTTTTCATGTTGATACAGTAAAGGCTCCCTATTTATCCATCTAATGACCTGATCATGTCAGTATTCCATGTCCTTGCTGAAATATTCACACAATATTTAGTAACAAAAACAATCTCGTAATCTCACTGATGTGCACTTTATTTTCACAACTTTTGCCATTGTACTGCCAAGTATGCTAAACAATGAGACTTGATGAAGTCTCCAGCCCATATCTGGCACTAGGTAGCCCTACCAGTAACTTGAGGGTGCATACCTCAGAGCATTTAAAGCAATGAAAGTAGCAAATGGCTATCAGAACTATTGATCTAGCTTTCAGTGCTTGCAGTAGGGAAATAAGACCTCTCCCTCCAAAGGAATACATATCAAGTCAACAGAAATTATGAGCCAAGGATATATTTGTCCAAGGAAGAAAGAACATGCACTTTGCAGTAGCAGTTCTGATTGTTTCCTTCATAGCAGAATTTCTACTTCATAGTATGCTACTTTATATCCTAAAATCTCTTTATATTTCTTTCTGCACATTTTGTCCTTAAACTTTTTTTTTGAGAGAAGTATGTAATTATGAAATTAAACCCAAAAAGCAGAGAAAACTATTCTTAGAGGAAGTGATTTTACAAAAACAAATGTTTGCATCATGCTATGTAAATACTTCTGCATAAAAAGGGAAAAAAGAGACTACGAATGGGAAAACAAGTGAATTGATTATCATCTGTGAAGAAAATACTTTTCATTCAGTCAAGTTCTTGTCTGTTAAGAACTGCACCTTCCTATTATTTCTTTGTTTTTAGGCAGACAAGCAAAATCATTCAGTGAAATAATCTCACCATTACTTTACCACAATGGGAAATCAAGTGTGAGATCAAGAACATATTCTTCTAAGTTCTGTGTGAAAAGAGGCATCTACAACTTGCTGCTTAGAGCTGGGCTAATGCCACTGTTGATATTACCACCTATCTCAAATAAATCCTTTTAAAAATATATGCAGGATATTTTTTTTTTTTTCCAGTTCAGATGAACTGTTCACAAAAGAAAGTTCTGTTGAGGACAGACAAGTAGCAATACCTGGCTAAAAGTGGTAGAACATACATTCCAACTCATAGCCCATGGACCACATAAAGACGCAGACAGCTAGCAATGCAGCCCCATAAGACTGTAAACTTTAAACATTATTGTGTAATTTTTAGTGTCATTTTTGATAAGTTGATTTCACAAAGCTAGAGCACAAATTATGTAGGCGATAGCAGAATGCTGTAGAAGGGAGGGTACAGTACGGTCTTATCTCTGCCTCTTGCCCCTGCCACACACTGTCAGTCAAATCAAAACCAGCCTGTATTACTTGTTACATGCACTTGTGCCACTTCGAACGTAAAAGGCTGTGATTGCCAATATAACATTTCAACCTGCCAACATGTGTGTGCCCATGAAGAACTGGAACAGGTTGCCTAGAGAAACTACGGATGCCCCATCCCTGAATACGTTCAAACCAGATTCAATGAGAAGCAGAGAAATGAGCTCTGCATCTGAAGGGAAAGAAGTTAATAACATATTGTTAGAGGAGCAGGTGATTTGGAGGCAGCATCAGACTGGCCCAGAGCCAGCCATAATAATCAGCTGATGCTGTCATTTCTCTGGCTGGATCCAAGATAGTCTGAGGTTCTAAATCACCTTTCCTTTACCATTACATCCTGATCTTCTTTCCCTTCAGATGGCTTTTAAGGATCAAATTAAAGAAAAAAATCTTACAATGTAGCATCTGATCAACTAGAACATACATTTCTAGATTTCCATTTTAATTGCATTTAAAGAATTTTTGTATTAGGCAAAAATGTCTAACAGTTACTTTGTCTTACATCTTGTACTTAGTTTGCAGTATATGAAAAAACAGTAACAAAAACGCAACAAAAAGCAGTTTTTCATTTGAAATAATGACATTCCTAATTTATAGGGTAATTACAAGAACTTTCTGAATATAAATGAATGCAAAATTGAGTCTGCAGAAAGGACACTCATCTCTTTTCAGATCTATTCTAAAATGCAGATGACTTGGATTGAAAAAAATCCATTCAGTTTCATTGCTTTTTTTGCATAATAATGCAGTGAGACAGATGTAAATACAGTTATTATTAGACTGCAGTTGCTGATTTGGGAAACCATGAGCCCTAGCAAGAACAGACACTAGAAGAATTTATAAAGATATAAAAACGAAAGAGATGAGCGAGAACATAAGGACTGTGTATGGAAAGATGAAAATGGACAGCTGTCATCCTCAAATACTTGCTTGAAAATTTTACAATCATCTGGTCTTTTCAAATGCTCTGAAACAAAGGTACATAACCAACCATGAAATATTGATACTAGGGCTTCTATTCTGCATATTGTTCTTACTATGACTTACAGATGTAGTTGTTATGACAGCATATAACCATGCATTCCCTTATGAATTGTCATATTCAAAAGAACAGATGAGCATCTCCATCTACTCAAGAAGCCCGAAGGTCAAACTCCAGTCCTAACAAACTTTCAAGTAAGTAGCTGAATTCCTTCCTAATTTAGGCACATGATAGATATCACTAGCAGGCAACACATAGGAAATTAGGAGATTTTTACATCTGTAATTCACTGTTCACACCAGGGTATGCAGGAGTCATCTTGTTCTTTGGAAAAAGAAAATTTAGTATATTTTCTTCATAAGACACAAGGTCATCTGCTGGCAAAAAAAAAAAAAAAAAAAACACCACACTTTTTCAGACAGAATTTTCATGAAGAATCAGCTGTGCAATAAAAACTAGGTAAAACATGGATGTCTTTGACAGAATTCTGTCTGTCTTGTTCATAAAAGATACTATCAGTATTAGGTAACAGATGAGACATTAGCAAGCCTATGAAAAGAAGTACAAGAATGATAGTATGATCTGAAATTATTCAGTGTTTGGATTACTTCAGACATTAGTCCTCTTTTAGTCTGCTGTGTCTCTCTTTGTGTCAGGGAACCTTTCTGCTTGCACTTTTGATGGCCATGCCAAGCAAAACTACTTAATCAGAACACAAAAAAATAGCAAGCCCAAATAACTAATTTCTGTACTTATATACAAAAAAAAAAAAAAAAAAAAAAAAAAAAAAAGGACAAGCAACATCAGATTTTTTTGTCTACTTGGCCACAAGAACAACTGCTTCTCTTGCAAATGTTTTATTCATTTTGTCTCCAACACCTTGAAAATACTGAGAAACCATGTATGTATTAATTAGTTTTGAAAGATCTGACTTAGTAGAACTGTCCAGGAGTTTGATGTTGTCATTAACTTTCCAACTGTTACAAGTGCGCCAGAATATCTTGAGGATGGAGATGACTGCAGGTCTTAGATGCAGGTTACTTATTTAAAACAAGGAGAATCTCAAAAGCTGCGACAGATTATGCCAGGCATGTCCAACCCACAGCCCATGGGACATCTCAGCTCAGCACAGCTCACAAGGTAGCCCACCCCTTCCCCTCAATTACTTTCAGCAGTTCTTCCCCACAGAGCAGCAAGGGACACATTCCCATCACTCAGCAACACCCAAATTGTCAGTGTGCTGTGTCACCTGAAAGCAGGATACATTCCTCTACTGAGGAATGTATTTAATTTTGCTGAATATTTCTTTAATTTAGAAAGTTGAAAGAAAAAAACTTTGGGGAGTGGTTTCTGTCCCACTGTAACAGTGGAACAAGACTGTGTTCTCCTCATGAAATTGAACGTGTGTAAGCCCATGAGGCTGGATGATATCCATCCTAGGATTCTGAAAGAGATGGCTGATGTGGTTGCTGGGCTGCTCCCCATCATATTTGAAAAATCATGGCTGTCTGGTGAAGTTCCCAGTGACTGGAAAAAGGGAAAAGTTACTCCCATTTTTAAGAAAGGGAGAAAGGAAGACTCGGGGAACTACAGGCTGGTGAACCTCACCTCTGTTCCTGGGAAGATCATGGAGCAAATCCTCCTGGAAGCTATGTTAAGGCACATACAAGATAAAGAGGTGATTTGAGACAGCCAGCATGGCTTCACCAAGGGCAGATCATGTCTGACCAATCTGGTGGCCTTCTATGATGGAGTGACAGCTTCGGTGGACGGGGGAAGGGCAGTGAATGTCATCTACCTGGACTTCTGCAAGGCCTTTGATATCGTCCCTCACCACATCCCTCTCTCTAAATTGGAGAGGTGTGGATTTGAAGAATGGACTGTTTGATACATTATGAATTGGTTGGCTGGTCGCAGACAAAGAGTTAAGACCAATTGTTCTACATCAGAGTGGAGGCTGGTCACAAGCGCTGTCCCTCAAGGATCAGTCTTGGTACCAGTGCTCTTCAACATCTTCATCAATGAAAGAGACGATGGAATAAAGTGCACCCTCACCAAGTTTGCAGATGAAACCAAACTGAGCAGCACAGTCAATACATTGGAGGGAAGGGAAGCCATCCAGAGGGACTTGGACAGGCTGGTGAAGTGGGACCATGAGAACCTAATGAGGTTCAACAAAGCCAAGTGCAGGGTACTGCACTTGGGTCGGGGCAATCCCAGGTATTTATACAGACTGGTGAAAGATCTCCTTGAGAGCAGCCCTGCAGAGGAGAGCTTGGGGGTCTTGGTAAATGAGAAGCTGGACATGAGCCAGCAGTGCACTTGCAGCCCGAAAGGCCAACTATATCCTGGGCTGCATTAAAAAAGGGGTGGCCAGCAGGGAGAGGGAGGTGATTGTTCCCCTCTACTTAGCTCTTGTGAGGCCCCATCTGGAGTACTGTGTCCAGGCCTGGGGACCCCAGTAAAGAAAGGAAGGACGTGGAGCTTTTGGAATGGGTCTAGAGGAGGGCCACGCAAATGATCAGAGGGCTGGAGCACCTCTTCTATGAAGAAAGGTTGAGGGAACTGGGCTTGTTTAGCTTGGAGAAGAGAAGGCTCCAGGGAGACCTCATTGCAGCCTTCCAGAATTTGAAGGGAGCTTATAAACAGGAGGGGGATTGGCTGTTTACGAGGTTGGATTGTGATAGGACAAGACAGAATGGTCTTAAACTGAGACAGAGGAGGTTTAGGTTAGATATTAGGAGGAAGTTTTTCGCACAGAGGGTGGTGATGCACTGGAACAGGTTGCCCAAGGGGTTGTGGATGCCCCATCCCTGGAGGCATTCAGGGACAGGATGGATGTGGCTCTGGGCAGCCTGGTCTGGTGGTTGGCGACCCTGCAAATAGCAGGAGAGTTGAAACAACATGATCATTGTGGTCGTTTTCAACCCAGGCCATTCTCTGATTTTCTGATTCTATGAAAATACATGCCCACAGTACAAAACAAAACAAAAAAACACCAACAAAAACTCTCTAAAAAGTGTATTTTTGCAGAGACAAGAAATGAACATTAACAAAAGGGAAAATGTCTTTGAGTCATACCATGTTGAGCGGTATCACGTTTCATCACCTTTGATGTTGAGTCATGAAAAGCTTTGGTACTATGTCAAATAAAGGAAAAGTGTTTCATTGGGCAAGACTATGCTAAAAAGACTATTAAATCTTTGTCAACAGTTTATGGGCTGGTTTGGCCCAGTTCTGTGACTAGTGGGGCAAAGGGACCCATGGACCTGCACCCCAGAAAAAGGGAAAAAGGAAAAAAGGGGGAAAGGGTAGAGAGATGGGCCTTAAAACAAAACAGCAGCAATGGTCTTAGGAGAAACAAACTAATTTACTAAATAAGATATCAGAATGCAAGATAACTCATAATAATACAATATAATAAAATGTAATTAGAACGGAAGCTAATAAATCAAATTAAACAACAGTGTCCAAAAAAACCAAGGCCTCTCTCTAATGCTGAGGCAATACAATCTAGGGAGCCAAGATCAAAAGGAGCGGTCAAGAGATGTCAATGACTTTTATCTTCTCCCGCTGAGTGGAAATGGTAACAGAACAGCAAACAGTCCCTGGGGGATGTAGTCCTTCTTCTGTTCTGGGATAGGTACCTGGAACTGGAGCATTAACTCTTTAACTCCCAGTGCACTACATGATGTTATGATGTGGAATACCAATAATCAAAAATCATAAAACCATAACAATATTTTAGTCTTTTTTCATAAAATCATAGAATTGCTCAGGTTGGAAAAGACCTTCAAGATCATCAAGCCCAACTGTATCCCAACCATACTACCCTAATTCTAACAACCCATGCTAAATCATGTCACTGAGCACCACATCCAGTTTTTAAACACATTCAGGGACGGTGGCTCAAACACCTCCATAGGGAGCCTGTTCCAGTGCTTAACATTCTTTCTGTAAAGTTTTTCCTGATATCTAAACTAAACCTCCTCTGCTGCAACTTGAGGCCATTTCTTCTTGTCCTGTCACCTGTCAACAGTGAGAAAAACAGTTCTAAAACAGTCTCCTCCCTTTCAGAACTATTACTGAACAAATTTTCGGTACTAATGTGTAGTCTGCTATGACAGGGGACAGCTAAGCATACTATGTAACTAGACACATGAGAGCATGGTTTTAACAAACGTTGCATGGAGTAATGAACAGTCACTGGACTAAAACAGATTAGACTTTTTTTTTTTACCTTGCTTAGACTTTTGTATAGAGATCTACTCAAGTATTTTTAACATACAAACTTTACTTACTTTCAAGCATTTCAATTCTCACATCAGAATCTATTGCACATTACCTTCAGGAGAACAGTGTGAAATAAATTAACTATAACACCAACCGATTTAACAACCTAGCATTCAGAGGAACACACTATACATTTAAATATGAAATTACACATTAATCAGTATCTGAATCAACTTCAGAATGGGAAAAATAGAAAAAAATCTCACATCTGTAGTATCATAATATAATTCTTCAAACTGTTAAACAACAGAAGTACAAGTGCAATTAGGAAATGTATCTTTGGAAGACGTTTGAATTCCTTGCCAATTCGACAGAACACATTCCAAAATGAAAAATTAAAAGCCCTATCTATAATCTTCTTAAAGTACTGGTTATCTCCTACAGGGACTACAGACAAATGAGAATGTATGAGAAAGTCTTCCTGAATTTTACTATGCATTATGTAAAGATTGTCCAAGTATGTTAGAAAAGCAGTGAAATAAGATTTCATCTATGAAATAAACATAAACAAAAATAAATGCTTTTTCCTGTATTTACTCCTTGCCTATTCAGCTACAGCAAATTGTTACTTGTTCAAAGAAACTGTTAATCACAGTATGGATGGAAATTTTGACCACCTTGAAATAAATGACAATTTTACCACTAATTTTGTTAGCCCAACCTTCAGACATCCCTCCTGTTCTCTCCATGATGTTTCAAAGATGACAGAGAGCTGTCTGGCAATTACTGCTGCCAGCTTCCTCAGCACTCATCGCTGCATCCCATCAGAGCCCATGGATCTGTGTACATCCTCCTTGCCTACATGGTCTCAGACCAGATCCTTCTTGACCAAGCAGACATCTTCTTTTCTCCACTCTTTCTCCTATCTCCAGGGTCTGGAATTCCCAAAGGCTAGTCTTAGCAGTAAAGCCTGAAGCAAAGAATGGACTCAATAACTCCAGCTTCCTCAGCGTCCTCAGTTACCAGGGTACCCACCTCATTCAGCACAAGCCCCACATTGTCCCCAATCTTCTTTTTGATATTGATATACTTAAATAAGCCCTTCTTGTTGTCCTTGATCTTTCTTATCAGATTTAATTCCAAGTGGGCCTTACAATTCTTTGCTGCACCCTTCAGTGCCCTGACAGCATTCCTTTATTCTTCTCAAGTAGCCAGATCCGTTTTCTATGTTCCATAGACTTTCCTCTTTCATTGAATTTTTCCAGGAGCTCTTTGGTCATCCTTGTGTGTCTCCTGCCACCTTTGCCTGTTTTCTTGCCCTTAGAGATGCACCACTCTTAAGCTTAGAGGAAGTGGTGCTTAAGTGCCAACCAACTTTCTTGGATCCCTTTACCTTCCCCTGCTCTAGCCCATAGAATAGCTCCATGTAGGTCCTTGAAGAGGACAAAGTTGGCTCTCCTGATGTACAGGCTTTCAATCCTACTTATTGTCTTGTTCCTTCTACACAAGATCCTGAACTCCACTATCTTCTGGTTGCTGCATCCAAGTCTGCTCCCAGCTTTCACATCCCCACCTAGTCCTTCCTGGTTTGTAAAAACAGTGTCCAGCAGTGCACCTCTCCTCATTGGCTCTTCTATGTCCAGAAAGTTATCTTCAATGTACTGCAGGAACCTCTTGGACTGTCTGTGCCTAGCAGTGTTGCTTTCCCAGCTAATACTAGAGTTAGTAAACACCTACAGTGGTGTCTCATATATTAGCCTGCCTCTAAATTCTTACCTTTTCTCTCATTCATTATTTATCCATAGGTAAAGATGGATACATTCCTGTTGTTTTTTCAGAAGAGCAACTCTACCACCTCACCTTTCATGGCCTTTCTTTCCTAAAAAGTATACACACATCCATGACAATGTTCCAGTCATGCAAGCAAGGTCTCCGTAATCTCAGTAAGATCATGGCCCTGTGACTGAACACTGATCTTCAGCTCTTCCTGTTTATTCCCTACACTGCATGCCTTGGTATAGAGGTATTTTAAAAAAGAAAAGGTGCATAGGATGTAGGTTTCCCTAGAAGGATGCATGACAATTGTCCATAGATTTACATACCCTTAAGATGGTTGGCTTCATGTAATGGGAAACAGCTAAGGAGCATTTGTCACTGTTCTGGTTGGTCTGGCTTATTCCCCAGTCACTTGCAATGGCATGAGTGTTGCCATTTTAGACACCACACTTGAAGTCCTTCAATTTAAAACCAACCGTCCTAAGTTAGCCAGCCTGCTGCCTAAGGTAGCTCTGCCTCTTCTAGACAGGCAGATCTCATCTGTCTGTAACAGGTTGTAATCCTTATAGAAAGTCCAGTTGCCATAAAAAAAACTGCCTTTTAATGGGGAGACACTCACTACAAGCACTTGGCATTTCTTTTTATCACAGAATCACAGAATCACAGAACTGTAGGGGTTGGAAGGAACCTCCAGAGATCATCAAGTCCAACCCCCCTGCCAAAGCAGGTTCCCTTAACCAAGTCACACAGGTAGGCATCCAGGCGAGACTTGAACATCTCCAGAGAAGGAGACTCCACAACATCTCTGGGCAGCCTGTTCCAGTGCTCCGCCACCTCACTGTAAATAAGTTCTTGCGCATGTTTGTGCAGAACTTCCTATGCTGCAGCTTATGTCCATTTCCCCTTGTCCTGTCTCCACTCATCACTGAAAAGAGACTGGCCTCACCACTATGGCCCCCACACCTCAGATATTTATAAACCTGGATCAGGTCCCCTCTCAGTCGTCTTTTCTCACGGCTAAATAGACCCAGTTCACTCAGCCTTTCTTCATAGGAGAGATGCTCCAGGCCCTTCACCATCTTCGCGGCCCTCCGCTGGACTCTTTCCAAGAGATCCCTGTCTTTTTTGTACTGGGGAGCCCAGAACTGGACGCAGTACTCCAGATGATCCCTTACCAGGGCAGAGTAAAGGGGGAGGATCACCTCCCTCAACCTGCTGGCCACGCTCTTTCTAATGTACCCCAGGATGCCATTGGCCCTCTTGGCCACAAGGGCACACTGCTGGCTCATGGCCAACCTGTCGTCCACCAGGACACCCAGGTCCCTCTCTGCAGAGCTCCTCTCCAGCAGCTCATCCCCCAGCCTGTACTGGTGCATGCAATTATTCCTCCCCAGATGCAAGACTCTACACTTGCTTTTGTTGAACCTCATCTGGTTTTTTTCTGCCCAGCTCTCCAGCCTGTCCAGATCTCGCTGAATGGCAGCACAGCCTTCAGGCGTGTCAGCCAATCCTCCCAACTTCATATCATCAGCAAACTTGCTGAGGGTGGCCATTATCCCCTCATCAAGGTCATTGATGAAGATGTTGAACAAGACCGGACCCAGCACCGACCCCTGGGGGACACCACTGGTTACAGGTCTCCAGCCAGACTCTGTACCACCAACGACGACCCTCTGCGCTCTGCCAGTCAGCCAGTTCTCAACCCACCTCACTGTCCACTCATCCACTGCAAGCAGCCAGTATGATTTCTACTTGCAGACCTTGTTCATGAGTGTCTATATATGCAAGAGCTTCATATCTGCTTTTGGTAGTAAAGCAGGAAGGTGAGGACTGAAGTGGAGCCTTGCTTTTGTGCATCATCAGGAACTAAAGTGCCTCCTTCTCAGTATTATCCACTACTGGTGTATGATTATTAAACATGCTATCTTTCTCTCTCTCAGCACCTCTAATGCTGTGCAGCCTTTTAACTGCTTTTCTCAACTCAGCCACTTGTCACAAAAGATTATCCACTTACATACACCTCGGGCAAGTACTTACCTTAACACAAGAAGAAGGTTCAAAGCACTGGGTGCAACCAACTGCCTGAACCAAGGTCTCCTTTCTCACCAATTCTGGCTGGCTGGATGTATCTGACATAGAATCGTAGAATCATAGAATCACAGAATCGTAGAATCACAGAATGGCTTGGGTTGGAAGGAACCTCAAGCACCACCAAGTTCCAATCCCCTGCCACAGGCAGGGTTACCAATTGCTATGTCAAGTACTAGATCAGACCATCCAAAGACCCATCGAATCTGTACAAAAACTTCACTGGGCAGCCTGTGCCAGCACCTCACCATTCTCTCAGTAAAAATCTTCCCTCTGACATCTAAACTAAATCTCCTCCTTTAATTTAAAACCATTTCCTCTTCTCCTATCACTATTTACCCAAGTAAAAAAGTTTATTTCCCTCATGTTTATAAGCTCCCTTTAAATACTGGAAGGCCACTAGTCTTCCCACTGCCTTCTCTCTTCCAGCTTGAACAAGTCCAGTTTCTTCAACCTGTCTTAACAGGAGAGGTGCTCTAGCCCTTGGATCATCTTCGTGGCCCTCCTCTGGACTCTCCCCAAAAGATCCACATCTTTCCAGAGCTGAGGGTCCCAGATCTGGACAAAATACTCCAGCTGGGCCTCATGAGGGCAGAACAGAGGTGGACAATCATCTTCCTCATCCTGCTGGCCACCCGTCTTCTGCCAGAACCCAGAATACCATTGGCTGCCTGGGCTACAAGTGCACACTGTTGGCTCATGATAAGCTTTTCATCAACCAGCACCCCAAAATCCTTCTGAGCAGGACTACTCTCAAGGATTTCTTCTCCCAGTTTGTATACATATCTGGGATTACCTCAACCCAAGTGCAAAACCCCTCTGAAGATTTTCCTGTAGGGGCACTGGTTTTAGACCTCAGGAGAGTACCCACCTCAGTAACAACAGAGATCAGGAATGCTTCTCTGGATATGAACATGCAAGCAAGGTACAGAGCCCTGTTAGCACGCACCAAGTGCTGCAAAAACTGCTGCCTCATGGTCTCACTGTCATGCCATGCCGTGTTTGCCTGTCCTAGTTGCTCATGCTCTCTAGGGACTGCCTTTGTATGTGTGGGGGTGGCGACTGCTGGTCCTGGCCCTGCTCACACCTTGTCAGCCACTCTCTCTTAAGAGGGCTGAACCCCACTGTTCTGGCAGCTCCAGGAGCCTCTCTCCTCACCCTGGGGTCTCCACAATTTCAAGATCCCTCTCACACCATAATGCTCTACTCTCTGCAAAATTCACTGGCATCTCCTCACAGCTGATCACTACCTGGAACTGATTGTCCTCATATAAGCTGTTGCTGTTTCTGAGACTATGTAAGAACTGTGCACATGAGAGATGATGTGTCATAACCATTACCATCACAGCTTCAGATCACAAAATCTTCTATAAATGTTTAAATCAATTCTGTTCCAGGAACAAGCCTAATACTTAATTGTACCTTGGTGAAACACTCACAAAACAAGAATTACCTATCAGTTGTAAACAAAAAACAAAAAAAAAGCTGAATTACAGCCAATAGAAGGCTTGAGACATTAGACCAGGTATGTCCAACTCACTGTCCATAGGCCACAGCCACATGTGGCCCAGCCCAACGTGCCTCCCTAATGTCACTCAAAACAGAATAAAAAAACAATAAAATGGTGGATGAAGGAAGACTGTTCAGTGAAAAAATAGGCAGATTAATACTTTTTTTTGTCAAGATAAATATTATAGTACTACACTCAACTTGTAAGAAAAATGGGTCAGTTTTCAAAAATTACAATTTGAAAATATATCATGTACAAAAACATGCTGCCAATTTTGATGCATCTTACGGAATGTTTTGTAAAGACAAATAGTGGAACTGAAAGAAGTCTCTCACTTCAACAATTTTTTTTATTTTTTTAAAGTAACAGCATAGACTCTGTTATAAAAGCTAGTCATGTGTTAGCAAATCTGACTGCACACAAAAAAAATATCAAAACCATTCACTGACGGTTTTGCACTGATGCAAAGGATAGAAAGCATGGCAGATACAATTTGTCCTGATAAAAATAATGGACTTTTCTAAAATCAATTTGTCTCACCAGACTATAGCCAGACAAACTAAAGAAACAGGAAAATCCATCAGAAGAAATTTGGAGAGTAAAGACACTAATTTCAAATTTTACACTATGGCAGCCAATGAAATGATGCTACTATTATAGCTTAACTAACCATTTTTATTAGGACTATTGTTAACTAATATAATGGCACTGAAGAAATGGCCATGCAAAAAAAAAAAAATAAATAAATATCTTGATTTGTATGAAGTAGTAAAAGTTACATTAACGTGATTTTCCTTAACCTTTGTCGACATATCTGGTATAGCTATTGATAGCAACCCAGAAAAGGTTAATAAAAAGGAGATCATGATGGTGGCTCTGCTCTGCCAAGTGGGCCAGCCCAGCCCCAGGCATGTACTCACGGTTCAGCAGCAACCAAATATTAGTGTGTGACTGGCATTGTCTGGGCTGAAACCAGGGCAGAGGGTGTAGTACACAAGGAACAGTGTATAGCAATTCAAGTTATGGCAAATAATTTTATGCATTTTGATACACTGGCTAAACACAGCCCTACGAACAGTGAAAAATATGCAGCACTTTCCATTTTGTTAAAACATTTTGAGAGTAGGGGTAAGATTGCTGAATAAAATCCACTTTTTGTAAATTTCCAACTCCATTTCCATTTGACATGATCACATTACATGCACAATTTCAAATGGAAGGTACAGAGCTGCAATCAGATACTCGACTCAAAAATTTGATCATGCCTCTTTACTAGACTTCCATAAGAACTATCGAAAACATCCCTCACTCTATAATCACGCCTTATTCACATCAGCACTTCTGGTAGTACATACATTTGTGAACAATTATTCTCAGGAATGAAAACCAGGAAAATCGTATGTCTTGCACTTCATTCACAATAACCGCATACAACATCCCAGGCTTGGGACAGAGTGGCTGGAAACTTGTATAGAGGAAAAGAATACGGAGATGTTAGTTGACAGCTGGCTGAACATGAACCAGCAGTGTGCCAAGGTGGCCAAGAAGACCAATGGCATCCTGGCTTATAGTCAGCAGGAGCAGGGAGATGATTGTACCTCTGTGCCCAGCACTGGTGAGGCCACACTTTGAGTACCGTGCTCAGTTTTGGGCCCCTCTCTAACCAGACAGACACTGAGGCCCTGGAACACATCAGAGAAGAACAGTGAAGTTGGTGAGGGATTTGGAGCACAAGTCTTACAAGGAGCAACTGAATAAACTGGTATTGTTTAGTCTGGAGAAGAGAAGGCTCAGGGGAGAACTTACTGTTCTCCACAACTGCTTGACAGAAGGTTGTGCTAGGGTGGGACTAAGGCCTCTTCTCCCAGATGGATAGTGACAGGAAAAGAGGTAATGGCTTCAAGTTACACCAAGAGAGGTTCAGTTTAGATATTAGGAAGAATTTTAGGAATTAGGAAGAGAGAGTGGAAGCCCCTTGGAACAGGCTGCCCAGGAAGTGGTGGAGTCATCATCTCTGGAGGTTTTCAAAAAAAGGGACAGCTAGCAGAGCGCGGGAGGTAATTGCCCCTCTCTGTTCTATCCTCTTGAGGCTCTACCTGCAGTACTGCGTCCAGGGACTGAGCCCTCGGGACAAGGACATGAAGCTATTGAATCAGGAATAGAGGAGTACCATGAAGACGACCAAACAGGCTGAGGGAGATGGTCTCTTCAGTCTGGAAAAAAGAAGGCTCAGTGAATACTTCACTGTGGCCTTGCCTTCCAATACTTAAAAGGAGCCTACAAATGAGGAGGGAGACCGAAATCTTACACACTCGTATAGTGATAGGACAAGGGGAAACAGCTAAACTAAAACAGAAGAAGAGATTTAGAGTGGATGTTAGGGGGTATTTTTTAAAAGGGTGGTGAGGCACTGGTACAGGCTTCCAGAGAGGCTGCGGATGTCCCATCCCTGGGGGTGTTCAAGGCCAGCTTGGATCTTTACTGTCAAGGTGCAAACTTATTTTTTGTTACCTCCCAGATTCCAGGTGAGAACCAAGCTGTTTAAAAAACTGAGATCTTCC
This sequence comes from Lagopus muta, assembly GCF_023343835.1. Taxonomy (NCBI): domain Eukaryota; kingdom Metazoa; phylum Chordata; class Aves; order Galliformes; family Phasianidae; genus Lagopus; species Lagopus muta. The sequence continues at coordinate 27,959,225 of NC_064472.1, forward strand.
AGGAGCTCCAAGAACTGAACATGCACCACTCATGTCAGTAGAGTCTATATGTCTGTATGTCTACAAGGGCTTCTCCAAAAGTAATGCAACTTATTTTATTATGCTGGCCCAAGATGTCAGAGGTGGATGTTGGTGTTACGGCAGAAGTGAGCCTTCCTGCCAATATTCCTTACATTTTGTTGCTGTGCAATGGATGGCTGCAGAGGGGCAGTCTGACAGAATGGTGTTGTATGATGTGGAAGAGTGTACGAAGCAAAGGTATGTCACTGAATTCCTCCATGTGGAAAAAAAATGCACCCATTGACAGACACTGAATTCCTCCATGTGGAAAAAGAAAATGGCACCCGTTGACAGACATTCACAGATGCCCACTGACTCTTATGGGGATGTGAGCACAGGGAAGCAGTGGTGGTGCATCTCAGGAGTGCTGACAGCAACAATAACCCACCTCTACCAGTCTAGATTTTTACAAGTCGTGGAGGCTCTCACTCACTGCTGGTGAAAATGCAGGTAATGGTGGCGACGACGTTGAAAAACAGTGAAAAACATTAGCTCAGAACGTGCTCTACCAAATAGAGCTATCGCGCTCTTTGTATCGGCTCCAATTTCTGTGGAAACAAAGGAGGCATCACTTTCGGAGCCACCCGCGAACATACGCACACGGCGCTTTCAGGGAACGCCCGCTCGTACCCACACAGTTTTGCTGTAGCGTTTCGCACGCGACCTGCAGACACCCCGCGCTCTCACCGGAGGGCACCGCGGGGCTGCGGATCGGGCACGGTAACCCGGCCTCACCGCGCGGATCTGAGCTCGCAGACCACCCCTGACGGCGGCGCTCGGCGAGACGCCCGCCCCACCGCATCGCCACAGCGACCGCGTTCCGGTGCTCTCCCTTTCTTCCCCCCCCCAACAACGGGGAACCACGAGAGCAGACGCGCAGCACTACGCGGGGTTACAGGCAGCCGACTCCTGCCATTCCCGCGCGCCGCTGCCGGCCGATCGCCCCGTCGGTGCGGAGCGGTGCGGCGCGCCTCGCGGAAAGCTCCGCCCACTGACCGCGGGGGCGGGCGCTGAGCGGCGGTATCCCTGCCGCCCGCTAGCTATTGCCGGAAGTGGTGCGCGGCCTCGCTTCCGGTGAGCTATCGAACGGCCGGGGGCGACCATCGGCGATTCCCGCAGCCAGAATGGCGCTGTGGCTCCCGCGGTACCGGGACGGCAGCGCCGCGGTGGAAGAGGACGAGCAGCGGGAGCTGTCTCCGGGCTCCCGACAGCGCCTGCAGGTACGCACCGAGGTGCCGGCGTCGCACACCGCCGCAGCCCATGGTGGCGCAATTCCCCGGCCGTCGCGGGGCGCTTTAGCGCCGCCGGCCCCGCCGCCCCGCCCGGCTCTGGCCTGTCGGGGGGAGGCGGCCGCGAAGGCGGGGGGGGGGCGCGCCGTGGGGCGGGGCGGGCGGGACCGCCTGGGGCCGGAGCGACCCGGTGGAGGGTGGGGGCTGGCGGCCGGCCAGTTTCATGTCTGGTAAGTGGCGCGGGGAGAGCCGCTCCGGAGCGATGCCCTCGTCAGTGTCTGAACGCCGGGTGTGTGGCCTGTGTGCTTTTCTGCAAGCCGGCCTCCATAAGTTCATTGCCGTGAGTTCTATGCGTTCGTGTGTCATCAGCCTACATCACACGTAGCAGCCGTTACCGAGTCCTCCAAACAGCGAGGTTTTCATCTCTGAGAAGGGAAACGCTCCAGAGAGTTGGCACAGAACTTTGAGGCAGAAGAGACTCCCCCCCGTATGCTTTCAGTTTGCATTGGCCTTCTTGTCTCTGAGTCAGACATTTTCATAGCACAGGCTTTATGAGGTGGCCCCCGAGAGCTGAGGGATGTGTGGAGAGGGGTGGGAAGGCACAGTGGGGGTGTACTCCCAGCACTCCTGGATTTCTGAGCAGAAACTTCCAGCACACATCTGGAAGCAATGTAAGTGCTGGTGCTGAAGAGGTCATTCTCTCCTAGCTACGAGTCACAGTATCTTTGATAGATTTGATCAAAAAGAGTATGCTTGCATTGGGCCTCTGCCACTTCATAACTTGCATTGTTTTCAGTTGTCAGTTCAAAGAAAGATGTTGGACATCTGTTGAACTACTCCGCATTGGAATGCAGGCAGTTACTTTACTGTTGTTATCTTACATCACAAAACTGATACTTCTAAGAAGTGTGTGTTCAAAGTATTTATCCAAGGGTTCTCTTAGTTGTCTGTTGCTAGCATTCCAGCCAGAGGGAGATCACAGGAGAACCTTTCAACTGTGTCAGAAATAGTCTTCAGATTGTATAAATATTACTGATAGCAGTACTCGATTCAAGATTTTGCTAATACACTTATAAAATTAATATAGCTGGAGGAAGAAGTGTCATCCTAAAATCCCACCTGTACTAAGCCACACTTAATCACTCCTGCAGATAGAATGCTGCTTCTGAGTTGCCTTCCAGATCAGCCTTATCTTTAGCATTTAAGCCTGTCTGCTCCTATACAATTTGTGAACTTGTTGGTTTTCCCTCCATAAAGAGCATGTCTGATTTTCCTCACAGACCTATAGCCAAGAGATCGAATTAGCCTGCCAAAAAGAGAAAGAGTTTGTGAAGCACTCTGTAGAATGCACATGGAATCTTGCAGAAGCCCAGCAAAAACTTGGTAGCTTAGCACTGCATAATGCAGAATCCTACGATCAAGAACATGCTCAATCAAAGACTGAAGTTGCAGAGCTGAGATGGAGAGAGGAGGAGTGGCGAAGAAAAGAAGAAGCACTAAACCAAGGGGAAAGACAGGACCTATGGAACACAGATCTTGTTAGTAAGGAGGTATTTAATAAGGTATGGCCTATTTCATTGTGCATCAAAACATACATTACCCTCCTTTTTCATCACACTTGTTAGTTTTTAGTGCAAAATCACAAGGCGTGTTAAATGTTTTCTTGTTTACTTTTATTTTGCCTCATGGAAGGGAGTAAGCTGCACTCATGCTACACATCTAAATGACATTTCCTTACCGGAAGTGGAGATCAGAACTTGTGTGGCCATAAAGTACATATATTACCAAACTGGGTCAAACAATTGCTTCTTCACACCAAGAGTCTGCTTCTCTGCAAGATTCTCAAATGTAAAACAGTTTGCTTTTAATACTGACAACTGCAATATAGGTTATTTAGCAAAAACTCTTTTCAAGTAGAATATCTGCTTTGCTTTCACAACTTAATTTGAAATAAGAACATCTAGCATATCTCATAATTTCACTGATTTAGCTGCGTCAGGGTTGCAGGGTACGTTATTCTTGTGCAAAAGTCATTGTGTTCCTTCCTGAGTACTGACTTTTCTCTGAACTTTTTTTTGGCTAATGAACTATGATGAAACTTTCCAAGTCTGTTATTAGGCAATATGCTTGTTTTAAAGAAAATCTTCTCAAGCATGTGATGTGACTCTTAAATTAGAATCTTCCTTTAGAGGGTAACATGATGACATGTAATAGTATTGCAAAAAGGTATGGAGATTTGTAGTAGTTACAGTCTTTGTCTTCCTCAGAGTTTTATTAATCAGAAAAGAAAAGAAACAGAAGATGAAGATGCAGCTGAGTCATTTATGAAAAAACATGAACAGAAGATTAGACACTTTGGTAAGTGCACTTTTTCCAACTTTTCCGGTTCAAATCTCTACGAACTTCTTGAAGGTTTACTCATTAAGGAACAGAACAGGTGCTAACAAATGGAACATGTGACTAGCAGACTGTCTAGCTTTATTTTATCAGACACATAACCATTTCAAAGTGAAATAAGGTGTAAACTGCTTGTTAACACCTGTGATCAGTAGGACCATTAACTAAAAACTAAGCCTAAGGTCTTAAAACCAAAGTCTGAGTAACTTTTTTTTTTTTTTGCTGTTCATTGGAGAAGTTAGGGATATACATGGAAACATAAGTCCTGTATAGAAGTGAGCTTAGGATTGTCTGAAGCTGTCTCCTTTTAAGAAGTGGCTTTCTGGTGGTTATTAAGCATCAGAGGGAATGATTGTTAAAGGTAAACATCTGTAAACATACTGTGTGTATGTGCACAGAGTTTTATTTGTTAAAATTGTATTTATCCACTAGGTGTCACTTTAGTTCCATTGTAATTGTTGAACCTCTAAGCAGAGCTCATTTTGTAATCTGAAACTGTGGTGGTCCTGCTAAGTACTTCCCATTTTTTGTTGCAGGCTGTTTACAGACAATTATGTAGTATAGCCATATGTCAAGTTTCAGAACAATCAAGAATTGGACTGAGTTGGCAAAATATACCTGGTTGTATGAGCTGAGTTTTACAAAATTGGCTTCTAGGGATCTCCAGTTCAGGCATGATACTGCCATGGGTATGTAAATAGTAGCAGTGGCCATATGCACATCTGGACTGCTAAGTGTACTGATGACATAATCAGAAGATGTCTTCTCTGCTATGAGTTTCAGCAGAACAAACTGGATCCGTTGTGTTTCCTAATCAAGAGTTAGGCAAAGTTACTTTGTCTAAATTCAGATTAAGCAATTATAGAAACTGTCTTCCTACAGAATGTGGGGTTTTTTTACCTCTTTAATTCAAAGTCATGCTGTTTTAATTCAAAATAATTATGTCCCTAGGAAAAAGTATGTTACTTCCTTCATTCTGTGCTTGCTGCTGCCAAGGGGTAGCATAGACTTCACTAGCCATATAATCTAAGCCCCTTTTCTGAATCCTGCTCTGCCTTTAATGTAATAAAGAATTTATGTAGAACATCACTGCTGCTGAGAAAGCCAAAAGAAATATCCATCATTGGTTTCTCTTAGATATTTATTCATCAGAATTAAGATTAGTTTAGGCCATATTTAGCAGAGTTATAATTATATGCTGACAGATGAGTATAAACTTCTATATGTGGTACTGCTTGGCAGCAAGTTATTTGACTGGTAGTGATATATGAAGAACAGCTGTATAATAAATGAATATATAGATGTTATAATTAAGAAATATACAAGAAAGTTAGTCTAAACAGGTTATCACGCTAAAGAAGAATAAATGGAAGGCTTACTTTTGTCCTGGGCTTGCTGAGAAGACTCTAAGAGGAGCAATCTCCAGAAGAGACCCTTCCCCACTGGTAATCAGCTCTTAAATAGGTCTAGGAGAGGTGGTGCAAGGCTCCACCCCTTCCAGTGGCACATGAGAATTGCCTTCACCTGTTCTCCATGGCTGACTCATTGCTTGCCTCAGGTGATCAATCAGAGATTCAGGCCGTGATTCCGTAGCTCCCAGACAACAGCATGAAGTTGCATCTGGGGAGGCTCAAGATGGGAATTGGTTCTTTGACCAAAAGCATGCTCAGAAACAGATTCCCCAAGGCAGTGGTCCGAGCCTCAAGCTGCCAGAGTTCAAGAAGCCTTTGGGTAGCACTCTCAAACATAAGGTCTGAATTTTGAGTAGTCCTGCTTGTAACCAAGGGCTGGACTTAATGATCCTTGGGGATGCAACTGTGATTCTCTACAGGGGTATAAATGCAAGTAGCTTACTTGAGACTTACTGCAAGCTTGATTTCAGAAAAGCCAAATTCTAACTCTTCAGGGAGTTAGTCAACAAAACCCCCTAGGAATCTGTCCTTAAGGACAAGGGAGCAGAGCAGACATGGCAGGTGTTTAAGGAAGCTTTCTTTAGGCCACAAGAGCTCTCAATCCCCAGGTGTAGCAAGTCAGGAAAGGAAGGCAAGAGACAGGTGTGGCTGAACTGAGACCTGGTGGTCAAACTGGAGAGCAAGAAGAAAATGCATAGGCAGTGAAAGCAGGGACAGCTAACCTGGGGGGAGTATAGGGATGCTGCTGGGCTTTGTACGGGTGGAATCAGGAAGGCCAAGGCCCAACTGGAACTGGACTTGTCAAGGGACACAAAGAAGGATAAGAAAGGTTTCTATAGGTACATCAACCAGAAAAGGGAAGTCCAGGAGGGCATGCACTCCCTAGTGAGCAACAAAAGCAGGCTAGTAACAACAGGCAAGGAGAAAGCTGACGTACTGAATAACTTTGCTTAATACTAAGTTTTCACTAGTGTGTGCTCTACACATAGCTCTTGTGTGGATGGTTCAGTAGCTGGCAACTGTGGGAGTGATGCCCCTCCTACTGTACATGAAGATCAATTTCATGACCAACTGAGAAACGTGAACATCCGTAACTATATGGGTCTTGGTAAGATGTTTCACAGAGTCCTGAGAGAATTTACTGACAGTCACCAAGCCTGTCTCTCAATGATATTTGATAAGTCATGGCCGTTAGGTGAAGACTGCAGTGTCTGCAAAGAACTGTATGTTGTATTCATTTTTAAGAAAGGTAGAACAGATGACCCAGAGAACTACCAACCTGTTAGTCTCAGCTCATTGCTGGGAAAAATGATGGAACAGGTCCTTCTGGAAGCTATGCTAAGGCATGTGGCAGAGAGGGAAGTGATATGAGACAGCCAGCATGGCTTCACCAAGGGCACGTTATGCCTGATAAACTTCATTACTTTTTACGATGGTGTAGCTGCATCAATAGATGTGGAGCCATTGCTGTCATCTGTGTGGACTTCAGTAAGGCCTTTGACAACGTTCCCCATAACATCCTTCTCCAAACTGGAAAGATATGATGGATGGATTGTTCAGTGGTCAAGTAACTGATTGTGAGATCATACCCACAGTATGTGGGTATGTTGGTGGGTATGACCACAGACTAGTGGTCAATACCTTAATGTAATGATGGGAGACTAGTAACAAGTGGTGTCCTTCAGGGGTCAGTGTTGGGACTGGTGATCTTTAACATCTTCATCAATTACATCAACAGTGGGATTGAGTGCGCTGTCAGAAAGTTTGCAGGTGATACCAAGCTGTGTGGTGCAGTCAGTGTGCTCAAGGGATGGCATGTCATTCAGAGAGACCTAGACAGGCTCAAGCAATGGACTCAGGTGAACCTCATGAGGTTTAACAAATCCAGATGCAAGGTGCTGCACCTGTGTCATGGTAATGCTCACAATCTCTACGAGTTGTGGGATATAAGGGTAGAGCATGAGTAGCCAAGCTGGAGTTGAGCCAGTAATGTGCTTTCACATCCTAGAAAGCCAACTGTATTCTGAGTTGCACCAAAAGAAGTGTGCCCAGCAGGTTGAGGGAAGTGATTCTGCTCCTCTGCTCTGGTGAGACCTTAACCTGGAGTACTGCATCCAGATGTGGAACCCTTAGTACAGGAGAGACATAGACCTGTTGGAGTGCACCCAGAAAAAGGCCAGAGAAATGATCCAAGGGATGGAATGCCTCCCATATGGGGACAGGTTGAGATAGCTGGAGCTGTTCTGCCTGGAGAAGAAAAGGCTTGGAGGTGATTTGTTAGAAGCCTTTCAGTATCTAGAAAGGAGATGTAAGAAAGAGGCAGACTCTGTAGCAGGGTTTGTGGTGATAGGACAAGGGGAAATGCTTTCAAACTAAAAGAGGGGACATTTAGATTGGACATAAGAAGTTTTTTAAAATAGGGCGGTGAGCAGTGGAACAGGTTGCCCAGAGATGCTGTGGAAGACTCATCCCTGGAGACATTCAAGGCCAGGCTGGGCAGGCTCTGAGCAACCTGATCTAGATTTAGATGTCCCCATTCATTGCAGGGGAGTTGGACTTGATAACCTTTTAGAGTCCCTTCCAATTCAAAAGATTGTTTGATTTGCTGCATTGTATCACGTATCCGTTTCAAGTATCTCAACCTATGTTTCTCTAATTAGGTATGATGAGAAGATGGGATGATAGTCAAAGGTTTCTGTCTGACCACCCATATCTTGTAAGTGAAGAAACATCTAAGTATCTCATGTTATGGTGCTTTCATCTAGAAGCTGAACAGGTATGAAGATCTTTAAATTGTTTGAAAGTATACAGTTTCCCACTTGCACTTTGAAAAAGTCGTCCAACTTCATTAGCTGTTCAAATGTTCCCCTCTTGCTTACTCTAATTGGAGGAAAAAGCTACATAAAATGTTGTTGCATTAGGTCTAGTTTCAGTGAAGTAACAGTCCCCTTACTTGTGTGGCTCTCAGTTCTTATCTCTTTAGATAATGAAATAAATTAATGGTGAACTGTATAAACATAGCTACAGGAAATGTATTTAAATTGTAACTTTTAACCTTTTTTCTCTTTTTTTTTTTTCCCCAGAAAAGAGCTCTGATGGAACAAGTAGCACACCAAGCAGTAGTAATGCAGTTTATTATTGAAATTGCCAAAAACTGCAATGTGGATCCAAGAGGCTGTTTTCGTCTATTTTTCCAAAAAGCCAAAGTAAGTGACTGTATAATGATAGTAGAAACTCTTAACATTTTACAAGGAACCAGTATTTTAGAGTAGTTTTTTTCCTAGCTGCAAGATGCTGAGTATTTTATTCACTTAGTAGTATGGGGACGTGTTTTATTAGCAGTTCTTCATAGATATTTTGCTGTAATTCCTATCTTAAAAATGCAGAACAAATGTAGAAAGACTCAAACTGGTTTGCTGTTGACTGTATTCAGTTATTCATGTCTGATGGGTCTTAATACCACATTAATAGGAGCTCAGTCAAATCCTTTAAGAAGTTCTGCAGACTGAGTCAACTTGTGCATTTCTCTTGGCCAGAATTTTAGAACAGGCACCTGTTTTTCTAAAGTTAATAAAAGAAGGGCTAAAATGAGATTTCTTTTTACACGTCTTTAGATGAATAAATGACTTTGCTTTTGTGTTTAAGTACTACAGTTAGTCTTAGTGAAAATTTAGGTATGATTCTTTTTTTTTTTTGGCTGACATTCATTACTTTTTCAGTAAACAAAAGGTTTGCAATTTATAAGATAATCTGTTTGAAATGAGGATACTTCATTTTTTCTTTTTGCAGACAGGAGAAGGCTATTTTGAGGCATTTAAAAGTGAACTTGAGGCATTCAAGACAAGAGTAAGAATCTGGTCGCAATCAGATAGCTTTCAGGCTATCTTACTATATAATCCCACTATCAATCCTAGTCTTGTAGAACAGCTGACATCTTTGTCACAGGTAAGTTTATTACTTCTAGAAATGAACTTAACCAAATTGGGATTAATTCCTATGTTGAGAAGTTCTTCCTTTCTGCAATTAAAGAGAATTATTCCTAGAATAGAGCACTCAGGATATAACCTCCAGTATTATCAATATACAAGGCATATATATACTCTTTTCACCTGTTAGAATTTGTCTGGAGGAGGATCAGGGGAGACCTTATAGCTCTCTACAACTACATGAAAGGAGGTTGTGGCTAGGTGGAAGTCAGCCTCTTCTTCTGCGTAACTAATTATAGGACTAGAGGCAATGGCCTCAAGTTGCACCAGGGTAGGTTCAGGTTGGGCATTAGAAGTGGAGAAGTGTTGGTGGTAGGTGGATGGCTGGACTAGATGATCTTGGAGGTCTTTTCCAATCTTGGTGATCCTATGATTCTCCATCAGGAGAAGGTGAAAAGCAAATGTTCAGCACCTTTCTATTTTTGTTGAAAAAGAAATGCTGCATCATAAAGCTGATGCAATGATAGAATTGTATTCACACCTTACCACAAGCAGGGGAAGAGGCTTTTAGGTTAAAATAATCAATGCAATTCATAGGATCCTTCAGCTAAGTGAAGCCTGAAGATCGCCTGTTGTCACAGAAGAAAGGTTAAGGTTGCTTACATGTTTTGTTAGACTACTAGTGATGGCCATATCCTGGAATGAAGAAGCAACTGAAAAGATCTTCGAAAATCAGATATTAGAGAAGGAGATATAGTTGAAACTACTTAGCTTTAGTTTTAATTTGATTAAAGTACTTTTCAGACAAGCTCCATAGTTAAATTCTAGTTAATGTACAGTCTACAGTGCTAGAAATACACCAAACACAATCTGTGCTAACTTAAATTTTAAAAAAAGAAAAAAGGCACTTTAACACAGTGCAGTAGTATTGGGTAATGAATTTTTGTAAGCTTATTTTATTAGTATTGCATGTTTGTCTCATCTTAAGGTAGGCAATATGAAGAGTCTGTCTTCAAACTAGAAGTTCTCCTTTCTCCCTGTGGTTGTGGAGAATTAAGCTGTCGATTTTTCATCTGTTGCAGAACACAGGTGATCTACAAGGTTCCATAAATACAAATGTCTGCAGTTTAAACTCTGTGATACAAAGAGATGAAGAAGAATCCAAAATGATGGACACAGTATAGCATTGTTAAGACTGAGGCCAAGTACCTTTTTTTTTCTTAACAAAGGAAAGAACATGGCTATTTTCTTGACACTTATTTTTCTGGGTACTGCACTTTATTTTTGGTGTCAGATTTGTTGTTGTTTTTTGTTGGGGGGTGGGTTGAGCGGGGGGGCGGGAAATTCAGAAGAACTTGTAATATTGTTTGAAAAATGTGCTGCTAGGTTTTTGGTTGTCCTTGAAGAGCAGGGTTCTCATATTGCTGAATGTGAAACTGGATGTGTTTTCTGCTACTAACCTTGCCTTTCATAACGTTAGAAATCAAAGTATGATAAAAGAATCTGCACAAATACAATGTTTACAAGAAGCAGTAGATTCTTGTTAGAATCTGCTATTGTCTTATTACAGATGTGGATGTCTTACTCTGAATTGGAGATCACAACTGTATTTACGCTACCTTGTTCACATTATAAGCTCTCAAATTCGGTTATCACTAATAGCAATAAATCAATATCTGGTATCAGTATTTCATATCTGGATGGATTAGGTTAAAACACTGGGTTTCTACCTCTACAAAGGGGATTTAAATGTCACATTGTGCTTCATTAAAACTTGGTTTTGTCCTAAAACATAATCAACACTTGTCTATGTATGAGTGCCAAGCTGTATGCCCTCAGGTTCTGATTCTCCTTTTTCTGAAAAAACTTAAACTATTTTTTTAAAGCCAAGGCGCTGCATGGAGAGAAGTATTTGATGAAGGGACAGGGGGAACTTTATGTACAAGGGCTAGGAAAATATATAGGTTGCTCCGAAAGTAATGCCTCATACTTACTTCTGTGGAAACTGCAATAGATAAAAGAGCATAATAACACTATTTGAAAGAACACATTGTTAGCCACAAAATAGCTATTGGAACACTATTTTTTCAACACAGTCTCCACCATGTACTTTGTATTTTCACTAGCCTGCACGTAGTCCTTTTAAAAATCAGTACCATTGAAGGTGACTCACAGTTAGCATAGCTGAAAAGTGCCTCTCACTGCCTCGCTGTATTTGCATTCACTGTTTGAGCTCCATAAATGTTTAGCAAGTGTTGATGAATATCAGTGGGTGCAGCTTTTTTTTTTCTTTTTTTTCTTTTTTTTCTTTTTTTTTCTTTTTTTTCTTTTTTTTCTTTTTTTTTCTTTTTTTTTCTTTTTTTTTCTTTTTTTTTTCTTTTTTTTTTCTTTTTTTTTTCTTTTTTTTTTCTTTTCTTTTTTTTTTTTTTTTTTGTGGAGGAATTCAGTGACACACCTTTGCTTCATATGCACTTCCATGTCAGATGCCATTCTGTCAGACTGTCAGACTGCCCCTCTGCTGCCGTTTGTCACACAGCAACAAAATGTAATGGAATACTGGTGGGGAGGTTCAACTTCTATTGTCATACCACCACCAACATAATAAGTGCAACATAATAAAGTAGTAGGCATTACTTTCAGAGCAGTCTTCATATTTAAAGCTATGTCATGATAACATCTTTCAGAGTTTCAAAGGTAATTCATATGGTACTAAAGTGAGTTAACAAAATGGTCAGCTTAAGCAGTTAAAGTGAAAATTTATTAAATGGTTTGTTTTAGGAGCTAGAAATCTAAACCCTGTTTTAAGATGTCCCACAGAACCTCTGCAGTAAAGAATCCTATCCTGCTTTACTACTGCTTTAGCAGTTCTACATATAAAAATCTATACTGTAGTTCAAATATGCCAATGAAAATAGCTTACATTTCAAACAGTGCTATAGGTTTCCAGGTACTTTAACAGTATTGATTTCATTGTAAGGTTGGGAAAGTATCTAGACTCCTAGTAGCTTTGCCAGTATACTTACAGTTGATTCAGACAGATTCAGGTTAAAGCTATTGAGACTTGTTTGCAGCTGTGGGCTGAAAATAGAGCAAGTCTTAAGTTTACAGTATATACTGCATAATTAGTGTAATTGCAGTGGCAGAAACGAGAACTTCAGCTCAACTGGCGGTACCTTTTCCTGTACCTAGTGTTTGTTCCCTACCAGTTTCTTTGCTGACAAACTGAGGATAAAGGAGATCTGTCACAGATGGAAATTATATATAAAGCATATTAATTTGACAGTTGCTCCAGAGTAGAAAAAGTGAACACTGCCTCCTAAGTTAATAATTAAGGGAAACTAGCAGCTTCAGATTGTTCCTTAACTAAATTCTTGCTACATACATGTGTTACAAGGACAATGTATAGTGCACAGTGATTTGTAATTGCTACTACTAGCAGTAGAGCCACATTTATTTACCAACCTGTGATACACTGAAAGTTATTTTTTTATGTGTAATTAAAATTTCTTGACTTGTGGGGGGAAGGTCTCAAACCATATGGAGGGCAAGAAAGCAAGCATGGTTTCTTTTTGTAGAAATAAGCAGAAATGTAATGAGAAGGTTTTACAAACTCTACAGCACCCATCTTCTTCAAGACTTGCTCAGTATTGACAATAGTAAAGCTGTACATGAATACACAGACCAAGGTATGACAGCTCTGCAGTTAATAAGTCAATGCAAAAGGAGACAGACCTGCATTAGCAAGACAAGGCGGCTACCTCAGACAGTGCTTAGACAGAGTTGTTTCATCCTCAGGTTTTGCTTACCCTTCTTGAAACTCAGACTGGTGAACATTAAAAAAAAATCCACTGAAGAATAGCAACATCTGCATTATCTGGACTGTTAAAAGCATAGTATATAGAGGTTTGTGCATCCAGTTACTTAGTGAATAAATTAACAAAAGAGCTGGTCAGAGACATGAATTAGCAGTATGAAGTCATTAAAACTATGCTTGCTAAATTAAAATTTGCTCCATTAAAGAAACTAATTTGACAAAGGGAAATCTTATCACAGGCATTTGGGAAGAGCAGCTTTTTGAAAGACAAAGGGAAAGATAGGCAATTTTGACCAGTGTATCTCTACAGGCTTACAAAATTACACTAACTACTCAGTGTCTGCTTTCTTTTTACTAGTGAAGCTTTGCACAGCTGCTCAAAGACAGAGGCTTTACCAAATGAATTTGTAAGTCATTCAAAATTTTTCATGCCAATAATATAGCCAAAGGCAGAAATAGAACCACAGCAATAGGGCAAATCATCCACTAAGTCTCAAGGGTAACTTAAGCCCAGCAAAACCAGTAAAGCTAAGGAATGTTATCATTTTATGTGATTAAGCTACCACTGTATATAATTTTTATTTTTTTCCCCCCACAAAGGCTGAGCAACTGAAAGAAGTTGCCAAGGAAGCTGTGTTCAAAGTCAGAATGAGCAGAGCTTTCAGCAGCCTGATAAAATGAAACATGTCCTTACGTGTTAGAGAGCTTGAACTAAATGACTGCTAAAAGATCCCTTCCAACCCAAACTGTCCTGTGCCAGTTTGGGGTTGAAAGTGCTTCCTGCAGCCACAGTCCCTCACAGCTTCTGGGAGGCCACAAGTCAAGCATTCAAGAAACTTCCTTCCATACCTTTTGTCACTGCTTCACACTGCAGTTAGTGAATGATTAAATCAGCAAAAATCCTCTGTATGCTATATTCTGAAACGTATCTCCTTCACTATTATTACCAAACACGATTATTTTCTGATTAACAGAGACACAAGAGTATCTGCTTTTGTTAAAGTCAATTACTATATTATGAAAATCAGGCATATTTTAAAATTAAAAACAAATACAGTGTTGAAGAGAGAACCAGAGAAGACATAGTTTTATCATAATGTAATTTAGGGACAACAGTAGACTTCAATTATTGATCAGTCTGGTACACTACTTAAGAGTAATTATTGATTGCTGAATCTTGTGTAATCGTGTGTGTGCTATGACCAGTGAGCAGAAGTTAGACCTAATTTCACCTGGGAGTGGCAGTGTCTTTCTGGCTCACATCCGGCAACTTGGTTTGGAGGAAAGCATAGATATGTGGCCAGATTTTATTAGTTTCTGTTCCAGAGAAGGATTTCAACAGCCCTTTTTCCCTGAGGAAAAAAAGAAAAAAGAAAAAAGTATTATAAAAGTCAAATTGCCTCATCCTTCCAGGATCCCTGCCTCGCTTTAAGATTGCCCTGGCCAAAGTGTACTAATGTGTATGTGATTTAATGCCAAGAGCAACCAGAACATTGGGAATGCAGGTCTACATGCATTAGTGTGTTCTTCAGACAGTATACTATTGGCCACATCAGTTCAAAAAGCTGGTAGTTGTCTACAGAACAATTAATAAAACTTATTAGAGGTAAAACTTAAGAAGCAGTCAAGCCATACAGCACATCCTATATCTGCATTTTAGAATCAGATCTCGAAAATCAAACCAGGCACATACAGAATGTTTGGAACTCTAGTAGCTAGTCTTATCTGCAGTGTGTCATTAGGCCTATTTACAAGCTTGTAAACTTCAGAAAGTTACTAGTCAGGAAAAAAAAATTCTAGATTGAAAACAGCTATTTTTCTAAAACTGAACCAATCCAAAAGATAAAGCTCCTAGTTTTCTATTAAGTAGTTTTCCTAGAGCATAATAAAGGGTGGTAGATACAAAGAGATGGTAGATACAAAGAGATAGAGGAAGGGACAGTTATTTCAGGATGTTCTTAAAAGAAGTCTAGTGTGTTTACTGTAGGTGAGGTAAGATGACAAATCTCTATACAGTGATCAAGTATTAACCTTTTTATTACTAACATAAATAAAGCAATTTAAACAAAGCAGAGCAGACCAGCTTACCATAAAGAGAGACTACATACAGTTCTACTCTTCCACAGTGCAAATGGTATTATTCTCAAACAGCTCGTTGTTCTAAGTGTGTTGTTAGCTTTGTATGTAACAATCCTATTCTTAGAACAGACACCTCTAAATTCTCATTAACAACTTTTCTATTTATCAGTTTCTTGACCCCCTGTTGTATTACAAGGACTTCTACACATGCAGAAATTAAAAATACTGTGAAGGTTTCCAAGAAAGGCACTGTCTCTGTTACCCTACTAAATAGACCTACATCACTCAGATCTCTAATATAATTCACTGAATAATGCCTAGCATTATGTGTAAAGCTAAAAGCGGCTGCAATGAAAAGCTGTTGTGCTAAGCTGGATCATCAGAAAGTTTCATGCAACAGTCAAAATCATACTGATTGTACTATTTCTATTTCTTAAAAAGGTAGTGAAAGATACACTGCTACTCATACCACACTGACTGTTTTAAGAACTCTATAATTAGAGGGATTTCTTCCTTGCTGTGCTAATGTGGAAGAAGCATAGTTATTTTACTACTTACCGATAGTATTCTAGAACAGGTTTTGTTTGTGCATCGTAAGCCTGCAGCCTCTTGGTAACCGTCTCTGGCTTATCATCATCTCGTTGAACAAGGGGCTCTCCAGTAATGTCATCAATGCCCTAATCATAGTTTAAAACCAAATGCGTTGGTTAAAAGCAAACACTAATGTATATTTCTGTTTGTGTATTTTTTCATTTAAATTATGATCAGATTTCAGGTAGTCCAAGTGTAGGTTTCTGCTTATAAAGATAAAAGCTACCATCTCTATCTTACCTGGAATATAAGAAGTTGACTTTCAAGTAAGATATTCAATTACTATAAAAATACTTTCAGAGTATTTACAGAGAACATGAGGCTATCATTACTTTACTGATTAGGTCTCTGGAACATTTGCTGAATATTGAAACATGTAGACAGAGCCTTCTGATATGGTTTTGGCTGGGACAGAGTTAATTTGCTTCACAGAAGCTCATGTGATACTGAGTTTTGGATTTAAGAGGAAGAGGAAGGTGGTTGGTAATATGTTCATGCATAAGGGCAAGCAAGCAAGAAGCTAATTTGACCTTAGTTTGATGACAGCAAAATGGAGAATGGAATTCACGATCTTTTTAAGTCACACTGCAGAAGACTTAATGTTTAGCAACAGATAAATATGACAGCAAAATATAACATGGAAGCCAACAGAAACAATTCTACAGTTCAGTAAGCAGAGGCATGGGCTTACTATGTGACAATTCCTACTCTTCTACACTTTTCAGACCAGTCTCGCGAAGGGCTTGAAGTGGTTAGTGTGCTTTTAAGTCTTGAAACAAGCAACAGCCAAGGAAATCATCAGTCACTGGCACAGTGGAAGATACAGGAACCTCGTTAAGAATTAACTAGTAGCTTTAAATGCATCTCCTTAGCTGCACTGAGTTGTGCACTTAGTTACAGAGTAACACACCATACAGACATAGGGGACTCTCTGTTCCTTCTTACATACTAATTAAACCCTCAATTATTTTCATTTGTTCCAAAAGGCAAGTTTAATCTGACATCTGAAGTGGAAATACTAGTTATCTTTTAAGTACAAAGTTTATTAGACAACAGAAATGTTCCTTCTTCCTGCTTGTTTTTTGGCAGTTTCAAGAACCAATGATAAATGTCAGTGTTGAATAAGCTGCTCTGTTTATGAAGGCATGAAGAAAACTTGTTCCAGAACATGTCTGATATTAGAGATATTAGAGATTACATGGTCAAACTTACCTTCTTTATATTATACAATAATTTAAAATATTCAGGGGTTTCTATCTAACATCTGTGAAGGCAACCATAATAGTGCCTTAGTTGCACCTGCTAAGTATCAGGACTGCAGTTTTGTATGAACTCTGAAGCCACAGTCTTTTAGTTTTGATGAGTGTATGGGAACTGCTGAATCACGGCCTGAACCTCTGATTGATCAGCTGAGGCGAGCACTGGGTCAGCCATGGCAGCACAGGCGAAGGCAGTTCAGTTGTGCTGCCGGAAGGGGCGGAGCCTGGCTCCACTTCTCCAAGACCCATTTAAGAGCTGGCTACCAGTGGGGAAGGATCTCTGCTGGAGTTTCACAAGTGAGCCCAGGATACAGGTAAGCATCTTATCTTTTCTGCTTTGGTGCAATAACTACATAGCCAAGCACTGGTACATCTCATAACTATAACATCTGTGCATTCATTGATTGTACAGATGAGCAATTAGGCAGCTGAAATTTTTTCAGAGCTACCAGACAACACAGACAACCGCATTGCACCTGTTCAGTGTCATTCCACAAACTACTTTAATGTGTTGTGATACGCTTCCTTCACTAATTACGTGATAGGTAGAGTGGAGTGCATAGTAGAGCTTTTATGGCTGGAACCCCTCTGCTATGTCTGGTAATGCTCTGTTGCTGCTTGTCTATGTTCTTCTGCAATTAAAAGTAACCATAATTTAAATTCCAGTTTTAAACTATACTTAATGTTTGCAATTGCTCACTTTAAGCATTTACCTGGTATTTCACTGGATTCTTTTCCTGCAACACTGTAACCTCAAAAATACAAAGCCTGCTATAGTTGTGATGCAACTTAATAGAACTTCCGGGTAAAATGGGATGCTGCAACAGGTAAGTTATTTAGAGTTAAGAATGATACAGAACTGAGTACTTAAAAAATTTTAGGGTAATGATGTATATCCATTATATTATTAGCTTACTGTTCTTGTTTTACAACACCTCAAGCTTTAAGCTTTTTGTTCTGTTGAGAAGCTTCTCATACTACCAAGTTCCTATATCTAATTTTGCAATATGGCAATATAACAACTGCCCCTCTAAAAATACCCTGATTAAATGGTAATTAATCAGGAAAAGTATCAAGTGGATATCTGTGACTGGTACATTACTTAATGCACACCCTGGATACAAAGAATGAGTCCTCTAGAGGATGGGAAATGGCATTTCAGACTGCACAGTTAATAACTGCAAAGCAGGCTAAGATGACACCCAGCTCACATGAATCAGTGAATAATACGAGCTTATGAAACAGTATGAGGAGCTGGCATCATGGTGTTTCATTCTGCAGAGGGCAAGCAAATTGCCCATGAGCTTAAGCTTCTACCTGGGCATTCTCCAAGAGGCAGTGTGTTAGCAGAGAGTTTCTGTGCTCTAAAGAGACAAAACAAATCTTTTTCTTCTGAACTACTGTATTTTGCAATAATGTACATCAATATTTCACTACAATTCCAAATGCAGGGCAACATTTATTTAGCACTAGAATCAATATGTGTATTGCTTACCTGCACTTTGGGGGGACTGAATTCAAGGTTGTAGACTCTGCCACTACTAGGGTGGATCCAACGTGCAGTGAGACGACATTTTATAGTTTCAAATGGTACATCTAGGTCAATCACAGTGTCTATTTGACACTCTTTATCCAGGGCTTGTGCCTGAGCAACTGTTCTAGGGAAACCTTTATGAAGGAAATAACTCCATAAGTATCCAGAGTTATGAGAATTTGCTGGATTTCAATAGTAGAGAAACTGCTGGTCAGATAGAAAATGTGTATTATCATGCTGTAAAGGCTAAAGAGACATCAGATTTTTCTGATAACTTTTTCAGCAGATTTTTCAGTTTCACGGCACTATTGTTGAATGTCTTCCAGCTTCCTTTTCCTCAGTTCATATAGGCATCTTCCCAGAAGTGTAACAAACAAGCAAAAATACCCCATATTCATATGTACTATGCACCAATTTACTCACAAAAAAAAAAACACCACAATATGCATATTTTGAACAATAAAAGCCATAGGCAGCTCATTCTAAGAGGAACAGAACAATCTACAAACACTCGGGACTGCTCTTATTTTCTTATTTTCTCCCTTTGCATTAAAAACAATATATCTACCAGAGACTGTGAGCACACTGAGGCCTTGACTTTGTTGATCCTATTTCTGCATGTCCAGACAGCATCCTTTTATTCTTTCCAGGCTCTGTGCCTACTTCCATTACCTGTACATTTCTTATGTATATTCTTATCCCTCAGTTTGACCAGTAACTCTCCACTCAGCCATGCTAGTTTCCTGCCTCTCCCATTTGACTGGGTGTGCTGGGAGATGGAGATCTCTTGTACTGTGATTCTGTGCTCTCCTTAAATATGCGCAAGCTCTACTCTGTTCCTTTGTCCTTAACGACAGCTTCCCAGGGAATCTCATAGTTAATCAAACAGATGGAAGTTCACTCTTCTCAAGTTCAGGATCCTGACCTTGCTTCTTGCTAGGCCCATATTCCTTGAGATCATGAGCTCAACCCAGGCCCAGTGACTACATACCAGGCTGCCTCCAGTCTTAACCTCTTTAATGATGTCATTTCCACTGGTGGATCTATTAGCATTTCTCCCCTGGTTGGTCAGACAGCCTAATGTCTGAACCAGAAATTTGTTTCCAGCAGGCTACAGGAGCCTTCTGGATTGCTTGCAGGCCTCCATGTTGTTTTCCTAGCAGGCATTCCAGTGATTCAAATACCCCATGAGGATAAGAGCCTGCAACCACAATGCTTCTTGTAGTTGAAGCAAGAAGGCCTCATCAACAGGCTCCCTTTGATCAGGTAGCCTATTATAAACCCATAGGCACAAGATGCCCTTTATTGGTCTAATCCCTAATTTTAACCCACAAGCTCTCAACCTGATCGTGGCTGTTTCTCAGAAATAGCTCTGCACAATCTCAATTTCATAACATAAAGGGCAATTCCCCCACTATTCCCTGCGTGTTTTTTCTGAAAAGCATGTAGCCCTCAATTATAGTGTTCAAGTTGTGCGATTCATCCCATCGCGTTTCCATGCCAGCAATTACATCATAGTTTTCTAACTGCACGACGGTTTCCAACTCCTCCTGCTTAGTTTGCATGCTTCATGTGTTGTTGAGGAGCTCTTCACAGCGCCTTTGAGGTAAAAATCGAAGGTTCATGGCACTGAAGAAGTATAATAAAGCACTACAGGATGGAGTTTCCCTTTTACCAGTCAGGGGGAACTTAACAGGTCTTCTGTTTCCTTCCAGAGAGAGTACACATTTTCCCTGGTCTTCTGTTTATTACTAACACCGAGCAGTATGGATGTTTCACTCCCTCTAAACAAAAGGCCACATCAGAAACTTTTCAGTTTTATCTACTGAGACAAGTTGTGGTCAGAATGTGAAAACACATACATCCACACTAGACCCTATCTTTGTGATGCACAACCAACTGTACTCCCAGGGGCTGGGGTAGCAAGAACCCATCAGTCCATGATACTGTGGAAAAAACGTATTTTCTCCCAAGTGTGAATGCTGAAGCTATAAGCTTACACTGAAGAATCCACATGCAATTTGGTCTAAAGGAGGTCTTTAAGAACAATGATTTATTCCTGAGCACTGGTTTTGTCAGTGATTTATTACACATGGCACTTACTGCTGTTTCACATGCTTGCCTACTTTTCTATTTACATAACTACTTCAACCCTTTCTTCAAGTGTTCCACACTCCAAGGACTGTTTAAAAAAACACTTCTCAATCCATATTTTAAAAGAAGCCTCTGTTATTGGAGGGGAAATAAGAATTAATAGAATTACCAGTTTTGAAATGTTATTTTTCAGTAAAAGGGCCTTTTCAACATAACTTAATGTCCCTTTAACACTCTGAAAGCAGCATGCATCCTGTGCACTTTGCAGCTGAAGAAACTGGAGCTGCCAAATGTTTCAGCAGAAGCTGGCAACATACACTGTAAAATACCGTGCCTCGAGGGTGGTGCCAAAGGTTAGGTATCCACTAGTGAATCAAACAAACCACGCTTTCTAGTGCGTATTTCCTCTCCTTACATAGTAATATCCGATATGGTAACTTACCATCCAGCAGCCAGTTGTATCGATCTAGACCTTTTAGCTCATTCAG
Source organism: Lagopus muta (assembly GCF_023343835.1). Taxonomy (NCBI): domain Eukaryota; kingdom Metazoa; phylum Chordata; class Aves; order Galliformes; family Phasianidae; genus Lagopus; species Lagopus muta. The sequence goes on from NC_064472.1 coordinate 27,980,108, forward strand.
CATCAGCCGTGTCATGACGTCATCTGGAATAAGCCTTCCTTGATCAATGTAGGACTTGGCAAGGATTCCAACTTCTGTGAAAGTAAGAGTAGTCATGTGCCAGTACCTGTGACCTCCAGCAACTAAAAAAATGCCAACAACCCTGTAAACACTTGGCTTTGATCAGGACGGCACAGATCAGTAAAGTTATTAACCAGACACTGGGATCTGATTTTGCAAATGTATCAGATTAATTTGTTTGGACTGTGGCTCCACAAATAGCAACAGAGGCATTCAGTTTACTTCTAACCCCACAGCCCAAAAATAATTTTACTGCTGAGTATTTGAAAGATAAGTTCCAAAAACCAGGACGAGTCCTCAAAACAAGAATAAAGAAACATTAAACATCCAAGCTCCGAAATGACGCCAGCCCTCAGATTTCCTGCTGAGGAATTTATTTTCACAGTTTAATGTCTAGTTATTATTCTATGACTTCTCTATAAATGGAAACTCCACAAGTATTTAAGAGAGCAGCACACAATGAGGCACACATGCCAGAACAAGTTTTTATGATTACCAGAGTTACAAGATGTTTATAGATGTTGTAAACTATTTATAGGAGTGCACATCCACTAGTACTTTCCCGTGACGCTGACTACCCTTTAATACCAGTTGCTTAGCCCACCAGCTTGCTAAGATGCCCTTTACACATCACAGATCCAGATATCACACTCTGATATCACATGCATTGTCATGCTGCAGGTCATCTAAGTCATGGGAACAGCCAGGAAGAATTCCATTTGCCTGAGCTCTACTCTGAGCACAAAGTCTTTGTGGCCTTAGTTTATAAAGCAAATAGCTAATTTAATAAGTCACCTCAAATAGCACCTAAGTTGTTTTGTTTTATCGTGGATTTGCTTATGTGTTTATTAATGGACAATTCAGATCTAGTAAGCTAAACAAGAGGATGGGATGGACTGACATTACTGATACACAGTAAGACCACTTCCAGCAGGAAGCAGTAAAAAATGCCAGCCCCATCGCCTGATGCAGTATTGAAAGCTGTACAGTGTACAATTGAATATGCACTTGATGCCCAAATCTGTTAGATTCATGCTCAAGCCACAATGATCTAAGAGTACATGCAATGCAAACCTGGTGGAAAATGGTAATACCAACACTCTTTGTAAAGACAGGTGAGCTGTTGGGCGCAGACAGGTGAAGCATATGGCAAGTTATAAGGCAGACACGTCTTATTATTTGAACTGTGGAAGAGGAAACACAGCCTGTAACTGCAAGCCCCTCATCTTCTAGAGCCAACTATTGCAGGAGGAAAAAATAATCATGGAATCATAGAATCAACAAGGTTGGAAAATACCTCCAAGATCATCCTGTCCAATCCCTACCACCAATATTTCCCCACTAAACCACACCCCTTTGTACCACACGTGGTACTTCCTGTCAAGACAAAAAAATGGTATTTCTGCTAAAATTTTTTCAGAAAATTGGCTTGTCTTAACTGCATACAGCAAACAAGCTTCAGCCACATTCAGACTGCAGGCTGCTAAGCACTGTAGAGACTGTCACCAACTCTCCACTCTCTGACATAGCAGAACATGGCAATAACTGCAAACTGCTAAGGACACTCATGCTCAAAAAGGACTTTTCAACAGAGATTGCTTTCAAGAGACAGCAAGTGCTAAAAATAGCTCCATACAGCAACTGGTAATTATATTTAATTTTCCAAATTTTTAGCTATCCAATTTAGCTTTACAGTTCCTAAAGAACTAAGCACTGCAAGACTCCATTATTACCAAAGCTCTTTTCCTCCTTCCCTCAGCTACATTCGTCCAGGCTCTTTGAAGTGCCTCTCATTCCAGCTTAGCCCTTTCAGCATCCTACCCACTCTCACTACCTCAATATTCACCTCAGACATTCGGAGACTGTTTCTGCAAATAGTGGCTTACTTTTAATAAAATTAAAACAGAGCTTCATGTGCAATAAGTCATGAATGGAAAACTCCATAGTCAATTCCTTTAAGTTCTGTTAGCTAACTCTGAGTGAATTTCAACACCTGCTACATCGTTCACTGATCTCTCACAACAAATTTGCACGTTTCCACTCTCCTTCAGATCCTTTAATCTGTCCACACTTCTGAGATCATTTTTGCTGAATCACTTTTCTTTCCATTGCTCCAAAACTCCCTTGTCAAATCAATCAGTGGGTATTTATTCTTCTCATACACTCCTCAGCTTGACTCTGTTTACATTCTTTGATCTTGCTTCCAAGGTGCAACACTTTCAATGGGCACAAAACTAATCTATTTCATAAACAGTGTATTTTCTTTCTCTTTTGGGAAGTCTTCCATTCTCACTGGATCTTACTTAACCTGAAGGTTCATAGCAGTAACAATTTTTGTTTTGTGAGTCTCTGAGAGAACTTATTCTGACTCTACAATCACACAAAAGTCTGGATGTGTTCAGATATGCATGCAGAGGTGGTGCTCCTAGCAAATGTTTAACTCGGAGATACCAAACGCAGTGAGGTCAGTCAACCGAGCTAAGGCCATTACTCTTACAAAGCGAACATGGTTTGTGTGAAGATATGTGGAAATCAAAACCAGCTGATTTCATAGTAACAGATCATTTTTTCATTTTCAAGGATGTTCACAAATTTTCAAAACCAATACCAACAGGTACGTAACCATGATACTGCTTTGCTGCTGCAAAGGTAGGTGGTCCTTCACAAGTTCTTCCAGGTGCTGGCACCAACACCCTCACTTTACCACAAGCAGCCACAAGTGGTTCCTGCAAGATTTTCAGCCCCACCATGAATAAAAGCAGATCTGCAAGCCAGAGGGTAACCTGTCATCAGTAATTAAAAAAAAAAAAAAAAAGAAGAGTTGCACTGGAAGAGAGCCAGAGATCAAGACAGGACAACAAGGTAAATCAGATTAAGGCAAACAGCCTGAAAACTTTGCCACTCCTTTTCGGAACACCCCCACTGCACACACGTCTGCCCATTTCGGGACAAACACTTCCGACGGAGGAACTACGAGGAACTCCGCGGCCTCACAGCCCCTGGGACAGGCCTCGTGTGGAGCTCCAGGAAACGTAAGCGGCAAGGAGACCGGTGCAGAGCTTTCCGTTTCCCGCGTGCTCTGGGAGGGCCCGGGGCTGGCGGCGGAGCCACCCCCCGCCGCTCACCTGTCTTCTTCTGCATGTTGTCCCTCAGCATATCTCCGCTAGAGAGGTGCTTCATGCCGAAGTGCTTGATGATCCGCGCCGAGATCGTGCCCTTGCCGGAGCCCGGCGGGCCCATGATGACGGCGCGCAGCAGCGGCGGCGGCGCCATCCCGCAGCGGCCGCCGGACCCCGCTCGTCGCCGCGGCTGCCGCGCGCAGGTCCCGCGGCCTAGGCCCGGGGGGGGCGGACCGGAGCGAGAGGGAGAGCGGCCTGCAGCGGCGCCGCCTACCCCCGGGCGGTGCCTCGTCCCGGTGCTGGGCTGAGGGTGGCAGGAGGCCGCGGAGTGCCGGTGACAGCTCTGCCGGTGAAGGAGCTGTCAGCACGGGGGAGAGAAGGGAATGATCTTTACAGCACACAAAATAACCGCCAAAATACTGATACCCAAGCAAGCCGCATTAAAACGAGAAGCATCAGACAGCCCTTAAGCATTATGTCAAAGTAACTTCTCCCTCTCCCTCCTACTGCTACCCCTAAAAAGCAACCACATTAAGGAATTACAAGCACTGATGCTTCTTATTACCCAAATGCACCACATTCATACTTACCAAGAGCTTATGAGAGCATCAGCCCTCCTCCCCTCCCTCCTAGCTCCCCTTCCAGCACCTCCCTCAGCCTGCCCAAGCTTCAGGAGAACCACCACAGCTCTCCCTCACCAAGCCCCTGGCCCCTGTCCTGACCATATGAGTACCTCTTCCCAACCCTTACCTTGCACAGTTCAAATTTCCCAGATTAGCCTTGAACATGGCTAATTATCTGACTGTCACCTAGTGATCACTGGACTGTTGACACATACTGCTGTTATCACTACCTCACTCTTCTGCTCAGGTGCCATAAGGTTGTGCTGTGGTCACCTCAGCTCCTGGCTAACCCAACCTCATTCAGCAGCTCTGCTCTTGCTGGTCTTCATAAGGCTGCTCCAACAGTATGATAGCAAGTAGCCACATTTTTAAAAAGCTGGGGCTGAGCTTTGTTTAATGTAATAGTTGAATGTATTATATAGTTAATAGTTGAATGTATTCTGCCGCCAATTGGTCCTCATTTGAGCACTGTTGTTCCAACGACATCCAGAGGCTTCTTCCCACCAATACAATTCAGTGATTCTCAGCAGTACGCAGCATTTTCACTAAAACAGAACATTGTACCAATAGCTGAATGTTCACTGTCACATCTGCAGCAAGAATAAGCCTTCCTGATAAAGATTATGGAAAGGCTGATTACTAGATCTCCACCACCATGAGCATGGAGAGCAGCAGTGAAAACCAATGTCACAGAAAACAGAACCAAAGACAAAATGCACTTTAATAAAATCCAGCTTTCCTTTTTACAACCTTGTTTAATTGCAGTGTTTGCAAGAAGTCTTCTGAAATGGCAACAGAAAAACCTCCAGATGGGCATGTGGTATTCAGCAACAGTATGAGCAAAGCCCAAAAAACTGTCTAGTAAACAAGATGATAGCCTTAATGTTAAAGTATGAAAACACTGGCTGAGCACTTAGAAGTATAAGCATGCAGTAAGCCCCATATCCAAACCTGTTATTACCTCTCTTTATTCTACAATGCAGCAGGACAGAAAGTGTGAAACATTCAAAGCTTTATGAGAGTTCCCTGGGAAACATCTCAGTCTGCCAAAGCAGTAGTTGTATGCACAGGCTGAAACACAATTTTGTAATGTAGATGTTAGAAGCCATGCTATTTTTTGCAGTTAAACATTTCGCATAAAATTATGAAAGGTAGACAAGTTTTGAGTGTTTCTAATACAAATTTTTGGGGAAAGGGAAGTTATTGTATGAAATAAAGAGACAACAAACACTAGATTTGTCAGTGAGATCACTAAACCTTATTTCCAAAGTCACTACGTATAAAAAATGGAAATAACTTACCTATGTGTTAATGAAGGAGCCTGAAGATCAACTTCCCTGCAGGTGCTACTGGACAGTTCAAAGAAAAGGCACAGCGGACAGCTAAAACAATCACACCATCAAAAACCACTTAAAAATGTCTAGATTTCAGAAAGCATAAGCAAAGAAAGAGCGGATGGAGGTGGATTGAGAGGCACTTCACATACAGAGTCTCACTAGCATATAATCTATAATCTGTGTTGCAAAACAACACAGGGGTAACTACATTACCAAGTGTTCATAGTAAAATGAATTCTTGTTCCCTTCTCCTCAGCTATCTTTGCCAGAGTACATCCCTCATCCTAATGGTTTTATGCAACACTTGTGGCATATTGAGAAATGCAAAAGTGAATAAATATAGGGAGGATCTGTAGCAGCGTATAGATAATTATAGATAATGGGTAATTCGGTACAGTCCTTCAGTTAAAAAACCTGCACGTTATTTTTTTCTGCATAATTTTAACATTTCAAACATGGCAATTGTTTATATTAATCCAGACTAAACTACTCATACCTTAACACAGTAACCAAGCTTAATTAATACAGCCTACATTGTATTCTCAATTAACCTTTTTCCTGCTTACAGATCAGATGCTTTATTCACACACGTAGTTTACACACTTATGTCCAGACTATATGCCCTTGTGCCCTTAAGTCCTGATTAAGGAAATTTACCAGTTAGCTATCACAAGGGCACCAGAATCTTGCTTTAAACAAGTCCTCATGTTCTTTCCAAAAAGGAGCCTTTCAGACTTTTCAGTGGCTTTTCAAACATAAGTAATTCTTTAAAGAGACTTATTAAGACTTATACTGTAAAAAGAACTTTAGTCTTATCTTCTCCTTGGAGATCCATGTCCTTTTGAGTTTGGTAAAGAATTCCATTAGTACTGTAACAAAACTCATTTCCTAACCTTTCTATTTTACATCAGAATGGTTTCTTATGTGAGGAAGAAGTTACACAAGGGCTGTAACAAAAGTAATGAATCCTATTTTAGTTTGTTGGCCCACAATGTCACATGCACACGTTGGTGAAATGGTAACAAAGGTTGAACATTCCCACCAATACTGTTAGATTTTGTTGCTGAATAACAAATGGCAGCAGTGGGGCAGTCCTACAGAATGACGTCTGACACGGAAATGCGTATGAAGCAAAAGTGTGTTACTGAATTCTTCTGTGCCAAAAAAAAAATGCACCACTGATATTCATCAACACTTGCTGAATATTTCTGGAGATCGAACACTGGATCTGATCAGTGAGGCGGTGGGTGGTGCCTTTCAGCAGAGGCAACAGCAACATTAAAGAGAAGCCATGCACAGCTGTTACATCATTAAAGGAACAGTATCTTGATCAGCTCACCCACGTGAATCAGCAGATTAAAACCAGGGAAATGGGGCTGAATATTGGCTTCAATGCACTGGAAATGATGGCAACAACGTTGGAATATCAGAAAGTCTGTGCTGAGTGGGTCCCATGAATGCTCACACGGGAAAAAAAGAACACTACCTGCGAGTTTTCCTGGAAGTATTGAAACAATAAGAGGCTGAAGGTGACAGATCCCTGGATCACATAATTACTGGTGACCAGATGTGGAGTCATCACTACAAGCCAGAGTTAAAAAAGCAGTTCACAGAGTAGTGACATGTGAATTCCTCAGTGAAGAAAAAGTTTAAGACACAGCTCTTAGCGAGTATGATGTGCACTGTCTTTTGCAATACAAGAGGTGTAATCCATCTGCTTTTCGTAGTACACAGAAAAACTATCAACTCAAGACTGCTACACTGCAGCACTGAATAAGTTGAAAATTCAAACTTCCATTGTCAGGCCAGGGAAAAAGACACCTTTCTTTTGTAGGTATGATAATGCCAGACCTCGTACCAGTTCAATGACCATGAAGTACATTTCCAGAATTAGTCATACCACACCCAATGTACAGTGGCATATAGAAACATTACTTTTGGAATGACCTACGTAAAATACAATCCCTTTAACATTTCACTTAATATGAAGGATATAGAAATGGAAAAGGAATGAAATTATGTGATTGTTGTATGCCATATTAGTCTGAATAAGCAAGAACAATCAGGGGTAAGCAAATAATGGATCTTCCAACACTTGAACATACACTGCATTCACCAGAACTATCACAGGTGACTCTTAATCACCTTCTTTCTGTATATGAATCTTTAGCGGATCCAGACAAAACACCACCAAACTTAATTTCTCACTTAATGCCTACTTGTGTGAAAAATGGCCACCCTTCTTGCAGTCTGAATACAGGCTTGAACATGACATGCAGAAACACTTTCTGTCACTAGATGTCAATGAAACCACGTTTAAAGATACTGCTGCTGCATTTGGATGCACAGTTCTTTCACTCTGGCAGTGCAAGCACCCATGTTATAGCACCTTGTTCCCCAGTCTATGTGGTTATATCTGAGCTGCATGTGCACTATATGCTCTCCAGTCTATTTAAAACAGTTAACATTGTATACTATTTGATAAAGTGTGGAAAAATTCAACTCCACAATGACATACCTTGCAGATTTTACAGTATTTTCATATATTTTCTACACCTTTTTCTTTTCTTCCAAGTGATGAAGATACTCTGTAACAAGCACCTCCACACATTGATTGCTGATTTGGTTTAGTTTTGGGAGGAGGAGGGAGGGGGATTCAGATCTTGAAATTATTTCTAGATCTTTATTATAATCCAAATCAAGGAAATACACATTCCAATTATCTATGTACCAGTGGCTCTCTTCTGAAGATTGCCAATGGGAATATAAGAAGCATACCTTCTACAGCTGTTCCCCAGGCTATACCAGAAACAGTTTATTCAACCTGCCCAGAAGCTATGAAGTATCTCCATTTAGCTTAAATTGAAATTTTTCAGATAAGGCATTCTCTATAAGACTTCATGTTCACTTGTTTGCCCAATCAGTTTTAGAATTGGACCCAAATTCATCTTCCAATGTAGGAATTCACATGGTAAAATTCTATTTGGTACCCTACTTTTTCAACTGGAAGGCAGGGAATCAAAATTACAATAGATTAAGTCAATAGCACTGGGAGGCCTGTGTTCCTTTTCATTTAGCAATCCTGCTCTGCAGTCTGAACAACTGAAGCTGTTTCTTTTCTAGATAGAACTGTTTCCCTAGCTGGCTCAACCTCCACTATTGGAACTGGCTCCCTAATTCAGACCACAGTAAAAACTTATTTGGCAGAGGAAGTTTTCAACTTGTAACAATACAGAATATAATGAATAATTAATGACTGCCAACTTCATGAAAGCCTGTGGGAATACAAGAAAAACTGTTCACAGCAGAAGCTGTGGAGCAAGATAAACAGCATAGAACCAAGGACACCTCTAGAAGAAAGAACATCTCACGGCTCTGATTGGATAAGTGCCTGTGTGAACGGCTGAAGAGTGTTTTGTAGAATGCTCTGTTGACATGTAAAGGTGGATGGGAAAGTTGTAGGGGTGAATGGGAAAGCTAGGAAAAGAAAACTTGTAAGTGATGTGAGAACTTGTAATAAACGATTTGGATCATTCACATCTGAGTCCGTGCATCAGACACTGCCAAAGCCTACCTTTTTGATATTGGGAATTTACTAAGAATGGCGTTTTTCCCATTTCTTTAAAAACTACAGTTAAGTAGTTTTTAGAAGGAATGTTTCATGAGCTTATTATAGACTTGAGGAAAACCAAGACAATTTAGTACTTCAGAACGGGAATTACACAGATTCTCTGAGATCATCAACTTACATTTTGGTGAATTTGACTTATACTTTAAAATCAAATTTTGGGTAAATAACTTACCTTGAGCGTATCCTAGCTGAAAACAAACTGTGGTACATCCTCCTTTGCACAAACAAGTTTCTCACAAATCATACTGAATTTCCCACTGACCAGGATTTCTTTCCTTCCCAAGAGTTCATTCTGTTAGTACATGAGTTTATATTACTAAGGCATTCCTCCACAGATGACACAGCAATGGTCACTACACATGACACTACTTTAGGCAATTTGGACTAAGACACTTTTTTTTTTCCTTTTTGTAAAACTCTCTAAAACTGTTAGTTACAGGATTCCTCCCTTAAATTATAGTAATTTTAAACATTTGACAAAAATTCCTACATAAATTTCTCAAAATTTTCAAAAGTTCATTTAATATGCTTTAAAACTAGCACAATTTACTAGTAATTTCAAAAGTCAACTATCCAGTCAGTTGAACAGCTGATTTAAACTTTAAATGTCACACCAATCAAACTGTAAAGGACTGAACTTAAAGGAGAGTACCTGCAACAAACCTGTATATAAAATATACTATCTTATTTTCTTGTCTTTCAAATCTATTCAAGATTGAAGTAGTGTTAGAAGCTTTTTTTTTTTCCAAACCATCAACCTCATCACTATTAACCTCCTTCAGCAGGTTAATCCTTCAGCAGGGTTTGTATGAGATAGCCTTTTCCTTTCAAAGAAGCTATGACTTATTTATGCAAAGTGATAACTACCACAAAAAACAAACAGTTTCTGTACAGAATTGATGGTTCTTCACTGCTTATACAGATGAATGAGGTATGGGAAAATACACTCCAGATAGTAAAACCACCAGCACCTCAAGGCACATTAAGGAAAAAAATATCTGAGAAACATAATTATTAAAAAATAGGCTATCGTTCAGATAGTACAGATTTATTTGAAACAGATTTAATCTTCATAAATAACTGAAAGTTGATTCTAAAATCTCTTGACAGCAATATTTGAAGAGAACTAAAAAGAAAAAAGAAAGAATTTCAAAATGATGCTCAAGTATTGCAGTTTCCTAATGATATCAGAATGGTTCACTTTTGAACCTTCAGAAAGCTGAGAAGTTTTATCACTACAAGCAATTGACTGTTTCCATGAGCCTCTTCAAAATGACAAATGCATCTCAGGCTTCTGTTTATTGTTTTTAACTAGCACTCCAGCTTTGAACAATTTGCTTTAACTAGAGACTTTAAAGCTGTCAGAATGACTGCATTTTCACCACAGGAGGACTGACACATCCGTCCGCCAAGGAGAGGTTGAGTGAGTCTTGACTGTTCAGCTTCGAGAAGGCTCAGTGGGGATCTCATTAATGTACATGAATACCTGCAAAAAGTATGTAGCCAGGCTCTTTTCAGTGTGCTCAGCCTCAGTACAAGAGCCAATGGGCAAAAACTGAAACACAGGAGGCTCCATTGGAACATCAAGAAGCACTTTGTTACTGTGCAGGTGACTGAGTTCTCCTCCAGAAGATCTTCAGAAGCCACCTGGGCATGGACCTGGGCATCCCTCTCTAGAGTCCCTGCTTTAGCAGGGATTGGACCAGATAGACCCAGAGGACCTTTCCAACTTCATCCATAAATATGAAAATATGAAAAATAAATGCAAATGTATTAAACAAACAATAAATAAATAAATAAATAAAAATTTGTAGGCTTAAAAGTAGAATACGACACAGAGCTGAATGTTAAAATATAGAAGCCTTCCCTTTAAAATTATCACAGTGTGTTCATTCAGGAACAAGTCTATGATTTGGGAGCTATGATTCAGTAGTAATCCAAGTCTAGCCATATAAAATTGTCCATTTCACAACATGAAACTGCAGGTCGATAACTGCAATGCAATTTCCATTTTGTTCCATGTTAATCCAGGTAGGCAGCTAAACACGACACAATTCACTTGCTTACTCCCTCTGCTTGGTGAGATGAAAAAGAGAATCAGAAAGGCAAAAGTGAGAAAATTTGTGGCTTGAGATAAAGACAAATTGATAAAGTTAAAGCCACACATTAAGCAAAGCAAAACAAGGAATTAATTCACCAATTCCCACTGGCAGGTAGATGTTCAGACACATTCCTGAAATGCAGGACTTCATCACAACTAACAGTTATTCGGAAAGACAAAAGCCACAACTCTGAAAGTCCCTCCATTCTCCTTCACAGTTTTTATTGCTGAGTATGATGTTACACAGGATGAAACACTCCTTCAGTCAACTGTGATCAGCTGCCCTGGCTGTGTCGCCTCCCAACCTGTCATGTACCCCCAGCCTCGACAGTGTTTGAGGGAGTGTAAATAACAGAAAATACTCTTTGTACAAGTGCTGCTCAGTAATATCCAGAACATCGCTGCATCATCAACAGTGTTTTGGTCACAAATCCAAAATACAGCAACACATGAGCTATTCTATCCCAGCCAAAAACAGAATAGCTACCAGTAAAACCAAATTTCTTTTTCTGAGGACTGTAAGTAGTCAAATTGTGATAGATCATTACAAGTAGCTTGTAGATCAGTTTATCTAAATAACAAATGAACCTTAGTTGCACCGATAAAAAAAGCTGAGCTACCAAGCAGATAATAAGAGGACATCGTAGTTCTTGCAAAGCGTTCCTATCATGGCAAAAAATATATCTAAATAAATGCTCTGTCTCTGGAAAGCAACTTATTCAAAAGAAATTGAAGTGTTATTGGTTTGCATGAAAAACATTCAGATCTTTTCTGTTTGTAGCCATATGTATTCATGGCATGTGGTCCATCATTGAAAGGACATCCAGAAAAAAACAAGATTTCATTTTTCTCTAGATAACAGGGATTCTGCACCCACAATGCTGCTTCAGTTTAGATCAGGGGCTATTTCATCTTTAATTCATCCGAATATCCAGGTAGTAATACTAAGTTTAAACTCCACTTTTGCTATCTTTCTAAGTATATTTTTTGAGCTGCTGTGTACTCCCAGAAGGTGCTTAAGGCACAGACAAAACTGGAACACATCTATTGAGTACACAGATATGTCAATATTTTGCTCTAGGGGAAGGTCTACATTGAGAACACACAAGAAAATCAGAAACAGCATTGCTTCCTACAGCCAACGTTTCTCACTGAAGATAGAGAGATCACTGCTGGGATCATACATACATCAACAGTCACTAATTGTCCTCAGCATCTCCACCAGCAGCCTCCCACTCACTCAGCTCCTGTTAAGCACAGGTCCTGAGGGCTTTTGTTCCTTGCCTCAGCTACACTGTAGGTTTAGATACCTCCAGATGCACTTCCTGACGGGATACCAGGCCTGTCCCACCTCCTGGATGGGCCCCTCAGACCTAGGATACAGGTTTATCTTTATCCCCATCCACTACTCTTCATAACTGGATCTGCTAGTTGGATCCCGGGTCTGACAAACTGCTGTCAATGGACCCAGCACCTGTTCTGTGCTTTGGTCAGTGAAGGCACTGCCTGACTGTGCAGCACTCACCCACTGCTCCTGGAAGCTGTCAGCTGCTCCCTGCTAACAGTCTGACTTTGTCCATAGCAAAGCACAAACTGTATTAACCAGGGATAAGAGCTAACATGAGTTTCTGCACATGAGGAAACACAAAGCAGAATATATTTGTGGAAAACACCGCAGTATTGTGGGCTCCCTCCAGCACAGGATATGAGATCACTTTTCTGTGTTCTCAGTTTTTTGCGTAACACAAGGAACTTCTTCCTACATGGGCATAAATGTATCCCAGCAATTAACTGTTACCCATGCTGTAATCCACACTCCCCTCAAGGACAGCCCTAAAGCAGGAATCTCAAGTGGTTCTTTCATTAATTACCCTTATGTCGGTCAGCAATAAATTACTTTAAAAAAAAGTTTGACCGAACGCATTGCCAGAAGCTCATTCGTTCTTATCTGAGAAGTGTATCCTGGTCCCCAAGCCGTGCTCCACCCCACGATTTAATTCTTCATCTGTCAGATAACGGGGATTCAGGCATCCCACAGAAGCTGAGCCTGCAGAAACAAAGCACCACGTAACAGCGCGGGTGAAAGACCACACCAAACCAGAGGCAGACAAACACCAGCCTGCAATAAAAAAAAAACACACGCACGACGAGCAGAAAGGAGCAATATTTAATTACCGACTCTCGAGGCACGGCCCCGCAAGCGGGACCACGTCTCATCCCGCACGGCAGCGCCGCGCACACATTGGTCCCAGCGGCGGCGCGGGGCGGGGCGGGGCGGCCGCGCGGTTCCCCGGGCACCACCCCTTCCTCCCTCCCACCGGCCCGTCCGCCACCGTCCCGGCGCCCCGCCCCGCCCCCTGCCCTTTGCCCCCTGCTGTCCCAGCGCTTCCTGTTCACAACCACGTGGGCGCGCTGGGCGCCGCGGGGCAGTGCGGTGGCATGGCGGGCGGCGGTGGTAGCGCGCAGTGTCTCAGCTTCGCGGGGTGCAACTTCCTACGGCAGCGGCTGGTGCTGTCCACGCTCAGCGGTCGGCCGCTGAAAATCCGCAAGATCCGCGCCAAAGAGGAGGACCCCGGTCTCCGCGGTGAGCGAGGCGCCGGCAGAGTCCCTAAGGGTGCGGGTGGAGAGAGTGGCGGAGCCGAGCGTCTAACCGGGCGCTGCCACGGAGGGCGAACCCACCCGCTGCTCGGCCCGCCGCTAAGGAGGGATCCGGACGGCAAGGGCCGGGTGTCGGCCGCGGGACGTGCCCGCTGCGTGCCCGAACGGGATCACTTGAGGGCCCGGGTGAGGATCCCTGTCCTGGGAGCCTGCAGCCGTTTGGGGAGCCTCGCGGCAGGCAGCCCTTTGCTCCCATGCGGAGCCCTCGTTCCTCGTGGATACTTGCGGTGCACGGCGGCACGATGGGGCGCGGAACGGCTGTGTTCTGAATTGCATTTGGGGTTGTGTTCAGTTGTGGGCGTTCCTCTTTGGTAGGTGTGTCAGCGTTTGGGCGTTGGTAATCCAACGTGCAGTTCACTCAGCTTGTTGTGACCGGAGCGTTTGCAGTGAAAGCCTTCTGAACTCTGAGGGCCTAATGTGCTCACGAGGATGCACTCCGGAAAAAGTCCTATCACTGCTGTGTGAACTTTCCCTCCATGATAACGGAGAGCAGGACCAGCACTGTGTGATATATTGACACACTGCAATTTCTGCAAATAGGTCTTTCCTTTCTTTACTGTATCCAGACAGCTTGAACAGAAGGAAGACGGATCACTGGTTGGGAAGCAACAGAGATCAGGATCAGGAAGTCCTGCCAGTCACTGACATGGGCATGTGCACTTGGTCCTTGAAACTGGCTGGGTTCTGAACTCTGCATAAATTCAAGCTCTCCTTTGTGTTAAGCCTATGCCAGCCCAGGATCTTGGAATACTTCAGTACAAGCACTCAAGATATGCTTGTGCTTTCCCATGTCTTTCGGCAGGAACCCATACACACAGGAGAAACCAATTAGCACCACACAAACTTCTGTAATATAGACTGTAAGCAAAAAGAGAGAATCACAGAATGGCTCAGGTTTGAAGGGTCCTCAAGGATCATGAATCTCCAACCCCCCTGCTACATGCAGGGCCACCAACCTCCCCATTTAATACTAGACCAGGCTGCCCAGGGCCCCATTCGGTCTGGCCTTGAACATCTCCAGGGATGGGGCATCCACAACCTCTCTGGGCAGCCTGTTCCAGCACCTCACCACTCTCTCTGTAAAGAATTTCACTCTGACAGAGAACCTAAATCTTCCCTCCCTCAACTTAAAACTATTTTCCCCTGTCCTGCTGTTATCAACCCTTTCAAAGAGTTGATTCTCCTCCGTGTTCTCCCTTTAGGTGTTGAAAAGCTGCAATGAGGTCACCCCGCAGCCTTCTTTTCTCCAGGCTGAACAAGCCCAGCTCCCTCAGCCTGTCTTTGAAGGGGAGGTGCTCCAGCCCCCTGATCATCTTTGTGGCTCTCCTCTGGACCCTCTCCAACAGCTCCCTGTCTTTCTTGTACTGGGGGACATCAACTCCAGAGACGTGATGGGAAGAATTAAGTTTTTGTAGTCTTAGCACTGCCATTGATAGTTTTGAAAATGGAAAACTGGAATATCTCCAGGTAGCTTGTGGTTCCCATGCTTCAGTAGTGCTTCACATCTGAATAGCAGTTCTAAACTGTGTTACAGAGGATAGTGGGAAGCTGTCATTAGCTTGTTGTACTTGGGGTTTTACGTGGAGTTCTGTTGGCTAGGATTTGTACGTACATGCAAACATTACCTTTATTGTAAGCAAAATGTAACTTGTCAACAGCTTTATCCTGGGCTTGGGTGATCAGATGCACCAGCTTCTATCATTTGCTCTCCATTTGCTTAATGCAAAGGAAAATGTTTAAGTCTGGTATGCTGAAGTTTCTTGCTGTTTTCAGGAGTAAATTTAAGTAACTATAAGATTATTTCTTTGTTCTATTCCTCAGACTTTGAAGCATGTTTTATTCGCCTTATTGACAAAGTGACAAATGGCTCTAGGATTGAGATAAACCAAACAGGTGAGGTCTGTTTTCTCTTCTTCCTCTGTTGCAGTCTTCCAGGCTCTATTACTTGAAGTAAAAATTGCAGCTTGACAGGTAGGTGTTTAGATAGCATTGACTCCATGAATTAGATGTTACTAAGCACAGAAGCTTTTTAGTAAAGAAATACATATAAGATCATGCATCTTCAGAGTGCAGTGCACTGAAGCTGAGGGTAATATTTTGTTTAATATGTAGGATCTCCTAGCAGAGGAAAGTAACTGAACCAAGCCAGTACTTGCCAAGTCATGTTCCTAAGAGGAGTTACAGTTACTTTGATCAAGAAGCATCCCATGTAGGAATCTCAGTTGTGTAGATTATGTGTAGATTTTCAGGACTGGTTTGTCAGTGAAGTGGATAATATGTCACTGGATATACTGAGACAGGTTTTCAACAGAGCATAATTTCATTCTATCTTCTTTAAAAGATTGTTGCTTTTAAAGATTGTTGTTTAAAAGATAGTTGCTTGTTTCAGCATTTTGGGGATAGTTAGAGTTTCTTAATTATGGAGGAGGGCAGGAAGGAGGAGAAATGATGTACAAGACAAACAGTCATCTGCCTTGACCCATTTATTTACTATGGTCTTTGAAGTAGTGTGGTGGTAGTGCTGCCAGTTTTCTATAAAATCTGCTTTCCCTGGTTGTAAAGTGTCTTTATACTGCAGTAATGGCTATCATGCTGACATTGCTTTAATTTTCTTTTTTTCCTCACTGGCTTCTTTCCCAGGTACTACTTTGTATTATCAGCCTGGTCTTCTATATGGGGGCTCACTGGAACATGACTGCAGCCCTAGCCGCAGTATTGGCTACTACTTAGAAAGTCTTCTCTGTTTGGCACCCTTCATGAAACATCCACTGAAGATTGTCCTGAGGGGAGTAACAAATGATCGAGTAGATCCTTCGGTAAGTAATAAAATGTAAGTACTGGAGGAGGATTCTTTCTTTCTAAATAAAGATTAGGAAGAAGTCTATAAAGTATATTGTGTTTTTTTGTGATCTTTTACAGCATGCAGTATTACTGCATCTGCCAACAAGCTGTCTAGATAAAACTACTGAACTGTACTGAACTGTTCCATTTTTGCTCTCCACATTACATTCGATATTCCACTCTTTGACTTCTGTTCTATACTGCTTCTGTTTTCTCATTTGGAAACTCTAAATGTCATGTGAAGCCCTTCCACTAATTCACTTCTCCCACAGTTAGGGAAAAGTTTACATCCCATTACATACTGATTTGCTATAAAAAGAAGAAATTGTCTATAAAAGTTGGCTGTGACAAAGAAGGAATCTTCGATCCTTTTAGAATCATAGAATGGCTTATATTGGAAGGGATATTAAAGGTCATCTGATTCTAATTGCCCTGCCATGGGCAGGGTTGCCAACCACAGCCCCATCCAGCCTGGTTTTGAACACCAGAAACGAAGCATCCACAGCCTCTCTGGACAGCATCTTCCAGTGCCTTGACATCTTCTTAAGTAAAACATTTCTTCCTAATATCTAATCTAAATCTAGCCTCTTACAGTTAAAGCCGTTCTACCTTGTCCTGTCACTATCAGATTGTGTAAAATGTTGGTCTACCTCTTTCTTATAAGCTCCCATTAAGCATTTGGAGGCTGCAGCGAGGTCTTTCTGCAGCCTTCTCTACTCCAGGCTGGACAAGCCCAATTTCCTCAACTTGTCTTCATAGGAGAGGTGCTCCAGCCCTTTGATCATCATCATGGAATTCCTCTGGACCCTCTTCACATCCCTTCTGTACTGGCGGTCCCAGATTTCCAGGTGGGGCCTTACCAGTGCAGCACATAGGAGCAGGATCACCTCTCTCCCCCTGTGGTCCCCCTGTCTTGATGAAGCCCAGGGTATTATGGGCCTTCTGGGCTACAAGAGCATGCAGTTGGTGCATGTCCAGTTTTTTGTCCAGAAGACCTGCAAGTCCTCTGCAGGGCTGCTCTCAATGAGTTCTTCTCCCAGTCTGTACTTGTATCTGAGATTGCCTTGACCCAAGTACAACATTTTGCACCTGGCCTTGTTAACCTCAGTAGATTCTCACGTGCCCACTTCTCAAGCATGTGCAGGCCCGTCTGGATGGTATCCCTCCCTTCTATTGTGTCAGCTGCACCACTCAGCTTTATGTTGTGTGCAGACTTTTTAAGGATGCACTCAATCCCACTGTCTGCGTCATTGATGATAAAGATGTAGAGTGCTGGTCCCAAGATGGACCCTTGGAGGACGTCATTTCTGATCCCATTCCACCTGGACATAGAGCCACTGATAACAACCCTCTGGCTATGAGCATCCAACCAACTCTTTATCCACTAGTAGTCCAGCCTTCAAATCCACCTCTCTCTCCAATTTAGAGACAAGGATCTGGTGTGGGTCCATGTCAAAGGCTTTGCACAAGTCCAGATAGATGGCATCAGTTGCCCTTCCTTGGTCCACCAATGCCATCACTCCACTTAGAAGACCACTGGACTGGTCAAGCATGATCTGCCGTTGGTGAAGCCACACTGGCTGTCTCAGATGTCGTCTTCATCTTATATGTGTCCATGAGGATCTGCAGCGTTATCTTCCCAGACAGAAAGCTCACAGGTCTAGTTCTCTGCATCCTGCTTTTTCCCTTTCTTAAACATGAGAGTGGTGTTTCCCTTTTTCCAGTCACCAGGGACTTCGCTTAACAGCCATGATTTGTCAGATATGTTGGGGAGAGGATTGGCAACCACATAAGCCAGTTCCTTCAGAACCCTAGGATGCATGTCATCTGGCCCAGTACATTTGTACTCATCCAGTCTCTTCAGGTGATCTCAGACTTGCTCTGCTCTTACACTGGGAGGGATTTTGCTCCTCTGCTTTAGAAGCTCAGGGACATGAGAAGCATGAGAACCTTGACTTTCCATGAAAACTGAAGCAGAGAACTCATTAAGTATTTCAGCATTCTCTGTATCTGAGAAGGCTAGCAGTCCTGTTTCTTTTATCAGAGGGAGTATACTCGCCTTTGCCTGTTTCTTCTGCCTAACATATCTAGTGAATCCTTTCTTGTTAACACATTCCTTGCCAAGTTCAAGTCCATCTACACCTTGGCTTTCCTGCCTCCATCCCTAGTGCATCCTTCTGCACTTTTTCCGCTTGTCCAAGGGGAAGAATGGAGGGAAAACCAGTGTTAATACTTCGTGACTAGTTTAAGATGAACAAGGCATTTTTCCTCTCGTTCTTCATGTATGTGCCTCTCTAGTTCACATTCATAGATATGAAAGGCAAGGCACCTGCTCACCTGTGTTGGAGGTTATGTTGTCTGTTCGGTTGGATTTTGAAGTTTAGCTTAGTTTGTAAGAAGGATATTGTATTTTGTTAACACATGTCTATATTTTGAAGTTATGTTAACTCTGTAAGAGGCATCCTTGTCTACATCTGTCATCTGTGGGTAAATGGGCAAATTCAGATCTACACATATGACAACTTACAGATTTAAACATGATTGCTCATGTACTATCCATTTTGAGCTCAAAAAAATAAGGTGGTTCTGCCAGCCTCTCATCCCTATCTCCTGCTTTCAGCCATGCACTGTTGTTGATTCCAGTGCTGCAGACACTTTTCAGAGCCTTCACTAAGCCAGTTCCCTAACTAACTGGCAAAATAGCTGACATTCCCTGCATTTTCTCAAGGAGGAATCCAGAAGTGAAGTGGGCAGTGAGAGAAGTGGAGTCTCTGCCTTATGGTAACAGTGGGCAGTTAGGCTGACCCAGGGGCATTCTGAAATCTACTGTCATCCCTGAGCTCACTACTTTTACAGCTGTGAAGTTACTTCCAAAAATATTTGTTGGATGCAATAGCTGTGCTGTGGGTTTGAAGTCACTCTTTGCAGGACTTCCTTTGGTCAGAAGGACATAGGTAACATGGTAATCTCCTGCAGCGGGGAGTGGAAGTGGTTGAGGGAAGAGGAAAGGTATTGCTGAAGAATGGCTTGTGGAAGGAAAACTTTCAACTGAGTTCATTGAGTCATAGATCAGGCTGGTTGGTGGGGTAGAAGTATAGATTTGTTTGTTTACATACACTGATATTCCACCCATGACATGCAATGAAGAGCATTTTGGCAACTGGTGTCTGTAGTGATAATTGTGCAAACAGTGATGAGGAGGATACTGTGGCTTCTGGAATACAGGATAATGTGCACTTGTGCAGGTTGGGAGTGGCAACATTAGTGTGATACGTCCAAAATGAGTGAGAGGGATAATGCTCTGTTAGGAAGACATCTCCACATGGCTTCAGAATACCAGCCTGAACCATTCACTGGCAACTTGTGTTTAAATTACGTTTTTTTTCTGTGACCACAGGTGAGACTTGACCCTGAACAGTTTGTGGGACCATTTGTATGGGACTGACATGCATAGCTGATGTAGTTTTGAGTTTCTCTGTATAGACAGTATAGGGAGGATGGGAGGGATATCTTTCTAAGGCTCCTTTTTGACAGGAGTGGTAGCAGCATGCAGTTCCTCACTCCTGTATTTCCATTTCCTTCTCTCCAGTGCTGTTACTGTGACAGATTCAGAGTGCTACAGTTGGTTTGTCTGTAACTGTTCTTAATGGTTGAGTTTACAAACATTAGGTCATGGGACTTTCCACAGAAATGACTTTTCTGATGGCTTGAGACTGGTATGTAAAGTTTGGGCTTGGGAATGATGAACTTCAGTGTTAATCAGAATTAAGCAGTTGTAATTCCAGGAAAGCAAAAGTTTTTCCTACTAACTCCTCTCACCTTTTTTTTTTTTAATTTGCTGAACTCTGGTGCATTGCACACAATATAGGTCCAGTCACCAAATGTAATGTGTGTATGGCAGGGGTAAACAGCTCTGCTGTTCTGTGCAGAGCTAATAACTATATAGGAAGGGAACAAGCACATACCAATATGTCTTTGTTTTTTGCACCTTTTGCTAGCTAAGGGATTCTGCATGTCACTAGAAGGTTTTTAAAGATTTTTTCTTTTAGTTACTGTCAACTTCTTTAAAGGAAAAGGTTCGTCAATTAATGAACAAGCAATTTGGATGTAGCAACTTGTTGGCATTTGTGGTGTGGTATGCCCTCAGTTGTATGATGCTTTTGTTGTGGTACACCTTGGTATTGTGTTGTTTGCTGCAGAGATGGAATAACATCCTTCCAAGGGGAACTGAAAGGTAGTTTTATGATTGAGTGATAGGTAAGATCCTGGAAAATAGGGTTTTGAATCTCAGTTCTGCTGTTGTCTTCACTTTCAGTTAAGTAATCACCACTTCTGCATGATCTCATCCTTCTCTTAATCAGAATAGTCTTTTCCACTATTCACATACTGCCAGTTATCGTCTCTGCTCAGGCTGTAAATCTGGAACAGAGACAGTCTGTTACTGTGCATTTGTACCTGATAGGTATCATGTCTGGACTTCTCTGGGGACAAAACACTGCAACAAGTCTTGAAACTTTTGGGAACAACCAAACCAGACTTAAGATTGAACCAGCTTTCAGAGTTTCCTTAACAGTCTTCTTCCAGGCAAGTTTTAATCCAAAGAATTGCAAAAGTGGATATGGAGGAGAAGAAGGGAGTTTCCACCTATGCAGTAAAGCTTTTCTTTTTTCAATGGTATGTGCATTTTTAGAAGAGAAAGGGAGAAATATTTTTAACCTTACTCAAACCAGACTGGTATGTTGAAATTTAATCACCTGTGCCAGCAGTATTCACATGTGTTGATGGGTGTCCATATGCATGTTATTAGAGGATTTTCTTTCAAAAGTCAAATCAGTGAAATTAGTGAATACTGCTGAGGGGCAGAATTAAGGTAGTAAGGGGCTGTACCATGTGCTTCTTAAATACATAAATCTCTGTTTTACAGATCTTTTATGAAGACATTAAAATACTGATACATACTTGATATCATTGAAAGCAACTCAGAATCTCTCTCAAGTATGGTGACCAGCAAAGTTTGGAAAATGAGAACTGTAGCAACTCGGGTGGCTCTAGCAGGTTGTTTTCAGTACTTTCACAGGGCTTGCACTGTCTGCAAAGCAGAGCCATGAAACTCAGGGGTCAACAATTCTTGCTGAAACCATGGAAAGAAGGATGCTTTATTTCTGCATCTTCACAGTGCTGTGTACAGTGAACCTGTTTCTTTCTCCACCTGAATTTTAGTTCCTCTTTGGTCATGCTGTCCTGGTCCTATCTTTCCCAAGTTTGTCTTGCATGATTTGCTATTGCTCTGCTTAAATCAGTTTTGTCACATTTAGTGCTAAAGTTTCAGTGGAAGAAAGACATCAGACAGTCATTGTGGTCTTAGTTTAGTGAAACAGAAGGAGCAGTGGCATGGAAAATCTAGCTGAGACCTAGTTCTAGTGAGTAGGTGGCTCCAAGGGAAGTGAATGATTTTTCATTCGCTTTAGACTCTTCTAGTTACCTAGAAGCTTCTGTTTCCAGAAACAGATGAGAAGTTCTTGACAAAAGAGTATGGTTGCTCCTTGCCAGTTCAAGGGGCTGCTCTAAAATATGCTCTTGGAATCATCATATATTTCAGTTGTCAGAATTTTTTCATAACAGCATAAGATTTTTTTTTTTTTTGTAACCACATTCAGAGAAACAAGTGAGCAGTTCTAGCTGAACCATAACAGAAGTCAGACTAAGGAAGAAATCCTGAATAAGAAATTCCATCTCCATAGTTTGCTGTTGTAAATTTTGTAAGTAGTGAAATCTTGTGATAATTTAAGAGTAAATGAAGCCCTCTGTCTTCCTATGCCTGCCCACAGAGTGCCTACCACAGGGAAGCTTCATCCTTGTTAGACATCTCATATGACTTTTAAGTTACTGACTTATGTAATTTCAATAAAGGGTCTGCTTTTAAAACTATGTGTTCTGTAGGTTGATGTCCTTAAGGCAACGGCTCTACCACTACTGAAAAAATTTGGAATTGATGGTGAAAGTCTGGAAATCAAGGTATGAGAGTATGTTTCTTTCTTTCTAAACGTACATGGGAACAATGCTTTCAGCTGCTTCATGGGACTATGTGCTTGCTTCCCTCTTCTGTCTCTAGCAGGTATCTGTTCCTATCTAAATAATATATATTATTATATAATAGTATTTGTCTTGTTCATGGTATGTCTCAAATAGCATAGTACACATATAGTGGTTGAAGGTCTGTAGTAGAATAGAGATGCAAAGGCTGTATGTAGAGAGGGTGACAAATGCAAGTGACCTTTCTGAGTCTTGGGGATCTTTGCAAATTAAAAAACCTTTCTGCTTTCTTGTTCCTGTTCACTTAATGTAATTTCTTCTTCTTTACTCCTGTTCTTCCTGCCCCCTGCTTAGGGCTAGGAGGTAATAATTCAATCTTTTGTCTCCTTTACCAGCAAAGGTACTGGATCTGTATTTGATTAAGGTTTATTTCCCATTTGGAATATATAGTAAAGAAACTTTTCTGTAAAGACTACTTTTTACAGACATAATAAATTTGTGTGTAGAATAGGCTCAAGAGTAGAAACTATAATGTTTCTAACTAGAAAAGACTTATTTAAAATGTATGAAAGCCTAGAATCCACTTTTAGTCTTTGCTCCTCTTTGACTTCACAGTTTCTCCCCTCATCCTACCAGTGGCCCAGGATCTGTTGCAACATTGCTGACACAGAATCATAGAATCACCAAGGTTGGAAAAGACCTAAAAGATCATCCAGTCCAACCACTCACCTATTCCCAATAGCTCCCACTAAACCATGTCCCTCAACACAACATCCAGCCTTTCCTTGAACATCCCCAGGCTCGGTGACTCCACCACCTCCCTGGGCAGTCCATTCCAGTGCCTGACCACCCTTTCTGGAAAGTAATACTTCCTCATGTCCAGCCTGAATCTCCCCTGCCGTAGCTTGAAACCATTCCCCCTGGTCCTATCACTAATGACATGAGAGAAGAGGCCGACCCCCAGCTCACTACAACCTCCCTTCAGGAAGTTATAGAGAGCAATAAGGTCTCCCCTGAGCCTCCTCTTCTCCAGGCTGAACAATCCCAGCTCCTTCAGCCTCTCCTCATATGGCCTGTGTTCCAGACCCCTCACCAGCTTTGTTGCCCTTCTTTGAACACACTCCAGGGCCTCAATGTCTTTCTTGCAGTGAGGGGCCCAAAACTGGACACAGTACTCGAGGTGCGGCCTCACGAGTGCTGAATATAGGGGAACAATCACCTCTCTGCTCCTGCTGGCAACACTGTTTCTGATGCAAGCCAGGATGCCATTGGCCTTCTTGGCCACCTGGGCACACTGTCAGCTCATGTTCAGCCGAGCATCAATCAATACCCTCAGGTCCATTTCCTCTACGCAGTCCTCCAGCCACACCGCCCCAAGCCTGTAGTGTTGCCTGGGGTTGTTGTGGCCGAAGTGCAGGACCCGGCATTTGGCCTTGTTGAAACTCATCCCATTGGCTCCAGCCCAGCTCTCCAGCCTGTCCAGATCCCTCTGTAGGGCCTCGCTGCCCCCAGGCAGATCCACACTTCCAGCCAATTTGGTGTCATCTGCGAATTTACTGAGGGTGCACTCGATGCCCTCATCCAGGTTATCAATAAAGATATTGAAGAGGACAGGCCCCAGCACTGACCCCTGGGGAACACCACTCACGACCGGTCGCCAGCTGGATTTGACTCCATTCACCACCACTCTCTGTGCCCGGCCCTCCAGCCAGCTCCTCACCCAGCCAAGAGTGTACCCATCCAAGCCTCTGGCTGCCAGCTTCTGCAGGAGAATGCTGTGGGAGACAGTGTCAAAGGCTTTGCTGAAGTCTAGGTAGACCACATCAACAGCCTTTCCCTCATCCACCAGATGGGTCACTAGATCATAGAAGGAGATCAGGTTGTTGACCATGCCCTTCATGAACCTATGCTGGCTAGGCCTGATCCCCCGCTCATCCCGCACGTGCCTCATGATCTCCCTCAAGACGATCTGCTCCATAACCTTCCCTGGCACCAAGGTCAGGCTGACAGGCCTGTAGTTCCCCAGATTCTCCTTACGACCTTTCTTGTAAATGGGAGTCACATTGGCAAGCCTCCAGTCTTCTGGGACCTCACCAGTCAACAAGGAGCGCTGACAGATGATGGAAAGCGGCTCGGCTATCACCTCCGCCAGTTCCCTCAGCACTCTCGGTGGATCTCATCTGGCCCCATCGACTTGTGACAGTCCAGCTGGAGCAGTAGGTCTCTGACTGTTTCTTCCAGAATCACAGGGGGGTTAGTGTGCTCCCCAGCCGAGATTACCAGGTCAGAGAGAGGAGTATCTTCAGGATAACTGGTCTGACTTTCAAAGACAGACGTAAAGAAGGCATTCAGAACCTCCACCTTTTCCTTATCCTCAGTGGTCACACTCCCAGCCTCATCCAGCAAAGAGTGGATATTCTCCTTTGTTCTCCTCTTACTGTTAATGTATTTATAAAAGAGTTCCTGATTCCTTTTCACCCCAGCGGCCAGGTTAAATTCAAGCTGGGCTTTTGCCTTTCTGATTTCACCTCTACACATCCTAACAACTTCCCTGTATTCATTTTGAGTGGCCTGTCCCTCTTTCCACAGGCGGTAGATTCTCTTTTTCTCCCGGAGCCTCAGGAATAGCTCCCTATTCATCCACGCCGGTCTTCTTGCCCGCCGGCTCATTTTGCAGCTCAGGGGGACTGCCTGCTCCTGTGCCCTTAAGACTTCCTCCTTGAAGAGCAACCAGCTCTCTTGGACCCCTTTAATCGCTAAGACTGAATGCCAGGGGACTCCTCCTATTAGTCTCTTGAACAATTCAAAGTCTGCCCTCCTGAAGTCCAAGGTAGCAGTTTTACTGTTCCCCCTCCAGGCTCCACCATGAATCGAGACATCATCAGGCTCTGCCTGGATGGTGTGACAGAAGTCCTGGTCTCCAGTTCCCAGCTGTCATATCTATCTAGTCTCTGTCCCTGGGAGTGTTCCCAGTGCTCAGAGTTGGGACTGCCCCCTGGTCTGCACTGCTTCTTGGGTGGAATGTTGGGATCAGCATGGGATGGAGAGGCTTTCAAAAAAGAAGGGAATTTGTTCATTTTGATTCCCACGTAAGCATGTTAAGCAACAAAAAGATAACACTTTCTTCAGCAGTGAGATAGATATTTAATGGTAGTGAACTAGTGTTGCCTCCCTGGTAAATATTGTAGGATTTTGGTTTTTTTTTGCCTGATTGTCTTTGTTTTTGGTAGTGGTATATTTTTTTTTTCTTCATTGGAAATCCATGCCTACTGCATTTGAAATGAGAGAAACAAGGGGGTGGGGGGTGGGGAGAAGTAAAAGAAACCATTTGTTGCTTATAGGTTTGGTGGAAAAAAATCTGTTTCTGCCTTTAGGATGTCTTTTTCTTACTTGTGTTTACTTACTGATAATGACAACATTATATTTTAAGTGAAATTAAATCTATCATGTCTGATTGAATATATGGATGCCTACCTGTGCGACCTGGTCATGGAACCTGCTTTGGCAGGGGGGTTGGACTCGATCTCTGGAGGTCCCTTCCAACCCCTACAATTCTGTGATTCTGTGATATATTCTTTGTGTTCTTTGCAACCTGTTTTCTTATTATTTTCAGATCAGCCGGAGAGGAATGCCTCCAAAAGGAGGTGGGGAGATATTATTTGCTTGCCCAGTGAGAAAGGTCTTGCAGCCTATTCAGTTCACTGACCCAGGCAAAATCAAGCGCATCAGAGGAACTGCGTATCCTTCCCTTACATTCCTTCTAAACAAGTGCTTTTAAGGGAAAAAAGTAAGTCACCTAATTTGAAATCCCAACATCATACCTGTGTTGCTGAGTATACATGCAGATAACACAGGGCCGCTTTTCATGGAGTGAGAACACAGATTCCACCAGCATGTCTCAAAAGCACTGTGTTCAGAACACTGTTGTTCAAGAAGTATCAGTAAACAAGTAAATGAAAAGTGCTGTTATATTTTAGATCTAAAATATTTTCAATAGCAAGAAATTCCTTCTTGTATGTAGCAGCACTAATAGGAGTGTTACCTTGTCGTAATCCAGTAGGAACAAATGTAGTTTTGCTATACATTGAATATTTGGCATCTTGGTTGTTAATGAGCAGAGTGCAGAGCGTTGAATGGGAGCATAAAATAATTTGTTT
Organism: Lagopus muta; assembly: GCF_023343835.1. Taxonomy (NCBI): domain Eukaryota; kingdom Metazoa; phylum Chordata; class Aves; order Galliformes; family Phasianidae; genus Lagopus; species Lagopus muta. The sequence continues at coordinate 28,006,668 of NC_064472.1, forward strand.
TACACCTCACTGCACATACATGAACTGATCTTTTTGTTGGCTTACCAGAAGCAATTTGATAGCTCTTTGCCTGCAACAATGCCATTGGAGTGGGAAGTAGTGAGGGATTTACTCCCTCTCAAAGAAAAGGGCATAATATGTAATATTTTTTCTGTTGTCCTCTATTTTTGGCTTGTTACCTCTATGGTATATGTTATGAACCTACTCTTATTATAAGAAGACGCAGAAATCCCTTATAGGCAGCATATACTAAATGTTATAATTGATGAGCTTCAGCTCTCTTGAGCATTGTCCAGCTTGTAGTTTGAATGTAGTCTAGATTTGATCACTCACAAGAAAAGCAGGAATTGGGGCTGGTTTCCTGCTCTAGACACATTTCTGCTTTTATCTTATGTCATGCTGTCATAGATGTATGCAAGAATGGGATGCTTTGACCTCTATTCCAACTGCATATTTGGATGAGTGCAGCACTGCCAAGTGAGAGCAGCTTTACTGTGTGCATGAGCTGTTGAAGAAGAAAGGATGCAACTCAGTGTGCTTGTAGTGGCTGTTTTCATGGTTTTCCATGAAGAAAGTCATTCTATTTTGTCCTCTTCAGCTCTATAATATGTAGTTCTGTCCTCTGTTTCTATGTGAAAGGGGAAGCAGTGGCTTTGTGACATCTTTCCAGCTTGACTGTAAAACACAATACTACCCTGTGCCACTTTCAGTGGATTTGGTTATTGTATGTGAACAATTGGATTTTTTTTCTCAGAGGTAAAAGTTTGCCTAGTAAGTCAAATGTAAAGAACCAACAGAAGACATTTTCTGACTTTCTAGAATGTGCTATCAGCAAGTATGATATCCTGTCCTCTCAGCAGAATAGTCCTGCTTCACTGACATATGGGTTTACCCATCCTGCTTTATTGCAGACTTGCCTACAGCCTTGGGCCAGTGCACCTGTAAACTTAGCAGGAATAAAAGGAAGCCTGAAAAGGACCCCCAGTGGGTAGTTGTCATTGATTCCTCACTTCCTGCTGTTTGCTGTTTTGAGACTTGGACCTTCAGACAAGTGCATTCACTGCCCTCCATCCCTTCTCCAATACTGTGGGCTGACACTGGAACTCCTCAAAACAGACTTTTGAAATAGAGCGGTGATAAGTCTTTTTTTGGGGATGTGACACCAAGTGAGAAGTGATCCTATTTTAGCCAGATCACTGAGTGATCATTCAAGCCAGTAGAAAACAAAATGTCTAGAAACAGAAGTCCTTGGATCTTCCACGTGTGCTTTTTTGATCCTTCAAGACGCTTCTGAACAGATCTGTTTACTTACTGCTGGGGATCTTGTGTTGCAATAACTTCTTATAATCATCTAAAACGTTGAGTGCACTAACTTCAGAATGATCAGTTCTCTTTACTGTTTACCAGTTTCACCCTTAAGATCTTGAAGTTTTTCATCTGCCTACTCCACAAGAGCAGACAATAGAAATTTGTAGAAGATAAAGTTCCCCTCAGGTAGCAGGATAATGGTTTCTCTGTGTTGCTAGGTGTAAGTATAAGCAGGTGGCTGCTTAAATGCAGAGCATGAGTGTATTAGTTGAGATGGAATTTTGAGTACAGATGTTCTTAGCTGTTTGAATATCTCTTGAGAAAACTACTGAAGTAGCACCTGAGTAAAAGGGCACAAAGGATGTGCAGAAAGATGATGATTTCTTCCTTGGAATGGTTATCTTTGAATGCTGAGTGACTAGAGAACTAGAGACTTTAAATTCATCAAAGCATTGTAAAAGAGCAGGAGACAGCAAAGTTTTAGCCTTCTAAATTTTTTTTCTTTTGTAAAACTTTTGTTTTATTTTCAGTTCTCCAATTTCTCCCACTTTAAGGTGGAAGGAAAGGATTTCTTGCTATTAGTTCAGAATAATTTTGCCCACCAACATCTTTTCCTAGGATATGAATAGCAGACTATCCAGGATGATAGAATAGCAAGATAAAATTATTGCAGGACATCTCTAAGTCCACTTTTTATCTTGCAGTAATAGTCGGTGTTTCTGTAGATGTTCTGTGTATCTCAACTCAAGATATATCAGTGAAAAGACTGTAGAAAGCACTTAAGTACATGATATGTATGTACAGGCTTTGCTGGGAAAATGAGCTTACATTCATGGATGGATTATCCTGTTTGACCAATCTAGTTGCCTTTTATGGTGGTATAACTGCATCATTGGACAAGGGAAGAGCCACTGATGCCATCTATCTAGACTTCATTAATGTCTTTGACACAGTGCCCCACAACATCCTTCTCTTCAAATTGGAAAGATATGGATTTCATGGGCAGACTGTTCAATGGGCAAAGAACTGGCTCCAGGATCAAATCCAGAGAGTGGTGGTCAAACTCAATGTTTGGATGGAGATCAGTGACAAGAGGTGTCTCACACACATCAGTCCTGGGACTGATACTCTTTAATGCTTTATCAGTGACGTTGACAGTGAGGTTGAGTGCACCCTCAGAAAGTCTGTGGATGCAGTTGAAACACCTGAGGGTTGGGATGCCATCTAGAGGAATCTAAACAGGCTTTAGCAGTGGGCCCAAGTGAACCTCATGAGATTCAGCAAAGCCAAGTGCAAGGTCTTGCACTGGGTAAAGCCAACCTGCACTACCAATACAAGCTGAGGCATGAAAGAATTGAGCACAGCCCTGCTGAAAAGCACTTATGGGTACTGGTGGATGGCAAGTTGGGCATGAGCCAGCAATGCGCCCTTGCAGCCCAGAAAGCCAACTGTATCCTGGGCTGCACTAAAAGAAGTGTGGCCTGCAGGCTGGGAGAGGTGATCCTGCACCTCTACTCTGTGCTGGTGAGGCCTCACCTGGAATACTGCGCCCAGATTTGGAGTCCTCAGTGCAGGAGGGACATGAACCTGTTGGAGAGCCTCCAGAGAAAAGCCAGAGAAATGACTGAAGGAATGGAACATCTTCCCTGTGGGGACAGATTGAGAGAGCTGGGGCTATTCAGCCTGAAGAGGAAAAGGCTCTGATAGCAGCCTTTCAGTATCTAAAGGCGAGCTAGAGGAAAGAAAGGGACAGACTCTTCAGCATTGTCAGTGGTATTAGGACAAGGGGGAATGATTTCGTACTAAAAGAGGGGAGTTTTGGGTTGGATATAAGGAAAAAGTATTTTGCAGTGAGAGTGAAGAGGGACTGAACAGGTTAACCAGAGATGTCAAGGAAGCCTGGAGACATTTAAGACCAGGCTGGACCTGTCTCTGAGCAATCTAACCTAGCAGTACATGTCCTTGTTCACTGTGGGGAAGTTGGACTACATGACCTTTAAAGGTCCCTTCCAACTCTTAAGGATTCTATGTGTAGGACAAAACTACATTTTTTGAAAGAATGTATTGGGACTTCTTGACTATTTTTGCCAGTCTCTTAATTATTTTTCATTATCACAGTTCCTTAGCTCAGAAATACAGATATTCTGTCAGAGTGTCTCCACAGATGGCAAACAGAATGGTGGAATCTGCAAGGAGTGTCCTGAATAAATTCCTCCCAGATATTTATATCTACACAGACCATATGAAAGGGGTCAGCTCTGGAAAGTGAGTATCCAGTATTTACAGGAACAAGAAATGTAGGTGTATATATTTTTTTGCCTGCTAGCGTATTCTGATCTGTAATTTTACTGAGCTGTAAGCCATTATTTTCTATTTCTGACATTAAATAAATATTCCGTATAGAGAGAAAAAAAAAAAAAAAAAAAAAAAGGAATGAATCACTATTTTTACTCAATGCTGTGATAGAAATACTGTATTTTTCTTAAACTATCAATGTAATTTATCATTACTGCCACTAAAGGTAACCTGAGCTCTGTTCTGTTTTAAGCCTGTTTACAGAATCACAGAAGTAAGTGCAGAATGCACTGATGTGATATGAAAACTAATGTTTGAATTTTACTCTAGACTATCTGATGGAAATGGTAGTACTAAGGTTGGAACCTGAATGCTTTCTAAACTATGTTATTCTCTGCTTTACTGTGACATAAACAACTGTTCTCTCAACAGCATACTAATGTTTCAAATTTCCTTAGAGATTTGCTGGCCAGCAGAACACAGAAGTGATGCTCATGATTCAGACAATTTTATTGACATTAGTCAGTAACACTATCTGCTTGTCACTTCTTTGAAGTTGGAGACTGGGATAATTAATTTGTATGTCATCTTCCTGTATATTCAGTTCCCAGCGTGCATGCTTTTTTTTTATTGTTTCTGTTCTTGGAAATACCATCTTTGAGATAACTTGTTAGCTTCATGAGTCTACACATCTGAAAATTGTTAACTAATTCTAGAGTCTCTTTCCTGATTTCTCCATCATATTTAATATTCCATGTTAGTAAGTCTTGTTGGTGCAGATAGTTAACAATAATGAAAATTCTGAAACCTTTTTTTCTGAGGGCGTAAGTTTTTGTTGTTGTGGTGGTTTTGGGTTGTGTGATTGTTTTTTTCATATCTACCAATAATATGGAAAATTCAGGTGAATTAAGGCAGCGCCAATGTATTTTCTGCTTCCATGATTAGCCCGTGTAGAAAAATAAATAATTGCATGGGAAGAAAAGGTGAGTTCCCCTTTTCACACTGCTGGTGCATGTTAATCTCTACTGCTGCTTTGCTACCATATTCAGCATAAGTATGGTGCCAGCACAGTCCCATTTTGGCAAAGCTTTTTGTCTTACTAGCTTCCTATTGCTTCTACATATGTAGACAGGATAAGGAAGGAAAGCAACGCATCTAATTTCCATTGCGGTCTCTGTTCAATGAAGAGTTAAAACAGCAAGGACTATTTCAGCACACGTTTGCCCAGGCTAGACAAAGCCCTGATTTCCGAATGTAGGGTGTTGTACCCCATCCCTCGCACAGTGCCAAAGCTTCAGGAAGTAGATTTGAGCATTTTCTGACATCTGTGATGTCTCTCTGAACAAAAACTTTCTGAATTTTCTGAATTTACAACAGAGTGTTCATCTTTGCAGATGTTTCCTAGCACTGTTTGCACATGCACAAGACACTAGATGATTTTCTTTTGGCAGTTTGTCACATGCTACTGAAGGCTAACAAATCTGCCACGGGATATAGTTATTATTACTGTCCAAATTATAGCCCCTAAGAAGCAACATCTTTTGACTCTCGGTGTCTAAATCTTTCTTTCAGAGGAAAGGGGGAAGAGAAAAACATCTTTAGCATAACTTCTGTGTTGCTGAGCAAGTACCAGTAGTTAAATGTGGGTGGGAACCTCCAGTATCTGTTCATTCCCTTCCTACTTAAATGCATCTGGCAGAACTGTTCTTTTCTGACACTGGGACAGTTTGTCTGTACTGGCATTTAGGCTTTGTTTTTGTGGTTTGTTGATATTGGTGATGTTCCTTACCATTTTTGGTGAATGGAGTTTTTTTTATTAAAAAGTTTGGGTATCGGAGGCAGTATGAGTCCGTAACTGTGGGAAATGCTGTATGTAGAGAAAAGTCAACCTTATTTTGAATGGCTAGCTGTTGGTGTTCTTCCAGAACATAAAAATACAAGGATCTTACACTACTTTTTTTCTAGTTATAACTTTTTGACTTCTCAGCTGTACACTACCATCTGTTACTTTCTTTTAGCAAAAGTATTTTTTAACACTGATAAAAGCATTTTTGTAGGATGCTAAGCTCTGGGAAAAATGCATAGGTTGCTCCAAAGTGATGCCTCCTATTTATTTACAAGGAAACTGCAGTAGATACAAAGAGCACAATAACACTGTTTGACAGAGCAGATTCTCAGCTACAAAGCAGTAGTTTGCAACATAGTCACTACCACTAACCAGCTTATGCAGTTTATTTGATCAGTGCATTTCATTTTGTGGTATGACAGCTGTGCATGGGCATCCAGAATGTGACTTGTCTTTCATACCGCTGTCACCACTGCTAGTTGGAACTGGATGAGCTACAAGGTCCATTCCAAACCAAGCAATTCTGTGATTCTATGTTTCTATGAAATGCAAGTATTGTAATTTTTTTTTTTATTTAATTCGCTGGTACTGTAGCTATTCTTTCTGTATATTGAAGCTTCCATGCTAAAAGGTGGATCGCTAAAGAAAGTTAGTTTTGTACTTGAATCTTACAGAGAAGAAACTCAAGGCACTTCAGAAAATTTCAAAGATTAATTAGTAAATGAGATTTTTTTTTTTTAATAGAGAGTTTTTAATAGAAAATGCTATTTCTGCATTGGCTTTAATTTCTTTCTTTTTCTTTCTTTTCTTTTTTTTTCTTTTCTTTTTTTTTTTTTTTTTTTAAGAGTTTGAGCCAGAAATATCCAGCACAGTCTATCTGGGACTAGTGATAGTAGATTTAGCTTTTAGATACTGTTAATGTTTTTTCCAAGGCAGATGAAAAGTCTAGAATGGGAATTTTGTCAGCAAGTTCAGATTCCCCATAATGTCCAATGAGTGGAGCTCTTCGCAACTTGAGGACAACCTTGATATTTCTTCTTGGTTTGTTATTTAATTTTGTTGTTATATCCAATGTGTTTTTCTTTCAGATCTCCAGGTTTTGGCATATGCCTTATTGCAGAAACCATCAATGGCACTATTCTCAGTGCTGAGTTAGCCTCAAACCCTCAGGGCCAGGGAGCAGCTGTGCTTCCTGAGGAACTTGGACAGAATTGTGCTAAGCTGTTGCTTGAGGAGATATACAGGGTAAGTGGCCAACGTGTTTTGCATGTACAGCTGAAAGGGAAGAAGGCAGTTATATATTGTTGAAGGAATAGGTGATTTCAGGATTCGCTCAGGCTGAGATCCAGACAGAAAAATCTTCCAATGGTGCCAATGCATTCTTGATACCAGTGGGAGTGCTTTATAAATGGTTCATTTAATGATATAATGACTTACTCTGTCATGTTATTTCCTGTGTCCATGTTATTTTACTGTGGATCATAGCAGAAAAAAATTTTGTTTTCATTGCCTTCTGTTTGCAATAGAATTCAGTTTGCTTCGTGTGGTTTTTTTCACTTTTAACCATAGAAGAGAGCTATTGAGCTAGTGGTGGAATTGAAGCATTGTGAGTGGGAGAAAATGTGAGAAAGAGGAAGGAAAGACGGGGAAAAAGCAGCTGGTTTCAATGCTGGCCATTTTATTGCAGCAATAACAAAGTTCAAATGTGCTGAGGTCTGTTTGTGATATAAGGAACAGAATGGTTTGTTGAAACTAAGACAGTATTGGCTAAGGAGTCTTATCTGCATCACAGTTTCCCACAGCATGATTTTTTTTATTACAGTGTTTGTTTTCATCTGTGGCAAGACTTCTAGTGGATGCCTGGCACTCAGTCAGAATTAGCAATTAGTGAGTTTCTGATCCAATAAAGAACATATCTGCTTTTGTTGTGTATTGCCATAGATGTCAAAGTAAGCAGCTGTTAGTACCGACAAACCACATATAGTTTTTAGGAGGCAGCCATCTAGAAATGGTACCCCAAAAAAATGTAATTGCTCTGAACTAGAATAAAGAGATAGGGCCTTACAAAGTATTAAAAATGCCATTAGTGTGATTCTGTTTTAGGTAGTGTAGTCAATTAGGAAAAGGTGTTTGAGGCACAAACAGGGTCAGGCAGGTCTTTGCACAGTGAAGTGATGGGGCATGAGGTTTCAGTGTCCTTGAAAATTAGATTCTCAGTGAATGAGGTTAGCTGTGCCCTGCTGTGGAACAGTTGGCATTCTGGGGGGCTCTATGCTGTGTGGGCCATTACAGAAGTAAGTGACAACTGCTGAACAGTTTGTGGACTGTTTGTTGTCCTCCACTGCAGCATCTCATGGTGAAAAAGTTCTCTTCTGTTATCCTTTAAGGGCTATTGTACTGCTTATCTACTGGACTGTTTAGCTCTTACTCAGTACTCATGAAATCCCTGCTGCCTGTCATAAGCAATATTGTGGGGTTCATTTTGTAATTTTCAAAATATAACTTGAACTTATGACTTTGTGTATGATACACACTCTAACAGAGTGTTAGCCAGGAATTAGAAAAATTGGGATTGCTCATTCATTTTATTCTATTTTCTTTTTTTTTCTTCCAAGCTTGGGTCAGTTTGATCCAGTGTAGACCCCACTCTTTGCAAAGTGTGCTGTGTTTGCTTGTTTTAGGATACTGTTTGGGGATTTCTTTCTTTTGTTTGCTTTGTTTTGCGTAGATAGCGTATGGTAAAACAGTGAAGTTGGGAGGAAAATGCATGGGAGAACAGGCTGCTGTGAACAGGCAGTCCTTAAGTCCCGTTCTCTTTACATTGGTACTCTCTGAATGCTTGAGGGAAAACTGCTCCCTTTCTTTGCTTAGATTGCATGTGAACTGAATGAGACTGTTGCTCCAGCTGTGTCTTTGCCTGTAGACACTCGGGGGGCTAGAAGGCTTATCAGAAAAGGGCATCCCAGTAGTAATGAAGATGATTCTCTGCAGAGGATTTTAGTTGTCAGAATCACCCACAAAACTGTTGGAATTCAGTCCTGCTTAAAAGGGCTCAGAGGCATCTCTTAAAGTGCTTGCTTAATGCTTGCTATTTTGTGAACTTTACCATGTAGGAAACCTAAGGACTTGAGCTTTGCTATGTGAATTGCTAAACTGCTCCTTTTGCTAAGCATTAAAAAAGAAGTTGAAAAGGGCATATATGATTCTTGCTTTTGTAATATACCTTTGTAGATGAAAGGATTTCAGAGCCAATTGACTAACAGTAAGTGGCACATTGCTAATTACAACAGACCTGAAGGAGGAACATGGAACGGCTAGCATTGTCTTTACAGATCTGTGTGTATTTCTTACCCAAGTTTAATTGTAGAAGATCAATAAAGAAGGCCTCCTTTCTTGCCTTGAGAGGCCAGGAAAAGCTAGAAGAGAGTTGAATGCCTATATAACTTGTGATCAGGAGAAATAGGGCTAGATGTAGAAGCAGTTGAACTCTGAGCTCTTCTTTGAGGAAAGGTTGAATTGCTATGGGAGCTTGGGAGGGCAGAAGGGGTAAGGTTGTTGTTTTATGCAGCTAGAGCTAATATCAATGAAATGTTTAATTAAATGCTAATTTTCAAGACAGTCATACTTCGATGTGACAAGTCTCAGCTTCTTTCTAAAAATGGTTCTGCACCTCACCTAACAAATAATACACCTCAGAGTTGATTAAAGCATGCATGCATGTACCTCATGTGTAAGAGAAAAAAACAACCTTATCTTATAGTGTTACCAGTACTATAAGCTTGGAAGAATAATCCTCCTCAAACACACTTTTGTCAATGATCCAGTTGTTTGTGCTTCTGCATGTAGGCAGTGATACTTATGCTGCAGCATTTCTGCATTTATGTATATGTCTCTAATTATATCTTGGATCTGATTCTGTTGTCTCCAACAATAATGGAGAACCTGCCATAAACTGAATTAACGAGGTAGTAGCTGCATCCTAGGTTTGTAATGAGTGCCAGCAGTTTTGGAATAAAGTCAGTACTTATATTCTGACTTTGTCTATCCCATTTCTAGTGGTAGTGTTTTTGCTTTGGGTTTGTTGTTTTTGGGGGTTTTTTTGTTTGTTTGTTTTTGAACTCAAGTAAACAGCAGATTCTTTCTGTCTCATTTGACATGTTACTGTTCTGTCAGCATTAGATTTCAAGAAAATCACTTAATTTCCCTGTATGATAATTGCTTACATGGGAATGGTCATGTGGCGATGCATTGCTAATGCATAATAGTAGGGATGGCTAACTCGTTGCAGCAACAGAGACTATGAAAGCAATAGAAGAGAACCTAGAGGTTGGCAGCCAACTGAACACGGAATCATAAAATGGCATAGGTACAAGGGAACTTAAAAGGTCATCCAGTTTCAACTGCCCTGACAGGTTTGCCAACCAATAGACCAGGCTGCTAAGGATCCCATCCAACCTATCTTGAACACCTCCAGAGACAGAGCATCCACAGCCTCTCTGGACAGCCTCTTCCAGTGCCTCAACATCTTCTTAAGTAAAACATTTCTTCCTAACATCTAACCTAAATCTAGCCTCTTACAGTTAAAGCCATTCTACCTTGTCCTATCGCTATCAGACTGTGTAAAATGTTGGTCTACCTCTTTCTTCGCCATTACCCCCTTCTCTCTTCATATCACATTAAAAGCCCAGTCCATGAGCACAGACAGACCCTGGGACAGAATTCTTTTCCTCGTGACCTAGGTGGACATCATCAGGAGCCATTAGGCCAGGTACAGAGTAAACCGCCTCATGGTCAAAAAAGCCAAAATTCCTGTGGTGTTACCAACCTCTCAGCCATGTATTTATCAGGTGGATTTTCCTGGTCCGTTCCTGGTTTCCTCCTTGCCCCTGAAGGCATACAGGAAGACACCACCTCTACTCCTACTCTGTCTACTAAACTGCCTCTCCCCCCTGAAGTCACTTTTGACAGCTCTCAGGCTCTCAGTGACTTCATTGTTGCCAGCCTGAACTATCAGTAAGGAGTAATAATCAGAGGGGTGAACTGGACTAGGGAGTCTATATCCTATTTACGCTCCCTGATGCTCTTCAATCTCTCCACCTCCTCCTTGGGCTTCTGCCCCTATGCTGAGCAGATCACCCATAGGCTCACGCCTCACACAGGTGGTATCTCTGCCACCCTGCGGGTGCAGCAGCAGGGTCAGGCGCTCCCTGCAACCAGAGACCAGAACAGACATATTTTCTGGGCAGGCACTCAGTCTGGGTAGCCGCATTCTTTTAGGCAGGAGCTTTCTGTGTAGTGGCGCAAGATTTGTTGTCTGAGAGGCAGCTGATAGGCGAGCCAATCCCCTGACTGAGGAGGAGTAGTCTGCCCTGCCTGTGTTAACTGCTGCATTATGCTCTGTTTGCCCACTGCTTTCAGCACTCCTGGGAGCTGTGCTCCCTGCAGGCTGCTTTTCTAATTTCAGGGTATGATGCTGCTGCTCTTGGCCCTGCCCCCACAACTGCTGCTACATGGCTACATGGGAGGCAGTTGTGTCTGGCAGCTTCTCCCTGACAGGAATTCAGTTGTCCTGAATAGGCACAGTCAGTTCCTTGCTTTAGTGTGGAATGCAACTGCACCAGAGCTGTCTGCCTGCAGAGAAAAATATGAGCCAGCAGTGTACACTGCTGAAAGTTAAGAAGGCCAATGGCAGTCTGGCCTGCAGTCTGATCGTGATAGACAAAGGGGGGGAATGGCTTTAAAATGAAAGAGGAGAGATTTAGGTTAGGTGTTAGGAGATTCTTCACTCAGAGGGTGGAGAGGCATTGATACAACCTGCCCAGAGAAGCTGTGGATGCCCCATTCCTGAAGGCATTCAAGGCCAGGCTGTGTGGGGCCCTGGGCAATCTGATCTAATGAGTGGCAGCCCTGTCCACTGCAAGGTTGGATCTTGAAGGTCGCTTCCAACCCAGGGCATTCTGTGAGGTGACTGTTCCCTTGTACACAGCACAGGGGAGACTGAGCCACTAGTTCATTGTTTGGTTTTGGGTCCCTCAGTAAAAGAAGGATGTCCAGTCATTGGAATGCATTCAGAGAAAGGTAACTAAGCTGGTGCAGTTACTAGAAAACAAGACATACAAGGAACGGCTGACAAAACTGGGGTTGTTGAGTTTGGATATGAAGAAGCTGGAGGGACTTTATCACTCTGCAGCTATCTGAGAGAAGGCTGCTGTGAAGTTGGTGCTCATCTCTTTTCTTAAGTGACAACTACTAGAACATAAGGGAACATCCTTAAGTTGCAGCAGTAGAGGTTTAGCTGAGAGATAAGAAAGATCTTAAAGGACTTTTACAACCCTTTTTTATATCAACAACTGTGTGATTCCAAGTGTTGAATTTTATTTTCAAAGAACAGTGAGACTTGTCATACTGAAGTAAAACCATCTTGAAAATTGCTATCAGTATCTCTCACTGGAATAGTCCTTTTTTCTGCCTTTTCACTGTTCAAGTTGTCACATCATTGTGTTTTCTTAGTCAATCCCAAAATTTATTTGGAATTCCAAATTCAAAAAAATTTCCTGTTTTGAATAGTTTTATTTCTTAAAAAATTAAGTTTGTGCTTTGCTCACAAAGCTGACTGCCAGTTAGCAGTCTCTGTAGTTTTGCTTTCTCCAGACAACATGTTCAGTGGGCTTAGGATTAGTTTTAATTTAGTAAGACAGTATTCACAGACTGCATTGAGGCTTTGGATCTGCAACAAGTGAAATGCAGAAGTTCATGTCATCCTTTTGCTTAAAAGTTGTCTACTAAAGTTCAGAAACATGCTTCGGTTTTGTAATGCTTGAACAGAACAGGGAGAGATGAGAGAGTTCTTTGTTTTGCCATTGTTGCTGGGTTTTGGTTTAGCTATATTTCTTTCCCAGCCTGACAAGTGAAATTAATTTGTTATTGTTACAAAATCTAGATTTTTATATTTTCAACCCTTGAAAACTGAGAGCGGTAATTCAACTTTTTGAGTATATTTTTCCTTTCTATTACTCTCTCCTTCCATCTCAATTTCTGGTTTGTATAGAGATTAATTATTAAAACATTTTGGTTTACAGGGAGGTTGTGTTGATTCAACAAACCAGAGCCTTGCTCTGCTGCTCATGACCCTTGGACAACAAGATGTTTCCAAAGTCCTGTTAGGACCCCTGTCTCCATACACGTAAGTTGTTTTTTATTTTTATTTTTTTCTCATTTTATTTACTTAGTCTTTTTTAATTCTATATCACACAGCTATTTTTTCTGTATGAAAGATGTTGTCTGTGGCTGTGAGTAGAACAACTTGTATTTGTCTTAAAGTGAGACAGGTAGTGTAAGTTACCCAGTGTAAACACAGATTAAAATATTATTTCCTTACCGTTTTGTATTCTTCCTGATTCTGAAGCAATTAAAATTCCAGAGATGAAGTTTATTGTGGATTCTTGGTCTTGTATGTGTACATCAGTTACCTTTTGTTGCCTAGCATACACTACCTTGTTTTCCTAGTGATTTCTCTGTAGCTGGGACATTAAATGGCCTGTTTTGAATGGCTTGCCAAATGCTAAAGCTGTAACTGTCTCAAGGAGACAGCTCAAGAGTTCAATTTCTGGAGCTATGTGCAGCCCTAAAGCGTTAGTCCTGTGAGGTAGTGGACTTCTGTGATGCCCTTTAATCTTGAATTTTATTAAAGATTTGTCTGTCACTAGTAATGATTCGGAGGAATAAATTTCTCACAGTTAGTTGAAAGACAGGGTAGGTAAGAGACATCCAATACCAAAAATTTCATTTATTCTAGAAGACTGACTTGGTCATAGCTATTCGTAGAAACTGGGCAGTTTTCCATTAAGCAAGATGAGAGAAAGGTAGCTTATTTGACAATGGCATCAAACAATAAGACTATGAACTGTCCTTTTTCGGTTATCATGGTACCGGTGCTGTATACGTGAAAGGTACAGTACTGTGATAACTGAAGAATGGTGGTGCCATCACATGAGATCTAGAAATTGCCTAACTTCAATTTAAATACCCAGTCTCTTAGACCTGGGTAACAACATTCATCAGATTTTTTTGGGGAGGGGGCGAGGGAGCAGGTAAGCCTCCTTTTGCACAAGAGTGAAGTAATCCTGTGTGAAGTAAGTATCCAAGTGAAAGGCATCAAAGAAGTACATAATTAAGCATGTGAAACAGAGTGATGACTTGCATCATTCAGCCTTTTTTTTTTCTACTTGATACAAGTTGTGTGAGCACACCACTTTATTTTGTAAGCAGACTGATTTCAGATGGGTGGATTGTCACTTCCACCAGGCTAGGAGTGCATGGCAGAGATGAAGGTCAGCAGCAGACATTCTGGAGCATCATGTGCCACAAGAAATCACGCAACTCTGGAGCACCCTCATGCCCTCACTAAGGCAGCTGGTAAAGGGTTGGGAAACCTGGCCCTCAAGCAGCTCATCAAATGCAGAAGTTTTTGAATTGAATTATGCTGCTGTCGTCCTAATCCCTTCTTCCCTTTGTCAGAGCTATGACGTCTCGGCATTTAACACTTAAACCTTGCAGGTTCCAAAGCTATTTATAAGACATATATAGTTGAGTTCCCTGTCTAGCACAATGTAGCCTAAATGTGACAGTTCAGCTGGTGAATTAAAACTCTGTTAGGGGGATATGACGCTCTGGAATACATCCACCAGAACAAGGAGATATCTTCCACGTTTGTGTATTTCCCTCAGAGCCATTGCTAATGTGGAAGCTATGCTAGGAACAGGGCTGCCCAGAGGAGGATCACCAGCCTCTTGCGTTATATTGCAGATTTCACAGTGCTTGTCTGTTGAGCTGCTCATAATTCTGAGTGCTCATGGTGTTGCTATCTCACCAAGGGTGCATGGTAACAAATCTTAAATCTGGCATGAAATGAGGGCTTTGCAGTTTCGTCTGGTCTGCATGCAGATGAATGTGTGTGGACCAGGGTGCACACAGAGGACAGCAATGGGAAAGCACTGCTGCCAGCTTGTAAAGCCTCAGGGAGGAAAAAGGCACATGTGCTTCAGCATGAAAGTCCCCACAAACTGCATCTGAGAACTGCTCGCAAGCTGTGATGTGCAGGGCACCAAACTAGTGGGGAAAAACCAGACAGAGCTGGGCACAGGCAGTGAGACAGGGAGGAAGAAAAGCAGCCGCGGCCCAAGGGAGGGCTCACCTGGCAGCAAACAGGTGACAGCCACCTCCCGCTGTGGCCCCTCGGCTGGGCTAGGTCTGCTCGCGAGCGCTGCCCACCGCCGCGTTGAGCTGACCCAGAGCTGCCTGCACAGCGATCTGCAAGCGTCAGCCAGAGGGGAAGGGGCGGCTGCAACCCGTGCTATTTCACTTTTTTGTCGCCCTCCTCGGGGCGGGCTGGGGTCTCCTCTACTCCCCTCCCGCCCCCTCCCTCTCCATTGGCTGGGACCAGACGCTCCAAGGGAGCAGAGGCCTCAGGCCAGGCCCTGCAGGGTCTGCTCTGGCACTCTCGTGTCACTGATGTGTGCCATGTGTGAGCTCCCACGTGCGCTGCTATGTGTTTGGGGTAAAGGAACAAAGCAGGCCTTGTTGGCAGCCAGGTCTTCTCAAGTGGTGATTAACGAGCTGGTCGCTGTGCCCTGACAGCAAGCTAGAACACATGAAGTGATTATGCTGCTCAGTAGGCTTCTGGGATAAGAGAGCACTTCTGCAAGCTTACTTTTCTATATATATGTAATTGTAGTACAGTGGTTGTTAATTCCAAGGAGTCTGGCGCTGAGGAAGATCTCCGGTATGGTTCTGTTAACTGTCCTTCAGCTTAACAGAATAAAGACTCCAACAAGATAAAACTGCTATACTGCTCACTCCCTCTGTCACTCCTCCATTTGGCTCATGTGTGTTTGATGCAGCTGCCTATTATTCAGGATGTAGACCTGCCCACACCTTTATCAGCCTCAAGCTAATAGCAGCCTACTTTCTGCTTCATTTTGTCATCTGTTTCTTCCCCCTCTTTTTCTCCTGTTTTTCCTCATGTTTCCCACTGCTTACAAATTCTCCTGTCTGATCTCCATGCAGCCTCCCCCTCTCCCATTCCTTTAAGCCTATTTTATTTACCCGGGGGCTTTTGCTTTTTCACTATCCAGAAGTAGAGGCAGAGCAACAATAGTCTACAAACGTAGGAAGAGAGGTCCTCGGCTTCTGTGCTGCCCTTGGCACTTATGCAGTTTATTCTGTATCCTTGCTGTTCAATTCTGTGTTCCTGCTGTTTTGGGCTTGTCTGTTTGCTTGTCACACTGCCAGAGCTCTGGGAATGGGCCCAGCTAGCGAGGAGGCTGATACAGAGCTTGTTGCCTGTCAGCTTTGCTGACGCATTTTTGCCAGTGTATGCCCATTTGCCTACTTACAGCCTCCCTTTGGAGTTGAGGAGGCATGGAAGAAAAGGCAGTTTTCATTTATTCCTTAAAACTGTTAACACATTCAGGAGATGTGAGAGCTAGTGCTTATGTGAAGGCTGGTCACTAGCCCAGCAGGATGGAGTGAGAAGTTGTACATAGCAGGGGGATACACCTGCCCACATGCACCCTACAGAGGTATTCAGCTGATTGCTTCAGCAGGAAATCACCAAGCAGAGACCAGCGTCAGTGACACTAGCCTCTGTTTGCCTGGCTCCTGCTGTTTCTCTCTTCTCCCACACATACATCTACGTGCAAGAGTAGAACTCAAGTGGGTATAACACAGTTCCTGATTCTGCAGCACCTACTGTGCTCTGTGTTTAGAGGCTCCTGGATTTCTATGTATAGAAGGTGCCAGGAGCTGTGTGATGTTGCTCTGGGGACTCTCCTCTGCCCTTGGTCTCCTGCTTCCCATTTTGTGGGTACTTTTTCTTGATTTGATGTCATGATGTAAGTGATCAGCTTGTGATTATGCTGTTAGCATGCAAAGCAGAAGCTTTTTGCAGTTTGCCAACTATATAGATGTGTGGACTGGATGTGCACATTCTTTTTCTTCAAAGGCTAATCTTAGTCTAAAGTCGGAGTGTTTTCTTGGATTTTTATTTTGTTTGGTTCAGTTAGGTTTTGTTTTGTTGTATTTTTTTTTCTTAGGAGTGTTGCTATTTTTTTTCTGTCAGACTCTTCTCTGACAGAAAAAAATCTGAACTGTACCTACTTAGTCTCTTCGTGCCTCTCATTCTGAAATTACAGGAAATTGCTTCCTGCTCTTGAAAATCAGGAGAAAATAGGATAGATTAGTTCAGTTGGAAGGGACTCACAGAGATTGTCAGTCCAACTGCCTGATCACTTCAGGGCAAACCAAAAGTGAAAGGGCATTATCCAAACGCCTCTTGAACATCAACAGGCACAGAGCATCAGTCACCTCACTATGAAGCCTAAAAGTATGTCCCCAAGGCCAAACTCTTAGCTATCTCTATTTAATTTTTTGTTTCTGCTTTAAACTTTGGGAGAGATATTTTACTGCAGGTCGGTACGGTGTTCTTAGGACCCTAATGTACAGTCAGTGTTGTGACTAAGTGACCTTGCCTGTGTACGCCTGTTCTTTCTCTCCTCGTTTTCTTTCCTTATTTTGTCTTTTTTGTCTTGCTGTTACCAGGCATTTTGTCTTGCTGTTACCAGGCATTCTGTCCCTCTCTGCAGATTACTATACAGATTACTATACTCTCCTATACAGAGTACATGGTGTTTTCAGTAGGGGTCACTAGCAGCAGTGCAAGTGAGAAAAAATTTTGGAGCCTGTGGGCTTGTTTCTCTGTACAGAGCAATATTCTTATGCTTATTGTGCTCATTGGAATTGACATTAGTAGTTACTGCTGTTGTGCTTTTTGTTTTGTTTCTTAAATTCTGTTGTTTTCTCTTCCTCAGAATTGAGTTTCTGCGACACCTGAGAAGCTTCTTCCAGATCATGTTTAAAATTGAAATGAAGTCCCCTGAAGAAGAATGCAAGGGCGGGGAGAAAGTCTTAATGACATGTGTTGGCACTGGATTTTCCAACCTTAGTAAAGCCATAAGATAAGAAACTTATCTGCAAACTTTCCAAAATGAGATATCAGAAAACATTGCAAAAATTTGATAAAAAGTGTCTTCCCCTGTACTTATTCTGGCACCAGGAAAACCAGTGCAGAGGTACTCAATCTTACTTCATGTAAACAATGAAATTATTTCAGGCTGTTTAGACCTGTGTTCTTTTTGAAGATGCATTACTGCTGTGCATGAAATGACACATTTTGTGCACCAGCATCATTTTAAAAGAGGGATTATAGTGGATGACCACTTTTTGGATTGACAGGTGCTGGAAGTTCCTTTCAGAATGTAAATTCTTACCCAATAGAAAGTTTTTGATAGATTCAGTGCAAACCTGATGAAGTTAATACTGAGCTCTTTACAGAAGGAATGAGGTTTATGCTTGATTTCATATTATACTCAGTGTGGAATAAAACAAAACTGTGTTAGAAGGTGATATTCTTATAGAGCAAGTACCAGTGACTGTGCTACAATGATCTTAAAAATTCTATCCAGTGCCGCTGAAGTGACTATGACCTCTATAATATGAAAAGTTTTCATTGAGCTGAACAAGAACTTTGATATTTTTTTTTTTTAATTATAATATATTTGAGCAGTGCTTTATGAACTACTGGAGGCCATACATCATTTTTGTACTGTATGCCTTTCTTTTTTTACAACCTATCTAAGCATATTTTGAAAATATTTTGTCCTAAACAAGGTTTTCTTCCTCTTCAGAAACCAATGAAGTTTTTCTCAGACCTGTAAGATGGCACTTCAAATGATAAGTGGCTATTTTGAAGTGTTACGTGGAAAGAACAGTTTAGGGAAGTGTTGGAGGTCAGGCCATTTTTACCACTTAGTACCTTCCAAAATTTTTTTTGCAGCAAATCCCAAGTAATTCAGGAAAAAGCTAATTAATGTTCTTCAACTATTTTTTATTTTTCAAATTATTGCAGAAAAAAAGTCTCTGGGCAAAGAATAATTTCTTGCCTTGCTTCCCATTGTTACCTGCACAATAGAAAGCTGGAAACTCTCCAGATAAAAGTTATGCTAAATATGGGGACCCACTGATCCAAAAAATGAAATGTACAAAGGTGAGATGAGTAGTTACCGGAATGAATGTTTAAAGCCTATGTTAATTAGAGGTAAAATTTTACAGCACAGCTCAGATTTCTGAAATAAATCTAAATATACATTAGGAAGTACTGTCACAGCTTCAAAAGCAAAAAGCTGTATTCCAATTAAACTTTGAAAGCTCTTAGCTTTTGAAATTGTGACAGCATTTCCAAATGTTCATTGTACCAAGCATAGAAAGGGCGATGTGTTACCCAGGTAGCAGTACTGCTAAGAGCCCAGGTACCCTTACCAGTAAAGTAGTTATGTCATAAAATTACCCATGCTTAACTAAACCTCAGTGTTGAAGTTAGGCTGCTAAACCTCAGCCCTGCTGAGAGAAAACAACTAGATTGCATAGCTTCATAACAGACTGCTAGCTATGACTCAGAATTGCTGGTTGCTTTACACAGAAAAACACGTGTATAACAGGAAGAGGTCTTCCAGAACAGCCAGTCTCTGGAGAAACAGGAACAATTCCAAAAGAAGTTTAGCTAAGAGCTTCCTTAAAAATTATTTGATCTTTAAGTTGTGTGAAAAATACTTACGATATAAGTATGCTATAGATAAGATCTGTTTGTTTACAGGCAGAATGGTGATTAACACCTGTTTTGACTATTCCCATCTGTTTTGGACTGATCCCATATGCAACGGGACAATGGGACAGGTCAATTTTACAGAAAATTGATTTCTAACAAAGAGACCATTCATGTTCTTTATCAACACAGACTTTGTGGAAAGGATATTACGAGGAGATACATTTTTAATCTCAGTCCATTGTGGTAGGTTTAAAAACCTTAGGACTTGAACTTGATCATCTGTATCAGAACAGTTTTGTAGTCCTTGAGCTATTTGTCAATCCAGTTTGTGCTTTTAGATAAACTATTCTGATGATACTTCTTCAGCTGTGATTGGAAAATTTTCTGCTTGCAGAATACCATAAGGATGGACCATAGGGAATATAGCTGTGGGAAGGAACTAGTTAATAGAAGTATTTTGTAACATGCATTTTAACTGCACAGGACAAGGTGAAGAAGCTCAGAGAAATGTTTTGACAGAAAAGTATTAGAGCAAGTCATTATGTGGAGAATCTTTTTCTTTCAACTTGTCTAACAGGAAAGGCTACTGCTGTCTGATGCAAAAACTATTTGAAAAATGTGATTTTTACGTGGTATCCAATTCCATTTTTGTGATATGTATTGTTAAATGCTGTTCGGTTTCTGAGGTGGATGGTAACTTTTCTGTATCTTCTGTGTTTATATGAGAAAATTCATGGTAAGTTGCTGTAGAACAGATTCTGGAGTGGCAGAGATTATGCTGAAGGTGAAATTGCTTCAGTCCCAGCCAGTGCACTTTTGAAGGTGTGTGGCTGGAAGCCAGTGCAGTAAATGTCTGGGAAAGCACACAGTGAGTTGCAAGGCCAAAACAGTAGGTACATGACTATCCTGGGTAATATTTTCAAAACTGTGATTATGTTACTGCTAGAGCACAGATACTCTCTTTCTTCTTCCCTTACCTCACAGGTGATATTAAGAGTCTAATGGATTTTGTTTCAAGCCACTGAGACGTATTTCTGCTGTTTGCAAGCTTTGACGTTCACTTCCCAGTTTTTCTGTCATGCCCTTGAGGCAGCAGCAGGAGGGAAAAAGGCAATAAGGAAAAGTACCAACCTTCAGAAGGCATAATTTTACATGTAATCTTCTTGCTCTGTCTTTGATATTGTATGACCATCTCCACACATTCATTTTGCATGTCTGATAATGCATTTGTGTGCATTAAGAAGTGTATGATCAGCAGGTCAAGGGAGGTGATCCTCCCCTTTTTATTCTCTGTCCTGGTGTGTCATCTGGAATACTATGTCCAGTAGGGAATTTCTAGAGAGAGTTCAGGAGAGGGTTACAAAGATGAGTTGGAGCCTGGAACTGAGAGACTCAGGACTGTTCAGCCTGCAGAAGAGGATGGAAGACTTACTGTGAAGGGCAACATAGCACTGGAACAAGCTGTCCAAAGAATCTGTGGAGTCCCCTCTGGAGATACATAAGACACTCCTGGAAGCTTTCCTGTGCAACCTACTGTAGGGAACAGTGTTTTAGCAGGAGAGTTGCACTCAGTGATCTCCAGAGGTCCCTCCCAACCCCTATGATTCTATCATTTCTGCTTAGTCTGGAAACCAGGGAATACAGAATAAGACTGCTACTGTGTCAAAGCAACCATAAACAAAAAAGAAAAGGAGGGAAGGGAAGGGCAAGGAGGAGGGTAAGGGGGAGGGAAAGGGGAATGGGAAGGGGAAGGGACATCTTCTATAGTTACTGTTTAGGTCCTAGTAAACCTGAAAGATGGAAAGGAAAAAAGACAGTCCTGCAAGGAATAGTGTGTGTGTTGGATTTTGCTGTGACATCATTGTACAGAATTGTGATGAAGTAAAGTCATGCACTCTGTTAGAGCATCACAATGCCCAAGCAGTAATTGCAGTTGATAACTTACGACATTACAGTAAGACAGGTTTGTTAGAATGATTGGTAGTATATCTGTAGCAGTAGATGTAAGTATGAGTGGTAATCTTTCTCCTGAAATTACTATATATATTCACCAAAATGAGTACCCTGACCTATTTTTCCTGTCTGCTATGGAATATCTGCAAGTTGGGTCTATGTCAAAATATGCAAAATATTGATTTATTTATTTTTTATGTTACCAAAGTTTAAGTAGAAAAGAGATTAGAAAAAAATCTTAAAGCTTGTTTTGTGTTTCAGCACTCAGAAAATGCCTGATTTCATAGGGTTTCCTTAAATGTTTGCATATGTGTTTGTATTTAGAAATGCCTCTACAGATTCAGAGTGTATCTGAGGGAAAAGGTTTCTGCTATGAAATGTTCTGGAGCATCAGATGTAAAAATCTATGTCATAATTCACAATGCATGTATCTTATCCACTCTTTTCACCTTGTTTTTTGTAACTTACATTGTGTATGTGATGTACTTTCTGAGTAAACATCTCTGATAAATCAGAACTCAGTAAGAGAGCCTAGAATACGTAATTTGTTTGTTTGGAAATATGCTTGTCATGTTGTTAATAAAAATACTTTTTCTTAATCCTTGATGTCAATAGCAAATTTTCCCGAGAAACAGTACCAAGATCTTGTTCTAGTTCTAACAATGTACAGATTCAAAGTAAGGAAAATCTGATTTAAAAGGATCTGGATTTTTTCATGGTACATAGAACATCTATGAAGACCAGCCTACAGATCACAGTTTCTTAGCAACTTTTTACTCAACAGGAGAGTGACAGTCTAAAGCTACAACATCTGGGCCTGACCTTTTCACACGAAGACTGGCAGCTGCCTCAATAGTTTTTCTTCTTGATTTTCAGTTTCAAAGTAAAAATGAAGAATAAAGTTTTTTTTTGGTTTTTTTTTTTTTTTTTTTTAATATATATAATTCAGAATAGTTCCACTGGAAGGGAAATGCAAAGATCATCAAGACTTTTGAGCCCTGACAGGCATAGGAAGGCTGCTCCAGTGTTTGACTACCCTCACATAAGAAATTTCCCCTAATGACCTTCCCCAGGCAGCTCTGTGCCATTCCTGTTCTGCCTTTGGTTCCCAGAAGCAGAGCTGGCACCTCCTTCATGGAGCTGCAGGGAGCACTGAGGTACCTCTCGTTCTCCAGGCTGGGCAGTGCAAGTGCCCTCAGCCCAGAGCGCCAGAGCGTACCTTCCTGCCCTGTTACTGTGTTGCCCCCCATCTTAAGATGCTTTCAGGTATCTTAATATCATTTTTATGTTTTGGACCCCAGAAGTGCACGCAACGTTTGAGGTGAGGTTAAAGCAGTGCTAAATATGGGAGAATTACTTCTCACCATCTGGCTACACTGTGTTTAATGCATCCCCAAATGTAATTTTGCACTGCTGGCTTATGCTGAACCCAGTGTCATCAGCAGCCTCAAGACACACGTCCCTTCTTGGTGATCTTCCTGCTCCAGCCACTCAACTCACAGTCAATGCCTGTGTCTGACCCTGATTCATCTGATACACAGTACCGTTCAGCCACTTCGTCATCCACCACAGCATGAACTTGTTCATCTCGTAGTATAACAATCTGTCTAGAGTTATATTGTGAGAGATGACATCAAAAGCCTTACTAAAATCCAATTACATCCACTGCTTTCCCTTTATCCACTTATTGGGTGACCTTTTCATAAAAGGAGATGAAATTACAAAGCAGGACTTTTCTTTGATGAATCCGTGTTGACCATGCCTGAGAAGAGAAAGCTCTTCTTTAACTGATCTTCAATGTCCTGTAGAATTATCTTCTCTGTAACTTGGCTCTGAGTTTAAACAAGAAGTCTATTTTGGCTTGTAGATATAAAAAAACATCACAAGTAGATGGCTTTAAGACTTGAAATTTAGAGGTAAGAGGTGTTCATGAAAAGATGTAACAAGCAGCTAAAGGAACTAGAGAATCCTATTAACTGCTTTTTCTATCTCTCCAGACCCATAGGTTTAAGCAAAAAGAGTTGAGCTATCCGTTCAGAAACACCTGAGTGAATTTTACTGTGTAGAATTTTACTGTGTTTAGGCAATGGCATTTTCTCCAATGACACAACTTTCAGAGATCTGCTACGAAAGAATTTGACTGAAACTTTTGTTTTCACATCTATTCTCTCGTCAGTAAAATCCTTAGTTTTTCCTCCAACTTATGTCTTCCCCAGGCAAGAACAATATTTTTAATTAATGAACTATTTCAGTTGTTTCCCTGGGGCATTTGGTATATAGACATAAATAGGTCTATTGCTGATCTTCATGTAATGAAATTCCTGGCTTTATAGATTTATCCTTCTGTTTCAAAGTCTGCATTTTGGAGAAATGCTTTTGTGTCTGATGTAGATGAAAATGAAGTGGCTTGCATTCCACAGGGAGCTGAACTAGAAAATCCTGAGATCTACCGATTCTCAGTCTGTGCAATATTTTCTTCACTTTATGACCAATACAAACAGATTGTGTCTCTACAAACCTAAATCTCCCTGGCTTATTTCTGCTCTTACACTGCTTTGGTCTTGCTTCTTTCTTGGTTGGTTGGTTTGATTTGGTTTATTCATAGGATTTCTTTGTGTATCTTTGTCCATATTAGATTCTTTTTTAGACTAAACCCTGCTGCTTTTACTTGAGAAGGATTTCCTCCATGGTACATCCTACGTACTATCTGCTATCTTTCTCTATTAGACTGTTCTTCCTGCTTCTTTTACCTCCATGGCTGTTTCTCCATCACACAAGCTGGAAAAACAGCCTCCACAATGCCATTGTGGGGTTTTGAGTTGCTGGATAGACCTCCTTCTCTTGGCACTTCCATGGATGTCTCTGCAGGGTGTCTCACTGGCCACTCAGCCAGCTGGTATACCCCTCTTTTGTCCAGCAGTTAAATTCTAAAAATGCTGTTCACTGATCTGCTTCACTGCAGAGACTTTAATTCAGGGTTTATAAAATGGAAAAGCTACTAGATGCATTGAGTTGTGTATGGTTAAACGTATCTGATGTGGAAACAAAGGGTTCTCCTCATCTCTTCCATCTCAGAAATCTCCTTGCAAGCTTGTCATCTTGAAGTAAAGAGAGTTTAGAACAAAGAATGCATTGTTAATTACAGAGTCTGGCTCTCCTGTATGTTAGTATGTTCTTCCTCTTTCAAAAGAAATTATAAGGTGCAGAAGGATCTCCAGTCTTAAGCAGAAAAACTGAGACAAGGCATTTCCATTACACAGCTTTTATAATTTTGTTCTAGCATTTAATTGCTTACTGTTTAAAAATAAGTACTTATTTCATTTGGTCAGTTCTTATGATGCTAGAGAATGCTTGGATCCCTTATGTTCCCACTCCATGAATGGCCTCAAAGTTAAAATATTTCTGGTTGGGTATCAGAAAACCTTATCAGAAAAAAACGAGGAAAAGTGAGTCGTAGATGAATCTCCTGAGATTTAAAGTGGAACAAAAAAGCAAACTACCAATTAGCAAAAATCAAAAATTTCTTTCAGGCTATCACTGAGATGTGTAGTCTCCTTTAAAAGCAGTGGCACATCACACTACTAAACTGACACTGGGCGTAGTAAGTCCAGAAGCTACAGGTTGCACAAGAGATAATCTTGAAATCTAGCTCACTTACTTAGCTTACTGAGAGGAAAGACTCAGTTCTTTTGGGACCCACTGTGAAGAAAGCATACCTAGGGCTGTGTTTCCTTAGCAGTGTTGTGGGGTTTTCTCTCATTAACACTATGTCTTCATTAAGGTACATAGCACTGCTATTTGAAACACTATTTCCTATAGAGAAGAAATATTGGCTTATGAGTAGGAATTCTGGGGACCAACATAACTTTTCAGCTCTTTACTTTTGAAAGGAAGCAGGGCAGGAATATGAATTAGGAAGAATTTTAAAAAAAAAAAAAAAAAAGGAAAAAAAAGGAAAAAAAGTCACAAAGATGCAAAACACACAATGAAATAAAAGAACATAAGTGTGCTGCTGCTTCCAGTTATCTGCTTATATTTAAAATAATTAAAACTACTTTGGAATATTGCTGCAACATTTTGTAGGGATTAAAAATAATTTGCAGCATTTGGTAGAATATTTTCACAGCACTTGTTCATCATAAACCAAGAAATGCTGATGGTAAGGATTTCAGTAGTCATGTCTCAACCACCCTCCTCAGGACAACCCACTTCTACTAGTGTGTTCTGCCAAATATTGAGCTCAGCAAGCTGTGAGAGTGAATAATATGTTAGTTTCACTTTTGAGGGGAAGAAGAAAAATCACGTTTCCAAGTAAAAGCAGCCTTCCTGGCAATCTTTTCAGCTTGCTTCCTCTATCATTAAGTAAATGATAGGCCCATAGAATATCTGTTACCGTCTGCATCATCTTTTCTACACAAACTGACTCACGTTTTCACAATTGTAATGGCATATTCTTTCTACTTATCAAAAATGCCTCCAACCATATTGCTGGGCTTTCCATTACCGTCCGACTCGGTTATGCAGTAGCAGGGGATGCAGGACAGCAGAAATCAGTTCAGAGGAGGCAGCTCTCCCCTGGGGGACATTGTGTGTCCCAGCTCCTGCCCTGCGAAGGAAGGTGCCCCAACACGTTTCTGTGGCTAATCTGGTCCAGGGAGCACCTGGCCCAATGCTGCTCCACACTGCATATGGCATTCAACACACAGCAAAAGCAGCTTTCCTTAATTTCTGTGGACAAGGATTACTTCTGTTCTTCCAAGCAATTAGGAGAACACATGAAATTGGTTTGGTCCTTCACACAAGCTCCACTGTGGAAATTATGTATTTGGGAAATGCTGCCTGTAATGATCAAGTAGAGCTGAGTGCTGCCTCTGCTTCTATATCTCATATGCAGCTACCTCAGCAGATATTTGATAATCCCTCATAATCACAGAATAATGGAATGGCTTGGGTAGGAAGGGACATTGAAGTTCACTCAGTCCCTAAATATTGCCATGGGCAGGACTCCCACCCACTAGATCAGTTTGCCCTGGGCCCCATTCAGCCTGGCCTTGAACACCTCCAGGGATGGGGCATTATCCACAGCTTCTCTGGGCAGCCTGTGCCAGTGCTTCATTGCCCTCTGAGTAAAGAATATCCTCCTAACAGCTGAACTAAATCTCACCTCTTTGAGTTTAAAATAATTTCCCCTTGTCCTGTCACTATCAGATGATGTAAAAGTAGTCTCTGTTTAAAGTCTGTAATGAGATTTCCTCCGATGACACATCGGAAAGCCCAGCACCCAGGGGGAAGTGCCCCTGCCTCTAGGCAAAATCCTATGCTTTGTGTGCATGTCTCATGCAATGGAATACTTGTCAGAACTGCTCATTCAAAAATCCTCCATCCTCCAAGAAATGGAATTTGTAGAAGCAATTTCTGGATCCAGAAGTGCCCTTCCTGAGAGCTTGCACATGTGCCTCATTTCTATTATACTACAAAAGGTAGAATGAGGAACCAGTGCTTTTCAGTGCAATAGCAGCTGGGTGCCATTCTTTGGAAATGAGAAACGAAAACTAATGAATGCTGATTTGTAACTTTAATTACAAACAAAAATAAATAAATAAAACAGCAGCCAGTTGGCTGGAGATCAAGTCTAAAGCAGAAGGAAAAGAAGAGGGACAGAGTTTGCTGTTGTTTGTACCAAAATAACTCCAGAAAAGCAAGGAAAGTTAATAATTAAAAGTATGCAGAGCCTTATGCCACAGTTGATTAGTTAAAGCAGGGCAAGCTGGACATGAACTAGCAGAGTGCTCTCCCATCCCAGAAAGCCCACAATATCCCAGGCTGCATCAAAGGAAGCATGGCCAGCAGGTCAGTAGTGGGATCCTGCCCCACTACTCTGTGCTAGTGATGCCTCACCTGGAGAACTGCATCTGTATGTGGAGTCCTCAGGACAGGAGAGACATAGACCTGTTGGAGCGTGTCCAGAGGAGGGCCATAAAAATGATACAAGAGATGGAGTAACTCCTTCAGGAGGCGAGGCTGAGAGAGCTGGGGCTATTCAGCCCGGAGAAGAAAAGGCTCTGGGAAGACCTGCTAGCAGCCTTCCATTACTTAAAGGGGGCAATAAGAAAGAAGACAACAGAATCTTTAGCAGGTTCTGTGTGATAGGACAAAGGGAAACTGCTTCAAACTAAAAGAAGGGAGATATAGACTGGATATCAGGAAAAGAATAGCAAGGGACTGGAATGAGTTGCCCTAAGAGGTGGTACACGCTCTGCCCTTGGAGACGTTCAAGGTCAGGCTGGATGGGGCTCTGGGCAACCTCATTTAGCTGTAGATGTAGTTAATTGCAGGAGAGTTAGACTAGATGACCTTCAAAAGCCTCTTCCAACTCAAACAGTTCTGTGATCCTACAAGTCTGTTCCAGCGGTGAGTAGGGGAGCAGACCTTTCTCCTTTAAACTGGCTTGCCCAGGTCACTGGCTGTGCACCTTTCTGAATCCAGAGAACACAACACCCAGACCCACAGTGGTAAAGAGTGTTGGAGCATCAACTCCTTTCAAAGATTAGAAGCCCCCTCACTGACTGCCAGCATCCTACCTGCTCCATTTAGATGTCACAGGCACTTCCATAGACATTAAAACCAAGGTAGATACAGTGGGTTATGTCTCTGAAATGTAACAGAAGCTCACATAAGCTAGGATTTTTACAACGTCTGACTTTCTCCTTATTACCTTCCCTCTGTGCCATTCTTTATTGCCTGATGGTGTCCAGTGAGTGGGTGAGAACATAATATACCACAGAACTTGTGGAAATTTAACACCTGTTCTTCTGCCTGCCTTAAATGAAACTGGCCAAAAAATTCAAAAGGAAAACACCTATGTTAAAGATGTTTAATTTTTGTGTAATTTATTTTTACTCTAAAATGTTTTGATGTTGCAGTTTGTCACAGTATGTGCATTTGATACCAACCCTGATTTTTAGACACCCTCCACACTGATCTAATTTTTCAGAAATATTGATAAAGCAAAGCATCTCATAAAGAGTGAGCGATTCTTACTCAGCACTTGTGAAAAATCAGCACTTTATTTCAAGCTGAAATAAATTTCTGAATTTAAATTAAATTATGTGCATTGTTGTTTGTTGTTTTTGTTTGTTTGTTTGTTTGTTTGTTTTTTCCAGGACAGTGAACCCAACTTGCTATTGCCTTGTACTTGCAACAAGATGTAATACTGAGAACAAAGAAAAGTGAAATTGGGTAGTTTTGCTCTGCTAATGCTAAGATGGGAGCATCAAGTAGAAAAATCAATTATCTGAAATCAAATTACATGTTTTACCTTGAACTTGCTGCAAGCAATTTAAAGAAATTTAGAAATAGTTCATGAATGGTTGTTGTCCATATAATTGTGCTTATGTTAAAGGTTCTTGATTTTCAAGGTATCTGGTGGTTGATATGGAAACCGTAGGCAGTTAGGAAAAAGTACAAGATGAACCTGATACAGTTTTATGACTTAAACTTTCATATGGCACTGAGGCAGCCTAGTTATTGTATCTTATACACAGAACTTAAAAACAAAAAGAAACCAAAAAAACAAAAAGCAAAACAAAACAAAACAAAAAACAGGAATAAAAAATAATAGTTTGATCTCTCCTAAGAGAAAATTCCACAACTTCAATAGTAAACAGTGGGAGAATTTAGTTATCCTCACTATCACCAGTTCATCTGATTGCCTTTTATCCCTTTAATTTCTAGATGTATGATATTCACATCCTGTCACACTGGTGAAAACAGATTAAATTACAGAAACAGATTAAATAATAATAAAAACAGGATGAGAAATTACTGTTTGGCTGAAATGAAGTTATATAAACAGAAGCTTTTGGAGTTTCCTGACTTTCACAGGTAAGTGCTGCCAAGAAAGTCCAGGAAGCTTAACATTCAGTAATAATGCAAAGCAAAAGAATCTTATTATAGATTCAGTTTGTTGAATTTTAAAACCAGATCTAATGAGTTAGTAAACATTTAAGTTCTAGAAGCCTTAATTTCCAGAATAGTTGAGAAGTTCCCACTTAATTGCCATTAGGTATCTTGAAACATGAAAAATATCTAAAACATGTACATATGTGAAAGTATCTATTTCAAATAACAGATTTATTTTCCACAAACTGATCCAAGTCCACTTGAGTCATTATGCACTCCTGAGCACTGTGCAGGATGAGAATATATGTACTTAATCACAGAATCACAGAATCACAGAATTGTAGGGGTTGGAAGGGACCTCCAGAGATCATCGAGTCCAACCCCCTGCCAAAGCAGGTTCCCTACAGCAGGTCACACAGGTCGGCATCCAGGCAGGTCTTGAACATCTCCAGAGAAGGAGACTCCACCACCTCCCTGGGCAGCCTGTTCCAGTGCTCCGTCACCTCACTGTAAAGAAGTTCTTGCGCATGTTTGTGCAGAACTTCCTATGCTGCAGCTTGTGTCCGTTTCCCCTTGTCCTGTCTCCACTCACCACTGAAAAGAGTCCGGCCTCGCCATTCTGCCCCCCACACCTCAGATATTTATAGACCTGGATCAGGTCCCCTCTCAGTCTCCTTTTCTCAAGGCTGAACAGACCCAGTTCACTCAGCCTTTCCTCACAGGAGAGATGCTCCAGGCCCTTCACCATCTTCATGGCCCTGTTTGAAAGAAGTAAATGTAGTTTTTAAAAGGAAAGTGGGCTGTTTTCCATGTTTGAACAGTATAAAAACATTTAAGGTAATTCTGCTTGGATATATTAAAAAAGAAAAAAAATCCCCAAACCTCCAAACCTGGTTCACCACAGTTATATTACAGGAGGTTTGCAAATTAGTAGCCACTGTTTCTTCCAAGAAATTTTTAAGTGAGAAATTCTATTAGTATTAATTTTTTTCCTGGTTGTAAGTAGACCCCAAAAGGCACAACTTTAGTTCTTCACTGTTATAAGTACATCCTATTTCTATAACCAAAACACAAATAAAATCACATCTCATTGTGCTAAGCACTAGTTAAATACAGAGGATATCACAGTAAAAAGGTAGGATAGTATTGGGAAAACAAAACAAAACAAAAGTTAACTCTACACAAGCTGAACTTGATTAGGAAGTAAAGTGAGTCTGTACAACTCAATGGAGACCTACTGTGATGGGCTAGAGAAGAATCTGTGTCGCAGTCACCAGGAGTTTTAACTGCAGATCCACTGAGAACACTGTAAGCTGGTGTTTGTACTGTCTGTGTCTTCTCCTTCAACTCAGACTGTAGTTTTAATAATTTAATTTTATTTTGTCTGTGCACAGATTTTGTTGAGGAACCTCAGACTTTTCCCACTGACGCGTTTTCTCACTGTATGGTGCTGCATATGTTATCTGTTCTCCCTGGCACTAAGCAAAATTCTGAGTATCACGGTGACAATATTTGTAGTACCTTTCAATGCTTTTCATAACAAGCCACTTCCTATCAGTGAACTCTATTTCAAAATTCAATTTCAGAAAGTTCTATAGATAGCACGATTGCTTGCCACTGCCTGCCTGCCTCCTTTTTACATCCACACAACTCTTGGCAGCTTGCAATGTTTTATCCTATAATGGATATAGGAGTCTCTTAAAAAGAGTCCCCAAGCTATTGCCAAACTGTGACTCAGCTGATTTGGCATGAAATGCTTTTACTTGAATTCAGAGCAGACCAACCTTTGCAGAGCCACACGGCTGCCAGGATTCAGTGGGCTGGGACCATTAATAAAGACACAGAGATGCTGTCCATGGTGTGGACATCGCTTTTCACAACAAGCAATCAGCTTCATTAAAGATGAATTAAAAAATTATGTGGTCTATTTGCATGAAACCTGACAGAAGCTATGTAAAAACAACAATAGCAAAATAATTCAATTTTAAAGAAACACGTGAAAATGTTCTGCACTACATTTGTTTCATCTGTGTATATACCATCAGGGCACGGTCAGCAATTTGGAAACAGCCCTATGTCACCTTCTTTTAATCCATGATTTATTGCCACTGCACATCCCGCACAT